>NC_091510.1:5389943-5695283 GCF_947461875.1 Haliaeetus albicilla
TTACAAGACTTGAAGATCAGAGACTTTTAAAGACCTACTTGTTATCACAAGATTCACAGTACAGTTATAAGCGTTAGCAACCTTGGATTCTTGCATTTTATTCACAGCTGAATAATTACTTTGCTCTGTGATTCTGAATAAGTCATTTCCTGTCCAGCAAAGGATGGAAGCTTTAATATTAAATATGGAATATCCAGGAGTGGTGATAAATTCGAAGTGACTCTGAAGAGTCATACCAAGCAAGTCCAAAAAAAAGAGTGAATGAGTCAGAAATTTTAACATCAGAGAAAATAACTCATTCAGATTTAGCCTAAAACATGGAAAAGTAATTTCTTTTAGTTAGATTTTTAGAATATACAGGTAAATATGTGCCATTTCATTTCCAGAATCCTGGACTAAGAGTCATGAAAGCTGGAAACATGGAAAGGAATGAACATACAGCGTTCAAAGAAAACAAACTGAATCCAGTGAAAAAGTCCCAGTAAAGATGACATGAGGGAAAAAAGGATTAATATGCAATTGATCAGAAAAGGAAAAGCAAAAAAGTGTACTGTAATCAAAGTGGCAAGGCAGCTACTTGATCTTAATTGCAAATAATTTTTCTGTGTCTAGCAGCTCTTCCAGGACTGACACAAATAAGGTTGTTCTCTAGATTAAGAATGTTTTTACCATTTCAGACAGAAATTTCTGTCAAGTGCCTAGAATTCTGCAATCACAGCCTTTTAAAACTAAAGCAGCAGATGTGCTCCAGCAGTCAAGCTTCTTACGAACTGCAATACCCTTTCTAGAATAAAGCTGAAAAAAAAGATTTAAAAGCAGTTGAAAAGTAGCATTTTACTTGAATGTAGGTCAAGAATCCATAAAGGATTTTTTTTCTTTGAGCGTGTTAGCCACTCATAGTAATCTATCCTTTTGTTTCTGGAATCTAGAATTTTGACCTGGTTTCCCAGGGCCTGATTTATTTCTACAGTATATAATTTCTGCACTAGTGTGGCAACACTGGTTTTAACAACAAGAAGACCTTTGAAAGAGCTGTTTAGTGGTGAATCACAAAGCCTGCAATACCCGGTTTATTTCATTCCTCTTTTGCATTGTTATTCTGCAGTATTCAGACCTTGGATATAACAGCCCAGAAAAAAAACAAAAAAAACCCAACCCTCCTACTGCAGTCTGTGAGTCACTCATGTTATTTTGTCACAGTTTTACTCCCCAATATTACCCTATGGCATTGTGCTGAATTTTTCTTCATTAGGCTACTCAGATACCAAATAGGAAATTCAGGATGAGCCTGTTTCTGACAAAAGCCTCCTCGACACTTCAATCCATATACTTGACAGGGGATGAAGCCTGCAGAATACACAGTCACCAGTTGCACTGCTTTGAAGGAACTGGAAAAAATCTCTGGAGCCAGGTTCAGTGCTTCACCTCCTAAGGGAGGGAGAGAGGATGCACAGAATGGTTTTACAGTGCTCTGGGACTGCTCCATGCTCTGGGCTTGAGAGATTACAGCATGTTGCCCACTGTCCTCTTCTGTCCTTTGGCTGGTTCCCCAGAAAATCCTTGTTCTGGGAACCGCAAGAGAAGGTAATTATATTTTATTTAATGAGTCATTTCTCTATTGCATCAGCTCTCCATAGGGGAGCTACTTGGGGCTCAGAAGACGTTTAAGACCCCTGTCAATATTTGCAGGGAGCAAACTTAAACTCAGAATTTTGCTGGCAACAATACGTGGCTGTGGCTGGTCAGGGCCAGGTTCAGATGTATGGGAGAAGAGGGAGACAGGCAGCTCAGTTTGTATATCTGAACCACAGCTGGCTGCTGGGGCACCTCGTGAAAATGTTTCTATTACAAGGAACTTGAGCTGAGCCTGGGGAGCCACCACTGAGCACGTGTCTGGTGAGTGGTAGATGGCTTTGACACAAGAGATCACAAGGATGCTGCTTGAGGTGTGGGTGCGAGGGTGCATGGGTTCCTTCAGGGAGACTTTCTCTTCACGGACAGTGAAGGTCATCAGATTTGGTTCTCCAGCAACCTGCTCCGACGGGCAGAGCCCTTCCCAGGCATCTGGCAGGACGTATGGGTACAGCTGAACTGCTTTTAGGCTCTGTGCTTGTCAGGCCATCCCCATGAGTTCTTGTGGCAGCAGAGGCTGATGATGCCACAGATGTCAGCATATATCACCAGTGGAAGAAGAGAGCAATGAAAGGGTGCTCTACTTGCCACAAGAGAACCGGGTAGATCCCCGTAAGGTGTGGGTGTCATGCATAAATTCACTGCAGCTGGGGTTCATGTGCCTGAAGTGGAACAGCACCTTTACAGCTGCAATAATCACAGGAACTGTGAGCAAATCCATTAATAATCTCAGCACAGCTGGACACCTTACTTTTCCAGACCCCAGTGACAATAACTGGCATGTCATGGACAGCAGCATGTTGGGGAACGTTTTGCAAAATTCCAGTAACAACAGCAGAAGCTACTAAACAGTACTGAACTGCTCATCTATTCCCATACAGGTCTGGCCTACCAAAAACCCAAAGGGTGATACTGATTTCTGAAATAGGCTGGGCTTAGAAAAAGAGGTACTACTGCTCCATACCCCATACCAACTGCTGGAACAAAGCCATGTGAACAGATTCCTGAACCTTGTACCCAGAAAATAGCAGCCCACTGTTGACATGGACGCCAACAGGCGAACTTAGGGTACTATCAAGATACGACAGGGCTGATATGGACAGCAGGACTCCCCAGTCTTCTCAGGGCTCTGAGGACTGGCAGGCATGTGGCTGGAGCTGGTACCACTGTGAGATTGCATCCCTGAGAGATGACAGCGGGCTTGCACCGTGGAGAGCACTCACAGGGTCTTCCCACTGAGGATGTATAGTGCTAATATGGATGGGGATCCTCTTGGGATGAGCATTTCTCCCAGGAAACCATGGCTAGGACAGCCTTAGAAGTAATTCAGACATGGTAGAGTAACTTCACTCTATTTAGAAGTAAATCCACTGGAGTACATTTAAATGAAAGCTAGCTCGGGACCAGGCACACACTACCCCTGGCATGGTTCATGGTCAACTTGCAGGTAAGCATGTTTGACATATTAAAGCACTGGAAAATGCATTTTAATGAAGACTTACTGTGATTTTTACTTGCAAATATGTTTCCATATTCAAAACCTAATTAAGAGCAGGCTTAATACATCCATCATTATGGACTCAAAAATCTCCCTGTAGCTTTAGAAAACAAATAGCTTTCATTTCAAACAAGTAATGCGATTACAGCTCTTTAAAAGGTAGGGGGGCTCAACATAAACATTGACATTTTTTTTTAATGTGTGTACTCATCAAATACCTTCCAAACCATTACAAATCCTGTGCTTCTCTACAGCGTTAGTTTATCATTTCTACAACTAATGAATCCAAAGAGCATAATGGGGAATGGATGCTGGGTGAGACAGAGACAGACAAGTGTGCTAAGTCCATTGTTGTATTTCTGTAGAACTAATTAGTCCAATGTAAATTTGAGAATTCAATTTGAAAGGACGTTGAATGTTTTCAGATCTTGCTGTTAATTGATTTCGAATAAGGTTTCTTGTTTTGTTTTTCTTCTATGAATTATTGTGCTGACATGATGTCCGGAAAACATTACCGAGGAAAACCTTTGCATTTTAAAAGCCTGTAAATCTCTCACATTTATAGATTTGAAATTACAGGATTAAAAAAGAATTGGGAAAGAAATTCCCCACTTTCCAGTTTCCCCTACCTTTGGGGGGAAACTGATTCTCGTGCTAGGAAAATATTGGAAATTAAATACCATATTTTGGCTTTTTCCAAATATTTTAATGGAATTCATTCTAGAGTGAATACACATGGAATAATTCAATCATTTGAATCACCCTCCTGGGCTTGGAATCACCAGGCGTTCTTGAAAACCATGAGCGCTACTGACCAGCACCAACCACCTCTTCATTTTGGGCCAATGCCATAAACTGGGGGGGTGATACCTGCTGACTCAGTCACAGTTCACACAAAGGCAGTCGTGATTAGTGCCCAGCATTGCACCATCTTGAGCGAATTATCAATGTGCTGGTGCATTAATCCAATTACTCATAAATTGTTCTGTTCTCTTTCTCTGTGGCTGAAGAGTCCAGCCTTGCTGCGATATCTTCTTTCTGTTTCTAGCACACGAGCTTTTGGTCCAATTTACTTCCACTGATTAGAAACAGTTGTTGGAATATTATTCACTAGGGGCTACAGTTTAATGCAGTATCACTACAGTGCATATACATTCAGTAAATTAAATAAATGAATGAATAAATAATACCTCCCAGCTCCACACAACAGCATCATGTGTATCACTGTGCTGTACAGTGTCACGTCAACCCAGCAAATCCTTTTTCCTGTCACAATATTCATCATTATACCACCCAGGGTTCATAAAGCACAATTTAGAGATAATGGAAAAAATACAGGACACAACATGTTTCTAGCTGATAATATTGATTCCAGGTGTTCTGAGAGAAAATTAATTCAGTCATATGTTCCAGCTATAGCACTACTTACCCCTTTTATGGATGCCTGTTGAAACAGCTCCTAATATTCTGCAGACCCCAAACCACAGATCAAAACTAATTACAAAAATCAAGCTAATTGTTTAAGAGCTTGCAGCGGAGTGCAGATTAGAGACACCAGCAGCTGCACAACGCCACCTGACTCTTTTCTTGCCCATGTGGAGTTTATGAGAGGCACGATACTCAGACGAGGATTAATAAATTCAACAGATACTGTCTTAAACTTTTCCCAGGGTATTACACTCTTGGAGCCTGGCTAAGTCACAACCATGATGTCCCCTCCTTTTTTTTAAACTTGCACATAATATATGTCAACAGATGTAAAACATTTCCATTTATTTCAGTTGGTACATTAACCAGACTACTGGTTAGTAGGGCAGCTGAATTACTCATCATAAATACTGTCTCGTTACTCTGCAGATCTTCAGCAACTCGATTCACGTTTGTGCAAGTGAAAAAATCAATTTGCAAAGCAGTTCACTCGTGGCCAAATCTGAACTTAGGACACGCTTGTGAACTACTCTTTTTGGCTATATCACTGACACTTTGCCATGGTTATTCATCCTGCACAACGTGTCATCTCCTGCTATGTGGCGTTACCTTTGTCTCACGACTGACATTGCTACGTGTGAGAACATCCATATGAATTGAACAAAGAATACTGCACATTGGACATGAGTCCTTGGGTGAAACTGCATTTCTGTTGAGTAAAATAAACATTTCAAGGCCACAACATACACTGTTAAAATATTTCCACATTATTTTCCAGTGTTCCAGAAAATTAACTACTCATTTTCAGAAGACCAAAGGTTTAATCACCTCTGACTATAAAAACAGTGCAATGCAAGAGAACTGCTGTGAAAGACATCTTCGCCTCTGGAGTCAGGACCAGCAATATCAAAAAAGCGAGGATTCCCTTGTGCTGCCCAGAGTGCTGACGAGGCAGAATGCTCTTCCTTCAAACCTCACTCAGAGTTACAGCCATGAGTGAAAACACAAATGTGCTAGCCATAAAGCTCACTTGGATTTTCCAGAATTAATCTGCTTTTGTGCTTAAAGAAGAATTATTTTTCATGTCCAGCTTGTAGTCTTTCTTCTAAAGGAAGGATGAGTTTGCTTAAAATTCACAACAAAGGCATGGTGGCTCTTGGTGAATCAGATTTTGGGTGTGAATAAGTGTGATCTAGGATTTGCACGAGCAGACAGTCTTTATGTTCATATTTACTAATCCTGGCCTTAAAAAGAATAATTGACAATGACATATGAGGTGATGAATCTGAATTTCCAGGGACTTCTGCAGAGGATGAAAGTAAGCAAGTTTGTTCTGCCATTCTACAAGAAGGTACGGAAAAGCAGTCTGACAGCAGAGCTATTTAGATGTTCTTCTCATTTACTTTATTTCTAGATTATTCAATACAGATTCCCTTGTGAGACATAATTCTAATTTAAATTTATTTTTATTTTAATTTTGCTATGAGACTATTCTGGAGCTACTTCAGAGCTGATTAAGCTGTTCTCTGAAGATAGCAAGCAAATTCCACTGCAGAGAAGACAAAATAAGCTAATTTTTATCTATGAAACTCTGTAGTGTTGCTGTCCTGTATCTTTTTTCAGTTTATATTAGAATTCTTCTGACCAGACATTTCTATTTCTTTGTCCTGTTTAGCTGAGAACTGCCAGTATGCAGTATGTATCCTGCTATCATGGGAGTGAAACTATACATTTCATGAAAATTTCCTCTCCTTGTATCGGATTCATACCTAGTTATATGGCATTTATCATAAATAGTCCCCAAACCCATACCTACATAGAATTTATCTCTCTTCTTTGAGGGTTTTGGGGTTTTTTGGTTGGTTTTTTTTTTTTTTGCATTACACTGTAACTTTAAAGCAAGCATGTGGGTACTTATAAGGCCTTCTGCAAATGAATGAAAACGTATGCAAATGGACAGTCTGGTGTTCCTTCATAAAGGACATCAGGAGGTACAATAGCTTGAAATTCACATTCCTATTTGCATTTGCCCTCCAATTTATTGAAAATACCCAGACAGACTTTGCCGAGTTGTGTATTTATCCATCCTTACAGGCTGCATGCAGAACCTTTTGAAGACAAACCAGCCATTAGCAGCTGGAAGAACAATGCAAACCACTGTACTGTGTAACAGTTTTTACAGCTTAACTAGAACAAATAGCCTGATCCTTTGTCAATATTCACAGGGCACTGGGCTTATTTGTTTTAGGTTTAAAAATGTACAAGGTGTGCCACTGGTTATGTTCATGTAGTATATTCACAAGTCATGTTAAAAGTAAGGAGCTTCAAATCACATTTGTTAACAGCTAAAGATACCTAAGATTTTAAAAAATACTTATTAATCTCTTTTCGCATGAGTCTTGTAAATCTTTTGTCTGTAGTGGGAACGAGCAAGCCAGAAACCAAGAAGTTTTCTTCCTGTATAAGTTTTTTCCAGGCACCTACTTCAAAGCTTTACAAAGCTGCTTCTAAATAGTGTATATTCAAAATGAAAACAGGTGAATACTCTGTGTTCATTGCTAGGACACCACTGAGAAACCATCGTCACTGGGGGAAGGAGCTCCCACTGATCCTGACTGAAACTTTCACTGAGGAATGACCTATAGGAGACTCAATTCATAATCCATATTATGAGCGGATTTTGTGACAGGTTTTGTGACAGTTTTAAAATAGTCTTACACTAAGAGCACTCTTCTTCCCTGCTTATGAAATTGCATACTGTACCTCTGAATTACTACTAGGTTCATCCACCAGATCAGATGAGGAGTTAGGAACACAACTAACCCAAATAATAAACTGAACAACTTAAACACAAGTCAGCCCTCAGGTTTTCCACTGATTAAACTATGAAAATGTGGAGGAACCAGGAATGCCAACTGACAGAGGAAAGCAGTGCTGGCGTACCGTGGCCATGAGCCTCTCGGCCAGGAGAGTCCAAGCTGGTGGGGTTGACAACAACAAAGTCTTGGCTCCTTCTACAGTTTCTGGGAGGGAAAGTCTGATAAGTGCAGTATCCATAACAGCCATGTGGAGACCTTGCTCTGACCTGTTTGTACCTGCCAAGAACCTTATCAGCCAAGCCCCACAATTTTTCAGGAAAATAAATGCAATATTAAGGGCTGAGGGCAAGGCCTGGAGGCGGTAACGTTCTGCAGAGCTTTATCTATTTGAAAGCTCGGCCTCTAGCGTAAACCAACTGCTTTGCCTTTCTACGGCTGGTGGAAAAGATGACACCTCAAAAGGGCACTTAATTCCACTTTCTTCAGACATACTTTACCTAGCTGGATTGTACTCCAGAGGTTAGTCTCCCTCCATTGACCACAGAAAAAGCTTCAGGAGCTACTTCCCACTAGATGTCTAACTTTTAAATTGCTGAGGTTAGTGAGCTGAATCCCATTTCAATTCCGCAACTTCAGAAAGGTGGAGAGCTGGCCTGAATGATCGTTTGTTCGGTTATTTTGCCAGTGTTGTGCCTGAGCAGATGTTTCTATTGAGCTGCCCACAATGACTCCAGAACTTCTCCCAAGTGCTTGCCATTAATTTAACAGTCAGCCATGTGCGAGTAGTTCAGACTGTTCCTCCCAGGAGTCCATTTCCTTTGTACTGAATTTTATCTATTTAAACTAATACACATATGCTTTGCTTTCTCTAAATGCCTGCGCAAACAGTAAAATGTAATAATCCGAGTCTGACCCATGATGCATTTTAAAAACCTATGTGTGCTAGTGTACATGGGAAACTTTCTTGACTCAGATTTTCACTGTATATGAAAAGAATGACAGAGATGCAGATTCAGATGATGAAATTAATAGATTCACAATTAAATACCTGGCAGTCTGCCTCAGGAATTCTGAAGAATATCATCTCCCATCATTAAACGGTATTATTTCAAAGTATATAAACACACCTTGTGTTCATCATCAGACCACAAATAAATATTATCAAGAGACATGAAACCGGGCCAGATGGAGCACCAGCCCAAGAGGCAGTTAACAAATAAATTAATTAACATTCAAATTAAAATAATTACAATTCTGATCACATACAAATATTGAGCTGTCAGATCTGAGCTTTGTTTGGAAATATAGCAGTTGCCCATATTGATGGATGGAAGAATCAGAGTAACTATTGACTTGAAAGCTCAAAGTCTATTAAACTCATCATCTCTGGATTCCACCCTTTGTTCACTGACACATCTGAGTGACATTTGCTTAATGGTTTGGTCTTGATAATATATTTAGTGTAATCTCTTCCACAATGTGATTAACTGTACTGGAAATGCAGATGAAAAGGTGTATTCAGTGTTTTGCAAAGGGTTACATATGAGGAGAATTACCTTCAACTTTTGTAGTTACCTAGGCACAGAAAGAGATAATCCATACTCAGAGGTAGACTACAGGGCTTTTCATGCTACATGTAATGACCATACATTATAGATTTCAGAATAAAAAGTAATCATCTCATCATGCAATGCAAAGACAATAATAATCCCTAATAATTAAGGAAGGGGA
The DNA here is from genome assembly GCF_947461875.1 of Haliaeetus albicilla. Classification (NCBI taxonomy): domain Eukaryota; kingdom Metazoa; phylum Chordata; class Aves; order Accipitriformes; family Accipitridae; genus Haliaeetus; species Haliaeetus albicilla. Next base: position 5,399,052 of record NC_091510.1, read on the forward strand.
GTAACAACTCATTATACAATGGTTAATATGAAGGGTTGGAGGATTTAATTACCAAGAGTTCTCACTTAGGTTCAGCCATGTAAGAGTAACCTGATTCTGCAGAGAGATGCATATGTGTAAATACTCACACACGCAGGCACACAGACACGCACAACCCATTGTGAATGGCATAATTGAAATCAATGGGCCTACTCACATGGTCTATGACTTATTTACTCTGTGGTTTCTCTAAAGTGGTCTGGTAGCAAGATTGGTCTGAAAGTAGTCATCAAGTACATTTACATTCATTACAATGATGTAAAAAGGCCTCAGTTTAACTAGGAATAAGGCCCAGGGTACATTAAGTTAAATACATACATAAATCTTTGCACAATCAGAGCTTAAGGGCATTATGCAAAAGGTGATGCTTTCATATGAAGTCATTTGATACAAGCAGTTAGCATAATTCATGTTACTAAACAAATGCGAGTAAGGCAAGAAATGTATATTTAAGAGAAATTTCTCTGAAAAAGCTCATTACTTTCTGATTGTTATTTCTCCTCTGCCCTTTCCTACTTCACTCTTTTGTAAGTACATGTTGATACCTTTTGTGGCAAGGAAATTGAAAGCACGTTGTTCTCTTTGCTTTAAATTACTGATCCATAATTTCATTTTAGTGACCATTGAATTTCTTATGGACTTCCCATGCACCTGTCCCAGCCCAGAAGCGCTGATGAGAAGTGAGGTTGTCCCTTCTCCTCGCCGCACCACTACTCACAGAGGACAGGGTCTGTGCTCTGCAGCTACAACTGCACACTACACAGTCCTCTCCCATGGCCGCACTGTGACAGCAGCTCCCCATGCACGAGCCATTTACCACCTTCACAAAATATTTATTCTCCATATAAACGTTTGGTCCTTCTTGTGGAAATATTATTACGAAGGTTTGCCGTTCGTGGGCTGGATGAAGTGGAGTTTTGGAAAACAGTCACATGTCCTCACATATGGAGAACATATATGAATTAATACAGCTGCCAAAGGCATAGATTGAATCCACTTCTCTTCTATCAGTCACCAGTTATTAATCATGAACGGACTGGTCTCAATTTGGCCTATTAGACAGTGGTTTAGGTTGCTGGCATTTTCTCATTCTCCTCACCATTTTCTTACAAAAAGAACCAGAGAGGCAAAAATTAGAGTGATATACTGATAGAACTGAAGTAATGCAGTAGCCGTTCCCAGTCTGGGCAGGGTTACAGTGGCACTGAGGTATGCGAACACGATTATATGTGTGTTTACATACTTATCACTAAAAGATATTCCTATACGGGGAGGGGAATGAACTACTGGAGTAAGCATATTTATGGTACTGAACTATGCCCATCCTAGTCAAGCTATATTAGTAAAAATACCAGGATGTCAGCATATAGGGAAATAAAACCTATAGGGTTTGGCAGCTTAATAAACTGGTATAATAAACCCTGTATATGCCATAGCTGTCACAATTGCAAAGGAATATGCATCAGCTTAAACCACCTCTGTTGAAGTTTAGCTGATCGCATTTCGCTTCACAAGGCGACCGGTTAAGCATATGCACATGGCCAGTTAGTGCAGCTCATGAAATTTTGAAACTGAGTATGCTATGATAGCCAGGTTGTTCAAAATATTCAATTGCATGTCTCTATCTTCCATTAAAATGACATGGGAACTGCTAATGACAGATTTTTGTCTCTAACTGTTCCGGTTGTGGAGAAAACTTTGTCAGTGTACTTTGTAGCTCACCAACATGACAGTTTCAAGATTTTAGACTCCAAGAACTGACATCTCCAAGAAGTGTGGATAGCACTGCCAGAGGATGAAAGCTCAGATGCTTAGTGGTGGCTGTTTAAATACACTATTTATTAATTTTGCTCACAGTGGTGGACCAAGTATCGTATTTGGAAGGGCAGCACAAAGTACTCTTCCATGTATTGTTCCCTTAACTGGTTATTCTCCAGGGAGCTCAATGCCATAGTAACGGCAATGTCCAACCCAGGTGGACACCTGAGCTGCAGTGAGGAGAGCTGAGATCCATGAGTACAAATGGCCAGATTTAAACTACAGATTTACATCTGTAGATCCTAGCAAACTGGCGTGGATCACATTCAGAGCATCCATCCAGTCTATCACAAGTAATGTTGCACAAAGATGATTAAGGGACTGGAGTATCTGACGTACGAGGAGAGGCTGAGAGAGCTGGGACTGTTCAGCCTGGAGGATCTTGCCAGTGTGCATAAATACCTGATGGGGGAGAGCAGAGAAGATGGAGTCAAATTCTTCTCAGTGGTTCCCAATGAGAGAACAAGAGGCAATGGGCACAAATGGAAATATGAGAAATGACACATAGAGAGAAAAAATAAAAGACAAAAAAATCAGTGTGGTGGTGGTCAAACACTGGACCAGGTTGCCAGAGAGGTTGTGGTGTCTCCATCCTTGGAGATGCTCAAAGCTCAGCTGGACACAGTCCTGGGCAACCTGGTCTAGCTGCCCCTGCTTTGAGCAGGGAGGTGGAGTAGATGATCTCCAGGGGTGACTGCCAACCTCAACCGTTCTGTGATTGATTCCACATTGACATGATTCAAAGCGAGAGTTAATTTGTCTCTGGAGCTGGGAAGATTGCTGCCCTTTCTTTCCCTTCGGTTACCTTCTCCCATCTGAGCCTTTGTATCAGTGCTGTTGTTTGTCCAGACTGTGATTATTTCCCTCTGCTCTCCCACTGACTTCAAAGGGAATTAGACCATGTTCTAAACGACATAATGTTAAGATGTCAAAGATTGTCTCCACTGAGGAAATCAGTGGGAATGAGATACTTAGCCTACCTGTGAATTTCTGTGAATTCAGCAATATTCCTAAAAAATATTTTTTATCATTTTTATCCATACATATATCTGTCCTTGATAGTTTCCTGACCCAAATCAAATTCTTCTGTGGTTAAGAATTCATCCCCTTTGTGGATCTGCAGCTTTAGTCACAGCATTTATTCCATTCGCTACTTTCCAATTTTCTATATTATCTATTGTGGCCAAAGTTATCTTTTTAAAGACGAGTGTTTTACAAGCCCTTGTTAATTCTATTACACTGACTCCTGTTTTCCCTCTTTAATTCCTCCCCCAGGTCCATCTAGATTTTCTTACAGTTTCTGTTTTCCTGTCAAAGTAGAATTTCTTTAATAACCACAAGACCCCTTTAAGCATGAAAAATTCAGCTGCACTGAAGCTTACAGAACTTCTTCCTGGACTTCAGCAGTAAAAGCTGAAGTTGTATTATAGCAGTCAAAGCTGATTTTGATTTTGACAGGAACCAGTTCAAGGTTTTGAAGATCTTTGCATGAACTGATTACGTGCCAAGTAATTGTGAAAAATTAACACTGGGACACCTGAATAGGAAGGTATTGTATGGTTTTATTACCTACTCTCTCTATATATATAAGAGAGAGAGAGAGCGCGCAAGAGAGTGAGCATATGATTATATACATGCATATACATAATATGAATATACATATATACTTCAGCCGTATATATACACACAAATACATATATATGAATATATACACACATACTTCACTCAGTTCTAATCAGAATATACTTTATTGATTTTAGTAAATGCAGCCAGTATTTCCCTGTAATGAAAACACCTCTGCATGACTGATTAGAAGGCAATATTGGATACCACCGACTTCTCTTTACTGTACTGCAGGTGTTAATGCACTTAGAAGTGCTACACTTCCATGATTAAATTTGCCCTCAGGAAAAAAGGAAGTATTTGTTCTTCATTAGCATTTTTGCTAGATGGGATCCCACAATCCACTTTCAGGAACAAATGAGGCATTTTCACTCATCACTGCAGATGCAGTATATTTGTGAAATAGGCTTTTAAGAAATGCAAATTAAGCAAAAGCTATGAAAATACATGCAGACGGGAAAAAATCCCAAACTACTGATAAGAGTGCCACTCCTCTTTGGCAGAGCGCTCTCCTGGAAAACCGCACGGTGCAGGGCTTGAAGTCACCACCCTGACTGCTCTTGGCTGGCAGCAGCTACGAATCCCTGCAGCCGAATGCCTGGGAGTTTTTAGTAATCTATATGAAACAGGCTACTGCTTTTAAACATTTTTTTGGTGGCCCACTGCTCCCATCGCAGATTCACTCCACTAACCTATCCTGTAACCTTGGCAGAGAGGGCAAGTATTTGTGGTGAGATAAAAACTGACCAGCTCCTTTAGCCTTGAGGGTGGTTTTCCAGACTACATTATAAGGGTAGTGTGGTGAATTTTTTATGGCAAAGCACCTCTTCAGACATAATACATTCAGGCTAAGAGGCTGTTAATCCATCCACTGTCATGAGTAATGTGTTTGTTTAATTATGTTCCCAGGCAAATAAAGATCTCAGTTGGCTGAGTCCTCATTCTCTCCAATCTCCTCTCCTCTCCCATTAATGATGAAAAGGTCCTTAAATTGTGGTTAGGTATCTTCAAAGAGTCATTTACTGTAAAAATCAGCAGGCTTCATCCTGGATAACATGTCACTTAGACTACTAAGGAAAGACTGAATGTGGAATCAAAGATAGTGGGAGTCACGAAATAGAATTCTCTGGGAAATTTTAATGTTTCCATATATACCTTACTTCTCATCAGAAACTTCCAGAAGAATATGAATTTCAAAAATAAATACTCACTAAGGATTACTGAAGCATTTATTTTCCAGGAAAAAGCAGTCATCTTAATTTATGGAGTACATTATATATTGCGGAATATTGTATAGAGGATGATGTATTAATATGACTGAAAAGTCTAAACAAAAGAAGTTAGAAGTAAAAATAAAGTATTTTTATGTTATCAGAACAGCTCCTTGAAATGATTTACCCCAGCGGATTTCAGCAGAACTGATTTATTCACTCAAAATATTTCCATTTCAATGAAATTGTGTTTTCTGATGGAAACACTTTGCCTCATTTTTTTAATCACCCCTGTTCAGTATTTTGCTAAATCTGAAAGCATATTGCTCAATCTTTTCTTCCTGGAGGGAAATGCTCAAGTCCCAGACACATTTCATTTGGTTAAACTTAGAGATACTTATAATATTTCTTAGCACATTGTGCACACTCCTTGTCAGAAAGCTATTGAAGTGAATTTTTTTTAAGCCATTACTGAAGAATTTTATTTAATAGAACTCCACTCAGTAACTTTAAATGCTACATTTTCTGTCTCAATTTTCTGCAAGTTTCACACAGGTAATTTCTGAATTCCTTGAAAAACTACACAGATTCAGAGTCCAAGCTAATATTTCTGTTGCCTGCCATAGATATATATTGTCAGACAGAAATTTAACGCTGTGTTGCTAAATGTTTCCTTTCATCACACTTTCATGAAATATTGATAGTGTGCCCTGAAGAGGTCAGACCTTGTTCCTATGCAGTATTTTTTTCTGTGAGGCTGTCATAAAATTCTTTTTTCTTTCTTTATTTTCTCATTGTTAATATCCTTTTATTTTTTATGCATGCATGCTGTTTTCTTTCATTAGGCACAGTTCAGCTCTCCTGCAAGGGCCAGTCCATGGCACACAGATGAGGGAGGAGAAGCCATTTGATAAAGTTGTCGACCGGTTTGCTTCCCTCATCTGAGCTGCTTGTCCCCGTCACCGCTTCACGGTTTGTTTTTCCACTGGCTCAGCAGGACCCGTGGCACCGCACTGACTGCGGGGTCGCTGAAATGACGGGTTATTTTGGGGAAGGATCTTGTTCGACCATTTCTGTAGCGTGCAGTATGGCTCCATAAACTACTCCTTCTGTAGATCCAAGAGGGAGAGGGAGAGGAATCGGCAGCGGGATGGATGGGAGATGAATGAAACTTCATAAGCCAGGGTTGCTGCTGAAACCCGGCTGCCCCAGAACTACGGCTTCAGGCAACTTTGCTAATATTATGGTAACTGATGGGTTGGAAGAATAAGGGCTACATGTCAGCTATTTAATTTTCAGTTTTGTGCTTGACCAGGGTTGAGTAAAATGATACAGGGTAAACAAACCAACCAACCCTGAATCCTTTGCCCAGACCTGATTAAAATCAAACATTTAGCTGGGGCGAATCAAGGGGATCCCATGACCTTTTGGAGGAAGTAGAATGGTCCAATGGAAGGGAGGAATGCAATGGGGAGAGAAGTAGGTGACCAAGGGAGACATCAGAGCCCTCTTGAAGGCAACGCGAGATTCCCTGTTAGCTTCAAGAGGACAGAGACCCCACACTGGGCTCTGCTCCTTGCTCTGAAACAGAACGTAATTGTGCTGGCTGCTGTGTCTTCACTTACAACTTTTCCAAATAATTCCCTACGTGCTTTCAGCAATTTAAAGAGAGAATAAGCTTGTGGATACAACTCCTCAGTGACCCCAGAGAGCTGCATGACACAGCTGAGGTGACTTGCTTTTTTGCAACCTTTTGTGCTTGTCCAGGCTCCAGGCTAATATGTCTGTGAAATGCCTGTCTGTTTTTTGTTGGACAAAAAGTATTTTATCCAGTACAAGGTGACTCTGGGTTGGACTTTATAATAGATAAAAAACTAATTAATAACCGCACCAAAACTTTATGGTTGCTTAAGGACCAGTCATCATGTATTGCATAGAAAGAAAGTAATGGGATCTTCCAGAGAGAAAGGAAAAAAAAAAAAAAAGGCTGGAGACTAGGCACAATCAAAGCAGAAATTAGTACAAATGATTAACAAATTAGTACATCAAATATCTTGTATTGTGAATTTGACCTCCCTTAACATCCCAAGTCCTTCACACTTAGGAAACAATTGTGAAACTAGGAAAGAGTGATTTGGATTCATTAGAACTTGAAAATTTAGCATAATGAATTTCAATTTAGAAGACTTCAGGAAAAAAATAGAAGAAAAACAAAACAAAACAAAAAACCCCAAAGCGCTAAACAACATTTTCACAAAGCTAATTTTGTGACAAAATAGTCTGAAATGGCATGCCAGAATCTGTTTGCCTGTCAGCTCTGCTGCTATATAACTTACAAATATGCTATTAGCATTCTAGCACCTCATCCTAGCACTTACTTTCATACAAAATTAGCCCTGCATACAAGATGTACACACATGTCTTTTTGTGACATAGTGATGCTTATTTAAAAACTGGAATTCACAGTAACCCAATAAAAATGAGGGCTGTAAATTAACTGGGCATAATGTAGTCTTTGCAGTTCTCCAGAGTCCTTGAATAAATACAAAATTAAATGAGGAAGAAATGTAAGTGAAAAGAAACAGCCTTTTCTTCAGATGGTCTGCATTTCTAATTGAAAATTTTGGCTGGCATTAGTTGGCAGGAGCATGGAACACACAGCGTGAAAGGTCAATAAATGAGTCTAATATATGGAAAAAATGCCTTACGGGAGAAGTTGATGGACACCATCAGTTTTAGAGTTACATATCCTGCTTGTTTACCCATTTCAAAGCCCTTTCTAACACTTTAGTGATACAAGTCCATCACATTGACTGACAAGGACCTAGTCAGTTCTGGTTCTAAATTAGGAGATATAGGGGAAAATATGTCAGTACTTAATGTCTATCCAGTTCACATAGCTGGTAGGAAACCCATATTTGTAAAAGAATAACGCTGAAGAGAAAATACACATTTCATTCTGCAACACTAATAGGCTGTGCCAGGGGTATTTTAATGGCTTGGAAAACGCAAATGGTGCACGAGAAGAGACAAATTAAAAAGAAGCCTTACAAAACATACCTGAATCACGGTGACACTTCACATTCATCCAGTGCTGTTTTATTTAACAATTCACAATAATTGTATTTTAGACTATTTTGTGCTTAGCCTCAGGGGAATTCTCTGCTGAGTTCCTCAATACAAAATGAATATATTTCTTTAGATGGTGAGTCCTCCGGGGGCACAGACTGTCTCTTATCATGTGTCTTTTACTGGACCTGGCACAGTGGGTTTTGTCTTGATGGTGTTGTAATACAAACAAGTAACATATTTGAGAGCTGGAAGGTGCACTGTAATCACTCACTTTGATCTCCAAAACAAAATGGCAAGGATTTAGGAGGATCCAAGTCCTGCTTGCTTAGGAAGCAAATGTGAACTATACAGTGGAAGGATTTTAATGGCTTCCTACATAACAGAGTCATTCATCACTAACAAGGAGAATATGAATCTTTTTGCATTCATTCCGCAACCCCAAGCTACTCGCTAATAATAACAATAATGAATAATACCAGGAGCAAGTGAAATATACTTGATTTCCTTTCATTTCATTCTTCTCAGAAACTCAGCAGTGGTTCTGTATGAAATCTGGTGGTTACATTAAACTACATTTTCAATAGTGTTTAAATTAAAACTATGCACCCAGATGCCAGCTGACCCTGTATTTGATGGGTCTGATGATAAAATGGAAGAAAGCCCAACTCGTGGATTTAGGAAGCCAAGGTCTTTCGGCATGGCCAAGGCCTTGCTCTAGATAATAATGTAATTTTTTAGATAACCTTTTGTTTTCATTATCTGTACATGTCTTTGATCTGTTTTATTTCTTTACTTTCAGCCTTTAAATCCTCAAGGATCACAGCTTCAGATTAGCAAGAAGCCCTGCAATTACTGAAGCACAGTGAAGTCTTTTGAGAAGGTGATCAGCACCTGCTTTGCAGCTTTCATTGGAGTTACTCTTCAGCTATCTGAAGAGTAAGAAATGCCTAGTAAAAAAACAGAAATGACCAACTCGATGTCTGTAACATCTTTTTCCTGACATATCTTTCAAGTTCATTCAAAAACATTTCACTAGACCCTGACCCTTAAGTGAATATAAATCAGTGCAGCTTCACTGATGTTAAAGAAAGAACCTGGACTTAACAGCAGTTGAGATTAAGGCCTGTGCTCTTTATATTGCAGAGGCTATATTTACATTTGCAAGTAGTATGGTGCATGGAATAGGACGAGCATGGATCTCAACCTACAGAGTGAAACAGAGATACAGAGGAACCAATGCCCATACTGTGTGGGATACAGGGATTTTACTTTGGGTTAGTTTTTCCCATGGAGTCAATACCCAGTACCAGTTGGCATACAATAGAGTGCTGGGTGCTTCTGGTTTAGTTTTGTCCTAAAGGATTCTGGTTTAGGTGCTCTGAGACTACATCAATATGCAGACCAAAGCATGTTTAGGTGAGATGACTGGGAAATCTGCTTCAAAAGCACAGTCCCGATACAAAAAAACACAAATCAACAGCATGAATCAACATAGTAAATCTAGAGCGTTCTCTTAGAGCACATAAATTGACCTTAATTTTGAAAAGTGCCCCTTCAGGACTGCACCAACTATGTGTGTTATTATAATCCTGAATATTCTTCAGAGGACCATTTTGACCTACAGCCATACGAACGTAATCTGCTTTCAGCATTCTGAGCATTTTTGAGGCAAACATTTGCTCAGTTATGAAACTCTAATTTTCATATTCTCCAAGGAAGTGCAACATGGAATACAACTATAATGTGTTGTCTCACTAGCTACTTCTTACTACGGGCACAGGGCATAGTTTCAGGTTCGGACTCAGAGTACCTGCTTAGATGCCTAGAATGAGGTTGAGAGAATACTTCTAATGTCCTTAAAAACAACAAAGTCTCCTCCTAGTAAATACCATTTCACTGTGCTGAAGTCCTACTGTAAGCAGAATGGATGTCTTTAGACTATTGTTGAATTAATCAAACTAAGTTTAGGTTCCCTTAAGCTTTAAGTTTAGTGTATAACAAAGGCAGACTGCTTTGCCAAAACTAGACTTCCAAAATGTGTGGACATAGCATCTGCCAGCCAACATTTTCTAGAATTACATTTTCATACCTCACCTAGACAAGCCAGAAAAGATGGAGAAAAAGCCACACAGTGAGGGCTAAGCCAAAGACATTTTGAGGAAGCAGAAGATGTTTATGTATTTATAAAATATCCTGTTAAAAAAGAAGTCCTTTCTTAGGCTTCAGTCTAATCTTGGCAAAAGAATGACTATTGTTTTCATTTCTATTGCTGCAGCATCTGGGAGGTGTCCCTGTTGTGTTAAAAAGAACACAACTCTAAAGCACTTTTGCTTTGGCTGAACATATTTTATCCAGTAGCTTCGGAAAATTTACTGCTAAGCATCATACAGCTAATGCAGAAGATCTAAATCTCTCAGCTGTCTGAGCAACGCTTGGCTTTCTGATTCAGAATACAAAATGCAAGGTTCAGAATATATCACAGGCAAAGGACTGAAATCCAGAACAGCTCCTTGAAAACTAAATCATTTTGTAAGCATACAGGAAGTGTTTTTTTTATTGTAAATGTTTTGCAGAGGAATCTTCCTTTAAGGAATGTGTTTAAATGTCTCAGGAGAAGTTGAAAGTACCAATGCTTCTGAGCAATACTTACATAAGCCTCGGAGTGACATGGAGTATTATCTATTATTTCTACTGCAAGTCCATTGAAGCACAACAGGAAGACTTGTAGAGACTTTATATGAGATATCAAATGGAAAAAAAAGGCAGGCCCTTGCCACAAAGTTAGTAGCACCCTGGTATATAGGGAGATGAGGAGAAAAAATACAACAATCTCCTCTTTTTAGGTTAGGAACAGAAACAAAGGACAATATCCTTATAGGTACCCAGATGTCTGACTTTGAACTATTTCATTTAAGTTGCGTACGTAGGCAGGAAACATGCTGGTGATATATAATTTTTAAATACAGACAGCTTCCATTTTCTATTCTTTTTTATTGGCAAGCAGGTCTGAGACACATCCTGATTCTTCCCTCACTGCAGGCAAAAAGGGCAAGGAACTGATTACTTAGACCAGATGCTCAACTTTGGATTTTTAAGTCTTTTAAAGCTCCAGAGATGGCACAATGAGACAGTTAAACACCTGGGAGGAGGAGCTGCCTTAGGCCAGCATGTTGAGGAAGAGGCTGTCTCTAAAGCCAGGTATCTAGAAACTTTTGGGTGATGTTTCTGGATGACGAGGGCTTGCGGTGGGAGACGAGCTCTACTCCTTCCCTTTGAAGGCAGGTCACTGTGCAGCAGAACGTTCAAGATTTACACGAAGGGAGAGAAGAGAAGGTGCAGCTCACCAGCTTGGTGTAGTGGGCACTTGCATCGGAGAAGATGCCTTGACTTCTGATCTCTGCTTCAAGGAGACTTTCGGCATTTGTTGAAGTTGGTAGCACAGATGCATTTTGCAAGGACTCTTGTCCTGCTGGGTTTGTGTTCAGCACGCTGAACAGACCTGCTGGGTGAAACAAGCCCAGGAACAGCCGTGCCCAGGCGTGAGGAGGTGCTGAGCCACTCAGAAACCAGAGACAGCTCTGGGTATGGGCACTTCTCTGCGCTTGGAGACCTCCACATTACACAAAGAGGAGGCCCGGTAAGCTCCGGCACATCCAGGCTTAGGCAGGAGTTACGATGTTTATTTTCAAGGTTATGACTTTGTTCTGTAGCCCTTTTGGTTTAGGCACTGAAGTTCTTAATTAGAGTTGGCCCCACGTGACTTGCCCAAGGTTGTGGAGCAACAGTTTAGAGGAAAGCTGGATCTTCTCAGTGCCCCAGCAGAGGATGTGGTCATGGACATGTGGGAAGGAGTCCCTAAAACTGCAGTGACCTGTGATGAATCAGCTCTTTTGCTCTCCAGATCCCACCACGGTAATACTGACTTCTGCTTGCACGGGAAAGAAAGATTTTTACCCAAGGCAGTGTATCTGTTTTGTGCTTGCACTGGTCAAGAATCATCTTTGTCCAGCCTGCCTACATTACGCAGTAACACAATACGCTGGATTTCTGTGAGATAAACCACTGTCAGCTTTATTAAGGAAGAATTTTACCTTACAGATTAATGCAAGCAACAAGCCATTTCGAAACACCAGTGGATGGATTGTGGGAATGAACATTTCAGTGCAGCTTGTTCAGGCTTGTGCTGGTATTTGGTGCTGAAAAGAGCTTTTAGTGATGTCTGTGGGAAACTTCAAATAACAGCTTTAAGAATTTGCCTGACAATGAGCCTAGAGAAAATACCCTGGAATTACAAGATATGTTCCTTTCAAAATACTCACACATTAATCATATATATTATAATGAGTAATATCACTTCTTCACTCAAGAAAATTCAATTTCTGTATTTCTAACACTTGAATCTGAGCTCAAATCACAGGTGGTAACTACTATTTGCAGTTATCATTTTTCATTGCTTTTCAGTTAGAAGTCTTTTTTTTTTACTTTGGTGGAATGAATAAGACAAAAATATATATGTGCTCAGGAAATGTATCTGTTTTGCCTGTCACTCAGGCAAAAAGAAGAAAGCAAGAAAATTTGTTGGAAGAAAAAAGCCAGCAATTCCAATTCAAATCAATAAAATATTTCTTACAGTTTAAGCATGGGATTCAGCTAATTCAATTATCTTTACAGTGTGAGCACCTACCTTGGAGCTAGTTATCTTAGATCTCTTTTCCAATCAATAGAGTGAACTAAACACTTTTAAGGTGCAAAAACCTAGCCTATTTTAGATATCTACTTTAGGAAGAAGTGAATTTGTCCTTTGTTTCTTCCCACTGACCATTAAATGGTGTCATACAAGTAGGCATCTACCTGTAGTCTGATGAATTCTATTTTAATTGACTAATAAAACCAAGCTCCATTGAATATAAGCAACAGTTGGGGTTTTGAAGTGTTTTATCTGAGGGCTTTTTTGTTGTTTTGGGGGTTTTTTTTTCCTTCATATGAAGCATTACACTTGTGCCACAGCTAGTTATGGCTGAGATGGACTCACGTTTCTAAACGCATTACAACCTCTTGAGTGGTTGTTCTGCTAATCCACTGGGGCTAAACCACAAGCTGTGGACGTAAGGAGTATTTCTACCCTGGGTCAGATTGGCTGAACTTTGGGATTTTTTTGCTCTCTGTGATGTAGGGAATTTGCTCCTCTTTCTAGGCTCATCTGAACATTTTTATGTGAGGTCCCCTACTCTTACAGGTGTCCAGATTTTCACCTCTGCTCTCCTTCCATTCTGGCCTGTTCCTGCACTGTGTTACGGTTCTGGCTGGGTTTGCTGTTGTTTAGGTGCTACTCTGGACTCTTGAAAGTGCTGTGTAATGGTGAGGTCGTGTGATGAAGATGTGGACCCTTCTAAAACAGACTTTTTTGTTTGATGTGGCACACATCACGCTATGTTTGCTAAGATCACAGAGACCTGGATTTGAGGGTTCAGATAGTCCTCTTGAGCCCTCTGTTCCCATATTCCCACAAAAACATGCAATACAATCAGCATAGATCTTGATCCAAAAATTCACTTAACTGCAAACTCATGAGTAGTCACGTTGCCATCAACGGCATGAACTAAAGTTAGGCACATGTTTGTCAAGGGCACAAGCAGGTCAAGAAAGTTTAAAATGAGGCTTTTCATAAGGCAGACATACTTGCATAATTGTGGGTATTCTGTATCTTCTGAATTATTTGCCAGAAAGGTTATATTGGGGCTCATAATTTTTCCTGGAATATTTCCTAGGTCCCTGCAGAAATAAAAGCGAATACAAGAAACCTAGGGAATTCACCTAGTTTCATATTAAACCTAAGGAGCCCCAAAGAGATTTTATTTTTCACACCGTCTGCATAAAGCCAGTTTCATTCCCTGTGTAAATTCCCATTGACTTAAAAGGGTGATGGCATCTGTTTTACCTGCCCATTAATATCTTCATGTGATAAGTATGAATACAGGGCTTAAAAAACAAGGAAGGCCACCAATAACAGGATAGAAAACAAATCAGAACATTACTTGAATTAATTTTGAAGATTTCTTGTGAGAGCTTCAATTTAGTCCAGCCTCTTCACATCATGTAAAAGGGATGAGGCAGCAGGAGGTGTTCTGTAGGCATTGCTAAAACTCTGCTTTCACAGGAGGGTAGTTCCTCTGGTTTAAGTGCCACAGAAAGCAGTCAAAAGTTTTCAGTCTCTTAAGCCCTGGAAACGGTGGGGGTATGTTCGGCGTAGGACAGAGGTAGTGATGGAGAACCGAGGGACACTTTGGTCCATTGGGAAGCGTGAGGTAATATCTTTTAGGTCTGGAAAACCTTCTAAATTATGCCTGGGGACTCTTATCATTTAATCATCACTCACAGCCATTGAGTGTGACAGAATCTGCGTATTTCAGTGTCAGATTCAACCGCGAATCCTCGTGTAACGTAAGAGTTTATGTCACTTAGCGATAGCTAAGCAAGAACTAATGTGAGAGCCCCTTAAAGTAGGATCCTTTACAAGCAGATGTTTTCACTTCCAGCTTCTATGTTCCAAAGCTGTGTACTGTCACAGGGAAGGGAGTGCTGTTAAAGTTTGAGACTTGAGACCATCCCCCATCCACTTCGTGTCTTTCTCCTCTCTTGAACAGTAGTTGGAGAAGTGGGAGGCAATGCATTAAATTTTGTTAATACTTTTGGTTGGTTTATCCTTTCCATTTTGACATTGTGTCTTGTATCTGTCATTTTTATAGATATACATAAAATTGGTTTAAGGAACAGATTCAATTTGGTATCCAATTTTTAACCAGTGTTGCTCATAAATCATACACAATATGTATCAGTTTTAAGAGGAAAAGGCACAGATGCCCAAGGCTTATGAATTCCTCGCAGCTCATAAATTCTCCTGGAAACCTGGCTTGTAATAATGTGGGCATACAGTTTCCACTTCCATTTTTCTGTAACTTTGACTAAGCCTCAGACGAAACGTTAAAACATGATTTACCATAAAGAGGTCATGAATTGCACCTGTTTATTCATTTTATTAGAAACTCAGCATTACTAAGCCTGACAGATTTTTCTCTATCTGATTATACTGATAAAGGGGACAATATTGCGGTGCACGGATGGGATGAAGGGGAAGGTTTACTTTCCTAAATTAGCTGTGAAAGTTTGAATCTGAAAGCTGCAGAACCACTCTGTATGCCACTGATTTCTGGCAGAGCTGTGATATCAACTTGCACTTTTGTTCACCAAAGTTATATCTTTGTCTTTTTGCTTTTTCACACCAGTTTTCTCACCTCTTAGGCAACTCTTAGAAAACTTCAATGACTCTGAGAATTTTAAAGTCCTCCGCCCAGGTACCAAAGTACAAATCTCTTAAAGGCGAGTATAGGAGAAAGGACATCTTCTCCCAGGAAAATATCTTTGATATGATAGTTCTATCATATCAGGAAGAGTTTTATCCACATACTAAGGCTGACCATAATTTCTGAGGTTGAATTGATATTTTTGTTGTTTCTGGAGGAATGAGACATTTCCTTTGTAGAAACAGTGCTGATTTCAAACAACACTAATGAAATACTTTATCAGCCTACTGAAATGCACGTGTGATGTTTAGTGCATATCTAAAGGAAAAATGGTCACTACTGAAATTTTTGAGAACTCAACTGTCAGGAAAAATCAAAGTATTTTCATAAAGTCATATTGACATTTGGGGGAGGGAGGATCAATTAAAAATCTTTTCATAAAAAATTATATAACAGTGCTTTAATTTAAAACAAAACCTATCTGATAATATGTTTGGAGTTCATGCAATTTAGACTTTGGACTTGCAACTACATTAAATTTATGTGCTGCTTTAAGACATTTAAGACTTCACTTTTTCTTATTTCCATGAAGTGAATAATCCTTTTCTTGGTTAGCTATGAACTTCAAAAAAATCACCCTTCCTCTTTAAAGGGTAATTAACTGTTACAGTTCCTCCATGTTTTCTGAGCTCTTCATATATACACAGTACAGTGATCTGGTACCTGGATCTCTTGTACCTGGTTTTGCAAGGGGAATTTATATCTGTTTGGTCGAAGCCTTGTAAAACTGCAGTTGTTTAGATCCAGAGATTTCCATTCGCGCATGAAAAATTTACACAAATTATTTCATTAAGAGCTTCCATTTCTATTTCACACAGAAATGATTGTGTGCCCATTTTTTTTTTTACCTCTTGAATGCTGTAACCAATGCATTTTTAGCTCTAATATACATCATATGGGTAGAGGTTGAGTTCCTGCTTTAAGAAGGAGCTGCGTTTTTCAGCTGCAGTCTGGGATAATGATCATCTTTTATTGAGCTGCTGTGCTTGTTCTTCCTAAACTAGTATTTCCAAAATTATGGTCCTGACCTCGAGTCATGACACTTTGTCACTTTTTATTTGTGACTCTTACAAGGAATGCAAGCCCAAGGGGAATTCAATTGCAGAAGCCAGGCTCACCGGTGGAAGCAAAATCA
This sequence comes from Haliaeetus albicilla, assembly GCF_947461875.1. Classification (NCBI taxonomy): domain Eukaryota; kingdom Metazoa; phylum Chordata; class Aves; order Accipitriformes; family Accipitridae; genus Haliaeetus; species Haliaeetus albicilla. The sequence continues at coordinate 5,415,311 of NC_091510.1, forward strand.
GGGTTTGCAAGGGAGGGAATATGACTGAACAGGGCAGTGTGATTCCATAAACACCACTAGCAGGTGGGTTTTTTCCCCTATTCCTACTCTGCAGACTCAGTAGCAGCTTCTGTTTCAGCTAATTGTCTTTCAGAAGGATTTTCTGAGAAACTGAAGCCAGTCTATGATCAAGGACGTGCAGAAGCAGAGAAGAATCGAAAGCTTTTCTCTCCTCAGCTCAGACAGGAGAGAAATTGTGAGATCAATTTCCCCACGGCATGGATTTGTCAAGTTTACCTGCGTACTCCTCCAGAATTTCCTTGTTTGAATTCCCTCTCATCAGGAAATCAAACCTGCTTAAAAGTGGTTCCTTTGTGGATGGGCTTTGGTGTTACTTGGCTGCAACGCTCTGCCGATGACATTCATTACAACCAAATGATATCAACACAGCCTTTAGGTTGCTAGAATACATTCTCCTTCCCATTTGGAATCCAGTTTAAAAACAATGCAATCCCGATAGTCTGGTGCATAGAAGAAGTTTATTTTGATAGACAGTGAATGCTTTTTTACTTGCCTTGATTTAATTTAATTTTACTTATTTTTGGGACCCTTCACTAAATGTTCTTCCTTTTTAATTAAACACTAATTAAGAGGTAAATGTCTCTGCCAACTCTGAAGTTCAGTTCTCAATCATTCAATCATTCTCAATTGATGTGATGTACTGGTCTGTAGTTTACCATTTTCTGGCAACACTAGGATTTGCGGTGTGGCTTGTATCCAATGCAATAAACATATTATCTTAAGAATCAGTCCAGAGTGTTCTTGCTTTATAGGTATTAGAGCCATGGGATAAATTAAGTAGAAACAACATCCATTAATCAAACCTTTAAATTATTGTTTTCATGTTTTATGGACATAAAAATGTACATAACTTGAAGGCAAGTTAGGTAATATAAGCGTTAAGTTATATTTGCATTTCCAATTCTTTGGCTTGATTCACCTCAAAAACTGGGAGGCCATTTAGAAGACAGGCAAGGATTCCCTTTGCAGTATCATTCCTAATGCTTCCAACGTGATAATGTAATTTACAGTGAAAAAGGAAGATTGAAAGAAAGCGGGAAGTGGAGGATTTGTGTCTCAGAAAGAACATTTAAATGATCTCATATAGTGAGGACCATAGGTTAAATTGTTCCTTGCATAGCTTTTCCCAAGGCAGGAAGGATACCAGTTAAAGAATTATTCCTAAAATGCCATAACTTTAAACAGAACATTGAGTTGAAGAGGTGTTATTTCCAGAGAAAAGTAAATATTTAGGAAGTCTGTTAAACTTACTAACATGTCCTGCTGATAGAGGTAATGAGTTCAACAATGCTTGGAAAACCCTGGCTTGCGTGCTGTAAATTGATTATATGGTTGTTTATGCAGTGGATTGGCCAGTGGAGGAAGTCAGCCTGCATTTATCCTGGAGTTTGCAGTTGGAAACAGGTTCTTCCCAAACTTGTGGAGGGTGAGTGAGTCTGCTGACGGAGTTCTGTAGGACTACAGGCTGTTCTTGCAAGCACACAAGTGATTAGGTTAATTAAAGGCCATAGGCTTAGGTAGTATTTAATTATTAAAAATGGAAAGGAGCAGTTTCATTTCCACTGTGGCATGTCAATTCTTTCTTTTCTACTGCAGAGCGCATAACACTTCTGATTTGGAAATCATAGGTCTGATCATTTAGTACACTGTTTATCTGATCAGGTCATCCCACTAATGCCAACAGAGATACGGGGGGGTGGGGGGGGGTGAAATCAGTGTAAGATAGAGAAGAGCTGGTACCATAAACTTAAAAAAATAAATAAATCCCTAGCTTAAGTGCCCAATGACTACCCTAAATTTCAGCTTTCTCATTTTCTTTTAAGTTTTTTCTCTTGCCTGTGTTTTGTGGAGTAAAATGTGGTAACTTAAAGCCATAAGGATGGAAACACAGAAAATAAACTACAAGAAAACCCCAAATACTGGGTTTTAATCGTCATTGTTTTTAAACTGTTCAGTGATTTTGAAAGCAGAGGTTGATGGTATCTCCTGTGACTTTAGTTGCAAAAGTAAACAAGTCTGAAAAATCTGCAAACTTTCCCAGTTTTGAAAACCTGTGTATCTAACCTGGTTAATGCCAATTCATTGTACGTATTGTGGCATAATTTTTTTTCATGGTATATATGCACCTATTTCTGTATTCACTTTGATTAAAAGTATTTCCATATATGTATTTCATCCTTTATTCTTTAGGAAGATTTCCTATCCAGTCTTTGTCCGTACACATACCTGTTACATATTCAGTCAAAACAAATATGGGAAACAAGAAAAGAAAGTGTTAAAGATTCTCCTGTGCAATACTGTTCTTCCTTGTCTTTGCTATTAACATAACAGCAAAAGCTATGAGGTCAGGGTATTTTTTATGTCTGTGAATGTAGTCTGTATCTGATCTTTGCTCTTTCCTGAAAGCGTTTGGTTTAAATAATCCCAGTAGTACAAAGTCTCACATCACAGTCTTCTATTTTAGTTCTCCTTTCAAGGGAATTACTGCAGTTTTAACCTGCCTCTTGCTCTCTTTCCTAGTGCAAAGCTGTGTGATTACAGGGGAAGGGTGATGAAGCACATCAGCTCTGTCTCTTAATCTTCTTATAAACCCGAACAGATTTTGAAGATGAAATTTGGCAAATGTTAATTGTATGTGCAGAATTCATGCTGGGAAAATCTCCTTCAGAAAAAAAAAAAAAAATCAAAAAAAATAGAGAAGAAAAAAAGCTGAGTGCACAGCCGGACTGTTATGTAAGATGTTTATTTCCATCAAATCTAACCCAGTGGAGGCTACGCAGAAAATAGGCCAAAGCTGCAGAGTCGTGACATCATAACATCATCAGAAAGGTCAAAGAAAACATTGGCACACTGAGAAATACTAGTTTATAGTACTGGTCATTTTGCTCTATATTTAATATCTTTTTTTCCCCCTACATATTGGAATAGAGCCTGATAGTGGTAAGCAAGCCTGAGCTGTTTTAAAACTTTCAGAGAAATGTGTTTGTGATAGCACATGGCAGCATAGGAACATGGCTGTGAGAACTACTCATTGTTTTGATGACAAAACTGAAAGCCAGGAAAAACAAAGAAGAAATTTTGGTGGAATGTGAAAAGTTGCATTTAGCTAACATTTGACTTTGGAATTTTTCTGAAGAAGTTGTAACATTTTGCATACAGCACATCTGAATGAATCTGCTGATTCCTTAAAAAAAATTAACTTCATTTTTTTTTTCCTCAGTCAGTTCAAGACCAAAATAATGAATTAATTTAAATGTCATGAAACTCTTTTCTGTTGAATAACCTCGTGATTGGAAAGATTTCTCCAGCTCTTGCTTATTGTTGTCAGGCTCAGAATGGCCCTAATGCACAGTTGCTGTTCTGTTCTGTCTTTGAGGAATTTACAATTTAGCCAGGCATCCCATTACATTCACATGGATCGCCTCTTCTCATGTTATGACTAAAGCGAGGCATATATATGCTTAAGTACATAATAAATTCTACACAAAGTAAATATTTTTAATCTAGATTTATTTTAGCTTTCATGCCTCTTCATACTTGTGGCTAGATTTTAAAAAACACCCAAAACAAAATCAGACAACTCTATTCACAAAAAGATGTTAGTATATAGACACACTTGGCCTGAGTATAATAATAATTCTGACTAGTTTCTTACATATTTGTTAATGCTCATTTTTTAAACTGATTTTGTTTTCTTATATGCTGTGTATAATCAAAACAAATACCAGGGGTGTTTTAAGTGATCATATGTAGGTATCTTGGCTTGGGTACAGAGGAAGGTACTGTTAATTCATGTTTTATTCCCTGCCCTGTGTGAAGTAAGTTATTTCAAGAAAGGAGAGAACGTGATGCTGACAGGCTAGTGCTAGCCCATGAGAAGCACCGGTGAGAGCACAAGGAGGTCAGGAGAGGTGCATCAAGTTTTCAGGCTCCAAGCTGCTGCTGCTACGCAGGCAAAGCCTCCTGCTCTCCTTCTGGCCAAAAGCACCTATGTGATACTCACTAGATGCCCTGCTGCTAAAGAAATAATTAAAAACATTGAATCTATGCTTTTTTTTTTTAAGCTACACAGATTGGGTGACAGTCTTCTGTAGACTCTCCAAACAGAAATTTGGAAACCAACCTTAACAGCAGATTGTATTTGCCTCAGCTTGTGTACGCGAGGGGAGGAGAAAGCAACAAGGCTGAGGATTCATCTGACCAAGTGTAGATACCTACAGCACAGTTGCCATGTGGGCTGTTCGACAGATTCGTGGAGAGAAATGGGCATTTCTAGAGAGCAATTTTTCTCGTCCTAAAGTCAACATCCAAAACAGGTCAGACAAATCATGCCATAAAATGTCCACTTCTGCACTGTTGCACGAGGGGAACCCGAGGTGACTAAAACAGAGGATCTGCACTGTAGATGTCTGAAGTCAGATGAAATTAATCTCTTCCCAAATCTCCTTTTGCACCTCTGTCCCTTCTGGGACAAGGAGTCAACATGCCTTCCCACATGGAAACTTCTTTCAGGCTCATATTTTTGTGTGTGCTTGTATGACGCCTGGCACAATGGAGACTACTGCAAGGTTTTGTCCGCATGATGCAACATCTACCTCCCAGAGATCCTGGGAAAATATCCTTATCTCAGGGGTAAGGATATTTTCCAGTGGCAGAACCATCCAGCTCCAATGTGCAGAGATATTTCAGAATTTCTACATTACCTTCTGTCATCAACACAAGTTTTTGAGCCAAAAAAGAACCCCTAAACATCTTATTAGCCAGAAGTTTAATTTACGATGGTAAATTTTTAGCTCAAGACTTTAAGTTTTCTTTTGGGGAATGCAACCTACTATTGCTTCCTTCCTTGCCAGTGGGCACTTAGGTACATGAGATGATCTCACAGGCACCTGCAGGGTCATGGCTACAGGTCTGTGCTGCCTTCGCGAAGTAGAGGACCAGTTTGCGCTCTTGTGAGAACTCCAAGGCACGTACTCAGTGTTTGTAATAGTACACCTTGTTTGTAACTTTATATCTCCAGCGGCACGCTTGTCGCAGCTGAGGAATGGAACCTGTAGGTAACGGCACACAAATATTTATTTCACTCCCAGGAAACCACCTGGCCTGTAAGTCCCGATGAGCTGTGCCCTCTCCTATTTGCACCGTGTAAGCCAATGTCGAGGGCTGACGCTGGACCCTGAAGGCAGTGAAGGCTTTCATCCTCAAAGCTGTTCAGATAGCTCAGCCTTCTCTTTTGCGGCATTTCTTCTTCATTACAGGCTAAACACTTGTCCCACCAAGGTTAAAACTTTGTATGTCAGGAAGATCAGTTCTTGATTTACTGTCATTTGCTTTAGCTCTGTCCCTTGGCTAACTTCCAGTGGGATTTATTTGATTAGGGTATAAATGAGACAAAATGGAATTATAATAGGTATTCAAACAAAACCAAACTTTGTCATGATTGTTCTCTGATTTATAGCTGATATCCAGAGGACGGAGGAACACTAATCAAAAGAGGAAAATTTTGCACATAAAAACCAGACAATCCTGATGCAGTCAAAATTGAATCAAACAAATGACAATTCAAATTAGCCAACATCTATTTTTCTCTTTTCCTTCCAGTGAGTGAATGACTTTCAACCTAGAAAGGGTTTGAGATGATTACAAATTTAGGTCTGCTGGCCTTTTCCGCTTTAAATTAGTTTCATATTTTGAATATATTAATCTTGCCTCTGTCTTAAACCACCATGGCTCTCACCACTGCCTGTAAAAATAGCTGCCTTATTAAGGCTGATTCTGTGCTGAATTCCAATGAGCGCAAGAACTTACCACTTTTTCAGTGTATGTGAAGTGTGTGTTCACAAAAAAAAAGCTTTAAATCAAACTGTTGTGTGCATTTTCTTGATGGTGGTGGAATGAGCACTATCTTCACATCAGGCTTTTCAGAAGGATGCTCCTGGTAACTGTTTTTTTCCTTTCGTTTTCCCTCAGCTGTTATTTTGCTGACCAAGCAACATAACTTTCCTGAACAATATGAGCATACTTTGAAGGCCTTCTGTATTGGAAGTCTGCAGATCTTTATGTTTGGCCTTTCAGTTTTTATGTGAGTGACAGTAAAAGCTGGCCCTGATAAAATTGTTAAGAGGTTTCATTGTTATCTAGTGTTCCCTTTTCATCTTCCCAACCTCTGCACATCATCAAGATTAATGTTTCAAGTTACAGAAAGCTCAATCGTTGGAGCTTTCATATGGCAGCTATAGATGAGATTTCCCAATATTGATCCCCTCTCCCCCCATTTCTTTTCTTTCCACGTCTGAATCATATCTGTCTGAATTATGAGCCAGCATAGATTTCTTGCTCTGGCAGATTGCATTAGAATCATGTAGCGCTGGGCTTTGGGTTATCGATTAGCAGCAGACCGACTCCGCGTTAACCAGACGTTTCTTCTTCTGCCAGAGACATCTCCATTCACAAATCCCCGCGTGGAGACACAGAACCTGCTGTACTGTGGGGAAAGCTGCGCTCCCGTTGTCTGAATGGATGTTAGCAAAAGGACCAAAACCACCCTCTGTTTTTGATGCCCATCAGAACTGACATAGACATTGTCCAGCCTCTTTTGACAGGAGGTGTGCGTGTTGGGAAAGACTAAGTGACCCCGAGGTCTGTTTCAGGCCTTTCTTCTATGACAAACAAGTAGGAAAACCACGTGCTCCACGGTTACTGATACAAGTGCAGTGATTTAAATGAGATCAAATGGGGGGAAACTTGGTCATGACTGTTAGGCTTGGTTCACAAAGAGAATTAAACATGGCAGCATTCAACCTCATTTTAAAGTGCCTTTTTGTCAGTCGAATCTGAAGGTGACTCACCACATCATGCGTGGAAATGCAAATGCCTTTGATGGATTCTCATGGTGGGGGTGTGCACGCAGCACACAGTAGTATGCGGTATTGATTCGCCAGCAGCATGTTGTGTTATTAACCAGAGCAATTTTTTGTCTTATATTATTATTTTAAAGGGGTCATCCATGAGTGCCAACATTTTAAGACAGGAATGCATGCAGAACTCTAATTTTATAAAGCCTGGAAAATATGCATTGGAAAGGAAAGACAATATTGTAGTATTTTAAGGAGGTAGTTATGAAACACGGCTGAGAAAAAATAAAGAGAGTCTAAGATATAAACCAACATAAAGCAGTACAGGTACAATGGGTACAGCTGAACGACTAAGACTCTTTCAAATACAGAATTTAAGAAATCTGGTACATAAGGTACAGCAAGCGACAGAATTCCTACATGTAGTTCACTTATTTCTCCTTCTGAGGAAGAGCAGTAGTGAAGACAGTTCCATGTAGTGTAGTGAAGTGCCAGCCTTGGAAGAACAGTCACCTGAATCTCCTTGCATGGAGAAAGATAGGAAATGCAAGAAGGTAGCTTCAACTCACATGTGCTGGATTGCCTTCTAGAGTTGCCCGTATTCCCCATGGATAATTTAGGATATACACAAGAGGCAACAGTGGAAAGTCTCAAGAGAGGAAATCCAGTTGGGTTTCAGAACAAAACCTCTTCAGGATGAGGGTGGTTAAGCACTGGAACAGACAGGGAAGCTGTGGGTGAGGCCCTGAGCAAATTCACCTGCCTTTGAAGTTAGTGTTGCTTCGAGCATGTGGCCAGAGAAGAGGTTGGACGAGAGTCCTCCAGCTGGAACCAACCTCAGTCTTCCTATGGTTCTGCATATTCTTAGCTTAGGTACTCTGCCTCCACCCCTCACTGCAGATCTTCCCCTTTTTACAGTAGTACTGATCCTGGATGTATTTACAGGTGTACTTGGTCACTGATCTCGTTAAGAGTATTTGTATGCATCAAACTAAGCATATTCATGGAACAGAGCTATATATATAGCGAGAGATATATATATATGTATATGTGGATATTGGTACAATCTTTTCCCTATCCTACCTTTCCGCCTTCCACAAATGCTTCAAAAGTTTTAAATTTTCTTTTTGCCAACTCCCATTTCAATTGCTACATTTGCATATTGCTATAGCCCTTTATCTTTCTCACTGATTCCCGTCTTGCTTCCACTGAGATTGTAGTTGCCACTGATACAGAAATAAAAAATCTGTGATCTTTTTCTACGCTCATCAAGAAAACATCTTGAAAATGACTGAAAAAAAGACATTCCTTTGGGTGCCTCAGAAGTGGCTTGTAATTTTTGAATAGGAAAGGTAACTGTTTGAACGATATCTGTCGATGTTCAGAGACTGCCTCAAAGATGAGTCACTAGAACTGGCAAATGCAACCTTGAAAATGCCAATAAGCTGTTCTTCTCCTTTCTGTTTGTCATTACACTGACTGAAATGTTACCTTGATGTAATTTTCATATACTAGCATTGTGCTCTCCTACATTACACTCCATGCAAATTCTATTTACTACTGTACTTCAGATGGTCAAAGGTGTATTACTTATGTTAAATGTTATTGAAAATTTTTACCAGAGGTGGTAAAAATCCATACAGCCTCTGATAAAATCCGCAGAGACTTGCAGGATCAAGTTAAATTTACTTAGCTACATAAACTCAGTAGAAAGCATATTTTGAGCTATATGGAGGCCAATGCATGCAATTTTGTGAATGCTAACTGTAAGAGACTGCACATGCTCTTCTCATAAAAATATATCCGTATATGTGTGTCTAATTTTACCCTTAGTACATATTCATCTTTTCTTCAAAAGAATGGGAAGGCAGAGCAATTGCTACTATTTATTGACTTTAGTACAGGCCAGATAAGAGGACAATGAACTGGCTGAGGTGCCAAGCTTAACAAGTTGTGATCAGCAGCACAAAGTCCAGCTGGAAGCCAGTCACTGGCGATGCACCCCGAGGGGGTCGATACGGGGGAAAATACTGTTGAAGCTCTTCATTAATGATCTGGATAGTGGGACCAAAGGTAGCCTCAGCACGTTTGCAGATGACACAAAACTGGGAGGAGCAGTTGATAACGCCAGATGGGTGTGCTGCCATTCAGAAGAACCTCAACAGGTATGAGAAATGGGCCAGCAGGAACCTCGTGAAGTTCGACAAAGGCAAATTCCAAGTCCTGCACCTCAGCAGGAATAACCCCATGCACCAGTAGAGGCTGGAGGCAAGCTGGCTGGAAAGCAGCTCTGCAGAGAAGGACCTTGGAGTCCTGGTGAACAGCAAGCTGACCATGCGGCAGCAATGTGCCCCTGCAGCAAAGATGTCCAACAGAGTCCTGGGCTGCACTAAGAAGACCTATGAGTCGAGGGAGATGATCCTTCTGCTCGACTCACCCCTGGTGAGACACAGCTGGAGTGCTGGGTCCAGTTCTGGACTCCCCAGTAAAAGAGAGACAAAGATATGCTGGACCAAATCCACCAAAGGGCCAGGAAAATTATTAAGAGAGTGGAGCATCTCACATATGAGGAGAGGCTGAGAGAGCTGGGAGTGTTCAGCCTGGAGCAGAGAAGGCTCAAGGGGATCTTATCCATGTGTGTAAATACCTGATGGGGGGAAGTAAAAAAGACGGAGCCAAGGCTCTTCTTAGTGGTGCCCAGCAACAAGTTGACAGGCAATGGGCACAAATTCAAACACAGGAAACTCAAACACAAAAATATTTTTTACTGTGAGAGTGATCAAACACTGAACCAGGTTGCCCAGTGAGGTTGTGGAATCTCCATCCTTGGAGATACTCAAAACCCGACTGGACACAGCTGTGAGTAATCTGCTGAAGCTGACCCTGCTTTGAGGAGGGGGGTCTCAGTAGGTGATCTCCAGAGGTCCCTGCCAACCTCAACCATTCTCTGGTTCTCTGTTATTTCACAAATATCTAAGAGTAGTGGTTGGCATAGTCATGAACTCAGGCAATATGATTAAAAAAATATCTAAAAAACTTTTAAGTTAGCTACCCTAAATAATTACTGAAGACCATTGTTCAGCATGCTCATTAAAAAGTTGGATCTATCTGAATTTCAAAACAGACCTGTGCAACAGACTAACTCTCCTTAAAAATAGGACGTGTAGTCTTAAAAAGAAAGGTAAAGCAAGGACATACAAAACTTCATAGCTATTCACTCAAGTAATTAAATGTAGAAACTCATTACATATGGACAACTATTCTGAAATAATATAAAGGCTAAAAAGGCATTAAAAAAGAAGGGAATTTATGAGCTGAACAAACCATTCTTTAGAGAAAAGTCCTGGAAAATACATTAATGTGATAGAAAATGCTAACCTTTTGAAAGGTTTTTGCACCAGGCCACGCAATATAATGGAAAATTATACCATTTCCACAGAATTCTGTGGCATACTTTAGAAAATCTAGACAAAGATTTTAATTTTCTATTAAATCTGATAATTTTCATAGAGCCATATTACTTCTCTATAGAAGACTCTTGGCTTCCTTATGTCATTCAGATGCTCAACAGCAGAGTGAACAATCATTTATTTTATTGTTATTATTTTTGGCTTTCTTTTACTTTCATTGGATAAAAACCCAAAACTCCTAATAATGATAAACTCGAGTCAGAGTTGCTTTGTCTAGTTAGTAGAGCATGCATTGTACCTGTCATGGTCTTTTAGGCCTCAGAGAACTAACAAATGCTTTTAGCCTTTGTGACTCCTTATAGAGAGTGCATACATTACTGTCTGTTTTTATACCCACTTCATGGGGGTGCAGTTCTTTTTTTACTCGCCAGTATTGTCTCTGAGGCATAACAGCTAAAACCACTATTTAACTTCAATTCTAGTGCAGGATGGCTATGAAAGATCAGAGATAGAAGAGCTTGCTTTTTTTTTAAAAAAAAAAAAAAAGGATTGGCTTAAGAACTTTCTTTCAAAAGTAAATAAAATTAAATAAAATTATAAAATAAAATAAACAAAACCAAACCCCACCCACAGTTTTACCAATTCATCTGAAAATGTGCTTAACATTTTTTGACAGTTATTTGACAATCAGGCAGGTATGTGATTATCTCATTGGTGGAATTACACAGAAAGTGCATCATTCGATTGTGTAAAACTCTTCTGACATGCTTCCCCAGACACAGAGTAGAGAGCCTATCTGCCAGCCAAGCAATCACTGTAAGTGAACTTCAGGCTTTGATGTGCACCTGTGCTTGGTATTGGAGAGCGTTTTAGTGCTGTACATGCTGTGGTTTAGCTGGTCTGTGCCTTCCCTTATTGAAGAATTCTGACATTAATGAAATGTCTTCCACTAAATCTAAACCAGTTCTTATCCTCTGTAAGAGAATTATGTGAAAGAAGTTACTGTGTGTGTTTTCATGGTTAATAATTTTCTTCCTCTGCAATTTTGAAACTCACATGAATCTGGTGATTTTCTCCATTATTTATTTTTGCAGAAAAACAGGTATGTCAGTGATCATACAATGCACAGCAACCGATATGGAGAAAAAAAATCAGACTATGTAATGATTGCTCATTCTTCACTTGGCTGTTTCTCTAACAATCGTCAGCTAAGTATAAGAATTTGGTACCTACCTCTTTCTTCCTTTGCAAAGCTCTACTATTTGCTAAAAGTCGAAGTGTTACGGTAAAGAGAGAGGCTACACGAGACTTCAGCAGGTGCTAGGTGATGTTCTTCTATAAAACTGCACTTGTTCAGGAGGGCTTCAGTTACATTTTAGCAGGATCTTATTTATGTGCACGTATTTCTCCTCTAAAAGTTTTCAAAGGGCAAACTAGGTAATGTGATTAAGTGGCTGAACACAGTAAAGGTTCCAAAAACTAGGTCATTATTGAGATTAACGACTGGATTAAAAGGATTTAGGAGAGTGGTAGGATTTTGATTTGCATATTACTCCAAAGACCTTTGACTTATGTAAAGCCTCCTCTTAAAGACTATCAAGCCAAAGTATTACATCAAGCAATTTAGTTGTTGCAAATTACTCTTGCCTGTTTTTTGACCTTGTGTATATTACCCATATTTCTACACTGGAATTATTTTTCATAAGTCAACACTTGGATTGCTCCTTTGGATGTGGCGAATGCAGGGGGAGCACTAATGTGAAAGAGATAAGTTGTAAAATAATTAAATCTTATTAAGTATAAGCTATGGGATTCTTGAAGGATTTCACCTGAGAGTATTTTAGCCGGCCGCTAAAACAGGAGACCTTGTTTAACAGCAGATTCTAGCAATTCATTCAAAACCAAGTCTCCATCAAAAGCCTCACAAATTTATTTAGATTAACCTTTGTGCCACTCTACGAGAGTATACACAGCCATTTTGGTATATGAAAAATATATCTAAGAGCTCAAGCCTAGAACTGCTTTGGGAAATTAAACTGGAGGGTCTGCCTGGCTGAGGTCACCCATTTAGCAGCAGCTAAAGGAAAAAAATTAGTTTTAGGGGTTACTTAGTATAAAAATCCCTCCATTGGCAGCATGTGTTTGTGTCTCAGCCTGTGTGAGAAGGCTCTTTATTGTACTTGTGTGTTTCAGCGTATGAAAGGAGGCGAGGTGCTTCTGGGGGGGCAATTTAGCACAAACAGATGTGGTGGTGGGAAAGAGGACAGATGACGTTCTGCAGGCCAGTGATTCTGTAAGACACAACGTTTGTGACAACAGGCAAAACAGGCAAAATGCTTTCAATACACCAGAGGGTTAGAAAAGCGAAATAATTTTAGGATTTTCAGCACAAACTCAATATATGACAGCAAATACTTGCAGATCATATTTTCACACATCATATTCTTCATATATTATCCACTCACTCATACCTGAAGAGCACTCTACTTACTTTTATAAGGCTTTAACCTGGCAAATGCTCTTAGCATTTTACTGCTCTGCTTTTAAACAGTAGTACTTTAAAACGCCAGTCTCCATTGGCCCGTCAGAGTTGGGATGATGTCATGTCAGAAACTGTCTCAATCACCCTCAACCTCAAAAGTACAAAATCTACTCAAAAGTACTAGTAACACTGATGTGTCTGAAAAAAAATATATGCGGTATATGGGATCGTTAGTTCATCTAAGGGATTTATGTACGTACGTTACTCACAACATGCATAAGTTTTTTCTGGGTTCAGGGGGAATGGATGACAGCTTTCCCATGAAAATCAATCTTAATTATGCAGTGAGTGAATGAATACAGAATTAAGGCCAAGGAATGGTCCAATATGATGAGTTTAGGTTTATTGTTCAGGAGTTGCTTAGTGTCAAGATATCATTTGTGCAACGCTGTATCAGACTATCAGTAACTTTTAGATTTTACAAAGCCCAAGCCAAAACATACAATTCTTACATATAGAAAATAACAGAGCTGCTCTCTGAAGGCAACTTCAGCTCTAAGAAACTGTAGCTTTCAACATTTTCTTCTTTCAGGACCTTTGTGGCAGAGTTATGATGAGGACCACAGCTTTTCCACCTCCTCGCTTCATCCACTTAAATTTTGCTTGCAGTTGAGCTGGGTTTCCAATTCTACAGCATTCAGATTTCATTAAATATTTCCTCCACTCTAAAAATGTTATTCTTCTTCCTTTCCTTAAGCACTTCTCCACTGTAATTACAGAAAGCAACACTGTAAAAGTGCATTGTGAAAAGGTGTCATTCATGTAGAAAACTCCAAGAGAAAAAGACCGCATTTTTAAATCTGGTCTCTAAGGTCCCAAGGCTGGAAGGGGATAGAGGGATAGAAAGGGATAGAACAAAAGCTTATGTGGTAAATTGACCTGACTAGTGTCTGCGGTTCTCACCAGGTGTTAGATTTTGATTCTAGGATTTTTTCTTCTCTGTTTTACTTAATTAATGGCTGTTGACTTTAAAATGTGAGGATCACAACGCAGGCTGCCTCAGTTAAAAACAAGCAGCCCAATATCTACAATGCAGATTTTTAGCTTCTCTGTATTGTTTGCTTAACCTCTTCTGGAGCCTTGGCTGCAATGTCTTCGGAAGGAGAGGTGGAGAGCTTGCCCTTTCCAAAAGTGCATGTAACCTGATGGTTAAAGCCACCACTTCAGAAGCAAGAACTGTGCCTTTGAACTTTGTTAGACTGAGGAGATGTCCAGCCCGGGAACCCTACACATCCTGGAAAAGTGCCCTTGCCACTAAGCTGTAGCATTAGAAGTAATTTGTAGTGATAAGTTGTTGCAACTACCTCTTAGGAAAAGTCACATCTTGTTGATTTACATTGGCGATGTGGTGAGGATAGCCAGCAGGTTACTCCCTTGAGGGGATTCACGTTGAGAAGTGCCATGTTGCTGGATTCATTTCACGTTTGAATGGAAGATAGATGCTGAAACATCCAACCACAACACTCACGGTCCTGTAGAAAACAGACTTTTAGCTGCCAGGGAACCTTAGAAGCCCGAGAGGCACCTACAGAGGCAAAAAACAGCTAAGCGAAGGATCTAGGTGTGTTAGACTCAAACCCGATTTTGGTGTTTACGAGCCTTAACGACGTCTTTTAAAAAGACCTTAGGTTTGGAAGGCACAGCAAGTCAGAAGAGAAGTCTTGTGGCAGAGTGAGCGTGTGTCCCACAGGTTGTCCCCAGCCGTCCCAGTGGAGTGATGGGGTCCTTCATCCCGGGATGCGGCGGGGTGGGAGCCTCACCACACGCAGCCTCTGACCGCCGAAAAGCAGCGGGTAGCAAACAGGCACGTATTGGGGGAACGACCAACATAAACGTGTTTGTTATTGGCTTCAGTAGCTGTTTCTTGCTCCAGCAGAACAAAGGATTAAATGATGTTCTCTACAAAGTGAGGAAGAAGTAACGGAGCAATATTTCTTCTGCTTTTGAGGATCAAAAAACTTGTTGCAAAGCAAGTGTTGCAATGCACAAAATCATGACCATTTTAAGGGAAGATTAATTGTTTGTTAATTATTAATTCTTATTTGCAGAATCTAGACAGAAGCAGTCTTGAAAGAATAATTAGTAAACATCAGTTATAACAATACTGCAGAACAGCACCTTCATAACCCTGGAGCAAAGACACCTTCCTCTAAAATAATCAGAGATAAACCACAATTTTTCACCATCATTCTTGCAGGCATTATGTTTTGGAAGCAGATTCCTGGTTTCTCTCTGAGTGTTTCAGATCTCTGAGGCAGTGAAAAGTGGCTGTGTTCTGCCTAAACACAGCCAGTGGAGAAAATCAATTCCAGAAAGAAGCTCCATATTGCCAGATAATTAGTGAAGTCAAAGTGTTTGGCCAATGATTGCTTAAGCAGCTTGGCTAATACAGCTGATGAATATGTGCTCAGAAACCTTGCTACCAAAAAAGTAAAAAAATTCAAGGTACCACTTGAAAATTCTTATTCTTCAACAAAGTGAATTAAAAATCTCTTACATGTAGGACAAGAAGAGGAAGAAGAAATTCTTGAATGATTTTTTTTTTTAATGAAAACAAATTTTAAGAAGAAGCCACTTGAAGTGACAAAAAAAATTGATGCAATATCTCTAGTTTCACACAAAAATAATTTTAAATTTAAAAAATCACACCATAAACTCCAGCAGATCAACATAAGAAGAGCTCTAGCTCACACGGACTGTGCAGTACCATTGGAAGTTTAAGATTTGGACTTACCAGTAGTTCCAGCAGGTCTCAAGCAGTCCTAAGATCTTGATGCCTTACTCAGGCATCTAGGCATAAAGGGCCAGCTTTTCCGAGATTCTCAAGATAGCTCGGGAAGATGCCAACAGAAAATTATTGGTAGAGGCCAAATATCTCTGTATGGGTTTAGGAGGTTTATTGTTGTTGTTTTGGAATGGTGGAGTTGTTTGTGTTTGTGTTGGGGTTGGGTTTTTTTTTTTTTTGTGTGTGTGTTTTGTTGGGTTTTTTTAAATCCCACAGGTATCTACAGGAGCCTTTGGAAATATTAAACTGTGGGCCTGAATTTCTTCCCCAAACAGCTTCCACTCTAAAGATGGGATTCACCTGCCCTTACCTATATAGTAGTTGGGCATCTACTCCAAGCCAGATGGCTGCATTCCCTCTAACAGGTAAGTGGGTAGCCCACTTCCAGAAGCCAATTCATTCCAATCTGGCTAAGCTACCTTTTTTAGGATAAACAGAATCACCCTCAGGGAGTTCCTGTCACTCTTCATTGACTCTCACTTAGACTAGATTATTAACTTCTAGATGGCTAAAGTTAGGTGAATCCCATCTGAAAAGACAATGTTTAAATGATGAATGGGATAAAAAAGAAGGTGACAAGAAAGAAGGACAAGATAAGGGGGTTTTAAAATACATTTTAGAATTAATCAGCATAGTGTGTAACCCTTATCAAATCAGCACCAGAAACTGCATTTTTTTACTAACCTAAGGTTTTATTACTTCAATAATTGCAATGCAGAAGAATATCTATTAGTAGGAAGAAGCTGGGATTTGCCACTCAAATTCAGCCTGCTAGTCAGAGAAGTCCTTGCATTACAGAAATCAGTTAAACTCTCTGTCCTTTCTTTTAACAAGAGGTAATTCAGATTACAGACTATTTCCATCAGGATAGGTTGTCATATCAACTTAACTTAAAGCAAGTGGTCTGATCATATTATATTTTGAATACACACACAAACATGCATATGCTCATGGTCTTTTGATTCCCTTCCTTTCCTTTCCCTTCCCTTCCCTTCTGTTCCCTTTTTTTCTTGTGAACAGCAGCCATTATATTCAAAGAGTAAAAAAATCAGTAAGGGTCACACATCTTTCTTTTATTTATGAACTAATTCAATTACCTCAGATGAATTACTGTTGTTTCCAACTATGTCTTTTAACACTTCCCACAAGTGATTTATATTCTGGGATTTACAGTCCACTAATTTTACTAGCCAGTGTCTGAGAGATTGTTTTACAACCAAAAAAATCTCTGGGAGATACAAAATTCATTGTAGCCTGATATCTGTTCACACCGCACAGCCGAAATACAGCCTTGGGCAACCACCATCTCACACAACAGAATAGCATCTTCTGTGGCTCTGCATCCTCTATCCAAAACATAACCTGTGCACCTAAAATAAAAGATCCAGCAGGATTAGACAATATCTAGACTATGGGTAAGATGTGCTCCACACCACAACCCTTACATACTCGTGATCCCACAACTGGCCAGACTGAATTCCCAGCTGGAGAGCAGTGCTGTGCAGGCAGCTCCCTCCTGGATCCTGCCCTGGATCCTTTCCGGATCCTCCTGGATCCGCTACCTGCACAAGGGGTGGCACGATGGCAGCATGGGCATGCTACAGGGGACAAGACATAGCTCAGGTCCTCCCAGAATTGGGTGTCTCAGCGAAATCTTGAAGGTCCCACAACAAAAAATAAACTCTACTCTGTTACTACAGGAGTTAATGGACATGTGCAGATCTGCGGAACCAAAAAGTCAAAGTTTTTCAAGCAGAAAGATCAAGAGAAAATGGTATTGTCAGTGGTTCAGGCCAAAAATCTGTAGACAAGGTACTCTTTGAGTATCTGTTTATGTAATTTATTAAACAAATCTCACATTACAGACTCTGGAGAAGAATTTATGTGGAAACATGATTCTTTCTCCCTCTTTCTTGGCAGCAGAAAGGAAATCAAAGTATGAAAAGCTTAAGGAAATATGAAGGATCCAAAATCAAGCCAAGCTGAGTCAGGAAAGTCACACTTCTGGCTGTAATTCATGATTGTTTGGGGGAGGGGAGGGGTGTCACTTTTGGTTTAGTTTAGTGAAAAGACCACTTTGGGCAAGGTGTAATTTTTTGGCTTGCATTTCTCTGTTTCTGGCAATATGGTGGTTCAGAATCAAAAGGTTAGATCCAAGAATCAAAATTTAAAAGGTTGGAGAGGTTCCTGTCAAAGTTACAGCCCAAAGTCTCACACTTCGTACAGATGGATCTCCAAAGAAGTGAGACATCTTCATATTAACTTTACTTACAAAAATAGACCTTATAGATATAAATGGAAAAAAACCCTCAGTTTTGTAGTCAGACAGGTTTTCTCCTTTTGTCTTTTCTGTTTCTTTTTCTCAACACTTTTACCTATTTTTTTATAACACCACAGTGAATTCAAACTCAGGGAAAAAATTTGTGAAAGCTGAGTTGCCATTTTCTCTGCTTCTCCATTTTCCAGTTTCCAATTTCATCAACATCAACACTAAAAAATACTGTTAATTTTCCTCATACCCAAGTATTCTCTTTTGAGAAAGTAACTGAAAATAAGAATCTTGACCTTTCAGTTAATATGTTTTAGGCTACATCATAAGTTAGAAATATATTCAGGCTATTAATTTCAAGCTAATCATTCATTAATTATATTCATAAGGCTGTTTGTTAATAACTTTATTAACTTAGTACCTCAGCACATTGCTATCTTCAGTGCTGTTATCCTAAAACTCCCCTTGGATATATTTACAAGTGTTCCCACGGAAGCTATGTGACATGCCAAGACAGTCTGGCTGAGACTGATCTCACGAAAGCTTCGGTATCTATGATTCAGGTGTCTCCTTTTGAGCTCCTTTTATAGAAAACTGGGAGAAATGGGTACTCTTGGGAAATGATTAATCTGACCTATCTACTTTGGGATGAGAGAAATCATGTCCTAGAAATGTCTTTTTCTTTCCTTCGACAATAAAGGGACTCTAGACTTCTGACAGAGATCCTTCAAGGGCTGTGTGATGAATTCTAACTTTCCTGGCCATAGAGACATCGTCGAACATCTGGTGGAATGAAGCTCTTTCTTTGCTCCAAATGCTTTGAGCACAGGCTCCTCACTTCTGGGATGGGGATCTATGGAAGCTTTGGACATTTGTGTGAATTTTAATCCCACCAATAAAATGGTATCTTTTAAAAAAATATCGAGGGCATTATAAGGGGTAGTACAAAGTAGTATTCTTTTTTTAGAGTCACTATTGTTCTGCAGAGTTAATTAAAATGTGAATTCAGCACCAGAGATCTTTTCAGCACTGTTTACATTTCTTCCTCTGACAGGTTGTTGGCCAGACTGAACTCCACTGAGCATTTTGCAGACTTTACATTTGTGGCATCTGCAAAGCAGGTACTAATTTCCCTTTAAGATGCCATTCTGAGGGCACAGATTGACCCCCGGTTTCTCCTAGGCATCAACAAAATTGAGTGCTAGGAGACTGGATGCAGAGAACTGAAGATAGCTTCTAGACTGAATTTTCAACTAGGCCATGGCTTCAGTTGGTTTTTTTTTATTTCTCTCCAACATGTGAATTCCTACCCAGTTTCTGCTCTTTCACTCTCAAGGGCATCCAGAAGATACTTGGAATGAGTTTTAAACAGCTTTGGGGTTCTTTCTAATTATGTTGTTCTAAGAGAGCATGTTGCACTGACCTTTGCACAGTGAAATTTCTATTTGAAACATCATCGTAATCTTCAGTGCTGTAAAGAATGGTACTTTTTGACCCTCTCAGAGCTCCTACAGTGTTCTCTAATGGTTTTAGGGTGGAAGACCTTGATGCTGTTCAGCAATAGATTTACCTTAAAATTGCTGACCTGCTTACCATTGGGTTGGTCCTACACACTTGCATAACAACAGCAATGACCCATTGTTGAAAAAATCTTTGTGTTATTTATTTTAAAACCAGAAATTCCAGAAAGTAGTTTACTGTATATGAAGCCATCTTGTAACTCTTGTATGGTAAAGAGTTTAAACATCCATGTGTATTCCTAGTAAGAACAAATATGTATATAAAAGTATATCTATTTTTCTGTATGTGTGTACGTGCAAAAGATTGGGTACGCAGTAATGAAAGATTGGTTGAGTATCACACAAATGTCAAACAAAGAAAGAAGGCTGAAAATCTGACCGTTCACTGAAGTGATGAAAAATTATTAACAGATACCCAGTGCCCTGCAGGAAATTTCAGTTTGTCTAAAATCAAACATGTCTGATGCTTCAAAACACT
Source organism: Haliaeetus albicilla (assembly GCF_947461875.1). Lineage (NCBI taxonomy): Eukaryota > Metazoa > Chordata > Aves > Accipitriformes > Accipitridae > Haliaeetus > Haliaeetus albicilla. The sequence goes on from NC_091510.1 coordinate 5,435,229, forward strand.
TAGGGACTGCTCAAAAGATGATTTTCTGCACCTAGTCCTGCCTTCACAGTTTCCATACACTCAAAACCCCCACCAACTATTAGTAATTCCTCGTTAGTATGCACCTGACCGTATCCTAGGAGAATATTGGGATACAGATGCAGCACTCTAAAGAGGGTATCAATTATTTGCCTTAATCATTGTTATCCACAACATTTAAACAATACTCTGCCTAATGCTGAGAAACCACTCCTGAACTCAAACTGCATAATTATCTACACTATTGCTATTTTAAATTATTTTCCTATTCAAATCATCAAGTCAACCCGTAAAAGTGATTTTTCACTAGGAAATGAGCAAACCTCTTATCTGCCCTTCAGTAAGAAGGGTGACCTAGATTTTAGATCTAATATTTGTTTAAAGCCACTCTGTGCTTTAAAAATGGCTCTATACACTGGGTAGTAAGAACTCAGCAAAAGCCCAAGGCTATCAATATGGTAAGTAAGCTGTGTTTCTGGATGGGTTCTGACTCATATTCAGATGTCACCAGAAGTTTCCTGTCAAATCCGAGGCTGACGGGATGGAAAGCAGAAGACAGGGAATGCAATAATTATGGGCGAAAGAAGAGAAATTAAAAATACTGTGCAAAATTGGAAGCACAAAGTTGATGGGGCAGGGAGAGGATGACGAGATCCTTTCCATTCAATATTGAGATGTCTATCAGTACTGGGCTGAGGTGCTCCCTCGCTCTGTTCCCAGCCCTTCACAAACACCCCATAACTATTCCACATCGCCTTTAGATCGGCCAGCTTTGGGTAATACCACAGGCAAGGCAGAAAGCTTGCCTGGATTCCTCTTTGGCAAATCATCCAAAGGCTCTCGTTCCCACTCGCAGTCACAGCCGCCTTTTATTTGTGTGTTCACAAGCATTATTTTAAAGCCATTCCTGCTAAAGCCAGGTTATTATAAACAACTAATGGGCTTGTGGAGAGAAGAGTGACAGACACTTTCACCTTAGATCCTTCACATTTCCCTATTTAGGAAGAGCAGCTGCACTGACACGCAGAGGCATCTTTCTCCTTGAACTCCAGACGACACAACTCACATCAAACTGGAAAGAGTCTATTGAAAATACAGCACCACGGTCCAAAGTATTTTTAAAAAGCTGAGTGATTTTGTAGGACTTCCTTTTATTTATTCATCCTGGCTGCATATTCTTCATCTGATTTGTAACAAAGAGCCAACACTAAAGCACTGCTAATTCACACACACATGAGTCATCTAAAACGTGTGGGACTAAAATGGGCTCTCGAGTCATGGCCAGCAAGGGACTGAATAAGTTTGTACTAATATTTGAAAGAGACTTCTTTCCCCACTAATGCTCAGGGTTATTTAGGATTAGGACTGCAGAATAATTCTAAATCTTTAGAAGCAAAAAGACCGTGAGACCTAGAGACCAAGTGGGAAGCAAAGATGAGCACAAGTTATGGAGAGTTACAAAATGCAGTAAATTATGAAAAAATGGTTGAAATAACCGAAGTTTTGACAGAATTTCATACTCAGATGAGCTGATGGAAGACTATGCAAAGAAATGACGTCAGTGGATTTACTGCTGGTTTCAATAGGACCACATAAGGCCACTCAGCTAGAGTTTTTTGAGTAGGGATAGTCTTCAACTATCCTTAACAAGTATTTATGTTCCCAGATCAGAAAATAATGAGCTAAGAATGGTTCTTTTATTTTTACTTTAAAATCCTTTCATTATTGAACTCTTCACATTAAACATCTTTCCACTTGGCAGTGCAAGTAGTGTAATTTGCAAAATATAGCTTGCTCCGAAGATTGCCAGCATACATTTCAGGCTGATAAAGATTACTTCCCAGCTGCTTCCCATTCACAGACAGTATGTGTGGCCTTCCCTAAAGAGGATGGAAAATGTAGTACTATATCCCAGTACCACATGTCTTATACCCACTTCGTGTGTTTATGTTGGGCTTTTGCTTCTGGTTGCTAAAAAGCATGGTTTTCTCAAGATACTGCTTCTTGCTGTATTTTGTGGATAGCTATTGGGTTTGTTATTCTTATTGTTGCTGTCTTTTACCCCGCTGTTTAAGAAAACATTTGTGGGGCTTCAAATAGCAGACAAAACCGAGTAACCTCTTTGCAAGTTTACGCTGGAAGTTCTTTGATACTATCATCACTCTGAAGGAAACTGTGCCCCAGTAGGCTCAGCTGGTGTGCAAACCCTAGTGTTATCTCCAAATTGGTCATCTCACGCTGCCCTTTAAGTGCTGGCTCCACTGTCAGCAGTAATAAAACTAGGGGACAGAGCTTGGGAGGTAAGCCAGCCATTGATTTGCTCCTGATACCTGACTGTGTTGGCTGATGTGTGATCTCTTGGTGTCATAGAGATAAAGTGCAAATTGTTTTTGAAAATCATTGCCAGGAGCGGAGCGGTTGCTTTTTTCAGAATGTCACACCCAGTGAGCTGTGACACACAGTCGAGCGTTGGTCCCCCTACCAGGTAGAGGAACTAGGTTTATGTTTTATGGAAAGATTCAAGATCAGACCAGCATTGTGCCGATTTCATCTTTTTTAACCCCTTCTTGTCCTCAGTGTTCTTCCTGAGATAGACAGATTAACATTTTATCTGCCAGGAATTCAGCGAGCAAAGCAACAGCTTTTCAAAAGATGGTGAACCGCAGCGTGCATTAAATGCACACGCTCCCAATTCGTGTTTATTTTCACACAGATGTATAAGGCACTGCATCGGTCTTCTGTGATGCTCGCAAAACAGTCTAGCTCAGGAAGAGACTCCGGGGTCACCTACCACCCCCCAAAACGGAGCGAGCACATTCCTCTCTTACCCATGGCAGAGGAATGAGATGCTGCCACGGGTGTGCTCAAGGAGAGGGGGGATCTTACCCCTGGTGCTTGCCTGACTGGAAGTGACTGGAAGTGGGGTGGCTTTCCAAAAGCCTGTCCCTCATGAAGGGAAGAGGACATGATACGGCATGCCATGGTTTATGCCCAGGAGGGCTTTCACTGAGAAGTTTCCTACGCTGGCCATCTTTGCAGTGAAGCAAGCATTCCCATGAACTGCTCTCCCAGCTCTGCTGGGATGTCTACAGTTAAATTCAGCTCCATGTTCTCTATCTAAATCCCCCAGAGTAACGTCCGCCCATTTAGCTGGCTGTGGCAAGCCATGGGAATACAAAGACACAGAAAGCTCTTGGGCTGCAAACTGCTGGGGGCTGGGAGAACACCCCATGGCAGGAGGCAGAACATCGCCCTGTTCTTCTGCAGGCAGCTGCTATGGACCCCATCACTGTCAGGACACCAGGCTGCCTTGGCTTTCGGTTGTATTTGGTAGGACATCCTCATTTAAAGAGGAACACCTTCCCCAGTAGCTTGGAAACGTTGCAGTATTTCAGATTGCCCAGTCTGGAGAAGCTGTTTGTATACCAGATACTGATACCTTGCTCAACTATGCCATTTAATATAATCGGTCTTGGTGGCAACAAAAGCCCAATTCTCAGCCATACAGGTTTGTGGAAGAAAGTTGAATAATCTTTAAGTACCATTAGTGGTTTCTATCCTACAATTCAGAATCCCCTGACATAGACTCCAAACTCAGTTTAAGATACTGAAAGGAAGGAATTAAATGGAAATATCTCAGAATAGAAAAGTAAAGGAATATTTTCTGCAATAGAGTGAGCCACTTCATTTGCTTATCTCCTTCTGGGTTTCTTCTGTTTTGTACATCTGCTTGCTCTGTACACTTCTTGGGCAGGCAATGTCTCTTTCTATGTTTATGTATCTGCACAAAGCCAAACTCAACAGCATTACAAAATGGGCATTAAATCCTAAGCTCAGTGGGGAAGGGTCCCACTCCAACTGGGTATTTGAAGACCCACACCACTGCACAGGGATGCCAGTATTATCTGGAACTTCTAGTGAGAACACAAGTAAAAAAGACAAAATGGGGAGAAAAAAAAAAAGCAGCTAGAAATGGCAATGAGACTCAGCAAACAGCAGAGCCAAGACCATGATTTCTAATTAAAAAAAAAGTGTAGGCAAATTACTGCATCACTAAATGTGGCTCAGCTTCAATCACCGTCCAGAAAAAGAGGCCAGGAGCTGGGCAGGAATAAAGGCGGCAAATAACAGTCTTTCAGAGAAAATAAGGAGAGAATATCCTGAAAGATACAGACTGTGCAACAAGAGCAATTGCAGTATGCCCAATGGGTTAGGAGGAAAGGTGGTCAGTGTGCCACTCACTACTGCCCTGAGAAATTGCTTTGGCACAGGGTTCCCTACTGCCTGCTTGATTCTGTTCTGCAGCTTAATAAAATTAAGGAGGGGGGGAAAAATCCCTCAATTATTCCTCTAGCAGTTAACAAAATTTAAATGTAGTTATGAAAATGACAAAATTACAAATTACTTTCAAATATAAGCCATGATCAAAGTTGCCAAAATTCACAACCTGAATGATATTTATTTAATATACACATCTAGCACAATGCAAATGAAAAGCAGCTCCAGTCAAAGTCCAAATTACAGGGAGCATAAAACCAGCTCTTACTAAGCAAGAATCTTTGGTACCTTTGCCCAAAACTTGGTCTGAACCCAAACTAAACATCATCTGAAGTTCACAAAGTTCAGATAACTCTGCTAATTTTTTAACTGCTACATGCCTCTTTACAGTTCCTGGAATTAGAGGCTGGAATGCCAAAACTGTCCTGGAACCTGTTTCAGTGCAGTTATGAGAATGACACAGAATGTTTTCCACCAAAACTGCTGAAATTGCAGCTGACTTCTGACTTGACTGAGGGCATTACCAGAACAGGCAGGGGAGAGACAATCCCAGGCATGGACTGGAACTGACAGAGTATAAAAAGGCATAAAAGTGCACTTTTTCTCACCTTTTTTTTACTGCTGGCTGCTGTATTTTATCCTCAAAATAGGAAAGAGGAGGAAACAAAGGAATTTGACTGCTTGATTTCTGTTTTTCCTTTTTTCTGCCCCCTGCCCAGATTTGAGAATATCCTCCTGTGCACAAATCCTTTACCAAAATGATTCCACATAATTCACTCCACCCACAACCAGTTCTGAGGTTCTCCTGTCCTTTGGAGTGTTGCAAGGATGGTCTCTGCAATTCTGAAAATGTGGCTACTCCAGTGTCTCATCATCACTCCCATCATCTCAGAGCATGGCTCTTACTGTGCTCTCTTGATCCACAGCAAGAGAAACTTGGGCTAATCAACCGAAGGCTGAAGTCACAAAATAATTGTGCCCTTGATTCACAGAATGGTTTTGGTTTGGGGCTGGCAGGAGGTGCAATATGACATTATGGAAAATATGTGCCGAAACAATGCCCGTGAGGTGAATGGCAGCCTGACTGTGTGATGGGGTACTGTGGGTTTAAGCAAAGGAGTGTTTGGCTGGGAGTTGAAATTAGAGCTTATTGTGTGCCCTTGAGTAAGCAAAGCTATAATGGGTTATTGAGACTGCTGACTTCTAACAAACAATGCTCTCTGTGTAAGCATGACATTTTAAAACCACGAAGCCCGAGGCATGTATGCTTATTATCATATGTCTTTTTATCGACTCATTTTATGTAATGCTTTTGAAAGAACAACACAGAAACAAATAGTACACGAAGGGAACAGAGCTGAGGTATGTGGATAGGACTGTCACCAAGTATTGGCATATGCCATGATGATGGCCAAGGAACAAAAAAATCTAGGACACAACACTTTAGAAGTAGCTGCAACTGTAAATTAGCAACACAAATTTGTTCCAAAGGTGCGGCCTCTCAGGGAAATTTTCAAACTGGAACTTAATGATCCAGAGATGGTGCAGACATACAAAAATCCTTACAATAATGTTCACACAATGGACCAAGAACAGGCTCTTTTTCAATCCAACTTTGACTATTCTTACCATGAACAAGACCAATACACGTCTTTGCCAATATTACACTGGTGAGAAGATGGAGAAGCTTTACAAATTGTTTCTGAATGATTCCCACGTCCTGGGTGTCTTTTCTGTATACTCTCTGTCACCTTCACTGTTTTTACAAGCAGTTTGCCAGTTTCTTGTAGGATCAAGCCTTAGAGATAAGGAAAGTGTATTTAGTTTTTCTCCTGGTTAATATTTTGCTTAAAAAGATGGGCAAGTAGAAAAAGCTCTATAAACCAGGTGTTGTTTGAGATTTTCAGGACTCAAAACATTTCAAAGCATACCCCTAGATGGAAACAGAGCTGCCCTTGTCCTATTTCCCATTCCTGTCACAGCCTGAATGAACAAACATGCTGCTGTCTTCCATTTGTGTTACAGTTCAAGGTGCTGGGATGGGCACAGATTCATCTTGTGCCGTGGTCAGTTCTTATTTCTGTCTGTGGATAATGAGTTATAGCAACACCGCAACGGCAGCAATTCTGGTTGTAGACTCATTGTGGAGACAGAGAGAGTAATAAGAACAGAAAAGCACATTAAAAAACAGAACCCATTTTACGATATTCTTAAAGTTGTGAGGAAAATACAGAAAAAATTAATCCATTTTTAGAGTATAAATTTTCCTGAAAAACAGAGAAAACGTCTTGCCAATCATTGCTCTATCACTGACAGCAGTGTCATGACAAAATGCACACAAGACAGGATTTTGTCTGCAAACATATAAGCTCAGGAAGTATCATTCCCAGACACCACTGCAAAACGTCTTCCTTAATCCCAGTTTGTGTGGTAACTGCCTAGCTCACAAAGCCCGATACTGAAGCAGATTGAATTTAAAGCAAAAGCTTTTTTGTGTGTTTGATTTAACTTGGGAATGTGAAATCCCAAGCAAAATATTGCATCTCGATTTTCCAAATGGAAAGCAAAAGGAGGACTGGAAAAATCAGGAATTTCCTTAAGAACCAAGTGTCAAAAGCTTTAGTCATGACATCTCCTCTCCTGCCCACAGCTCAGCTCCACCTGAGATACCCAGCTGGAATGAGTGACTACAAACAGGACTTAAGTTTGGTGCCTATCAGCGCCAAATACCTTTTCTCGTTTCTGAAGCAGGAGCTCACGCTGTGGGTTTGGCTCGTCTGGCTCTGTGCGACAGCGGAGCTCCACTCCAGTCTTTGAGGATGGGCTCCTCTCAGGGCGACCTCTCTTCTCCCTATCAGAAAGAAAGCAGCCCTGCAAAGGGAATGCAGAAATAGCATTTTTGCCATGCCCTTGCTACTTTATTACCTCCCATTTCCAGACAATGTACACAGAAACCCTTTGTGTTTACTCATTTTTCAATATATTCCAGGTAGTCAGGGACTGAGTTTTCATCCACACTCTAGACATGAAAATATTTATAATATCTGGCAGTAGCATACCAAAAGAGCAGCTACACACAATAGTACCTTAGGTAAAGATGCACCCCACTATTGAACATGTTGCCTATTTCATGTAACAAAGCAAATCTTTTTTTCACATTTTATTAAATACAAAAAGAGACAAACGCTACATTAAAATGCCCCAATTCACTTGGATCTGTGATTGTAGTAGAAGCTCAGAGAAGGGTGGAATGTCTCTACTTCTTTTGATTTTGACTGTCTTCTATCCAAGTTTCACTTATAACAGCAGCAGGCTTGAAAGACATAAAGTAATCCACATCATTGATTTTTATTTTTTTTTTAATTTATGGCATTATGAATTAGAGGATGCATCTGACGTAAGATCAGACAGCTGGTACCAAGTTCTTGTTTGCCATTTCTTAGTAGTGTTCTTAATAGTGGCTTTTTCTATATTTTACACAGAGATTAAATTCTCTGGGAAGAGTGTTAATATACTGGAATAAATATGGAAGGTCAGATAATGTGGAAATACAATTAATGTCACCAAATAGTTACAAGGAAGGGAGGTGGAAGAGGATTTCATTCAGCTGATTTATCACTACATTATATATAATAAGTTAACCTCAGGAAAAGGAAATAAACTAGTTTCCCAGGTGACCTGTATCTATTTCTGGCTCTGACATAGGGTGAACCATTTTATATATAAATAGACATTTAAAATACATTGTTTCTGGCCAGCAGTCAGACCACAATCAAAACCAGATCAATACCACAATCAAAACGAGAATCTAAGGTATGTTAGGCACCTGCTCTTCTTCCAAACCCTCTCTGTCTCAAATGCTCAGAATATTTTAGATACAGATTCTCATTTCTATGTGCTTTTATAACAGCCAACCCAGCAGGATCTCAGCTGAAACCTACAGGTATGATGCAAATAATAGCAATACTGTACCATCGCCATATGGATAGTATAAACTTTTGGACAAATATATCCAGCACTCTTTCAATCACTGTTTCCTCTTTTGTCTTCTTCCTCCTATTTCCTTTCCTGGCTTGGTGCAGCTACCGGTGCTTCAGTCATCACTCTTTGCCGCAAAAGGACTCTGCACTCTTGTTCTTGGTGACCCTAGGAGAAACATGGAAGAAGAAAAAGGAGATCATCCAAATTACTGATATGTTTTCTTCTTTACCATCTCACATTTTGCCTTGCTCGTGACTTGGCCTTAGCTATGCGCATTGCTGTAAAAATATTTTATTGGAAAGGAGCATGCTAAAGGAACTTAAAAAAATATCTACAGATTAATATCCTTACAAACATCCTTTTCAGCATAAAAATGTTCTCAGCATTTTTACCCCAAACTCAATATATTCCATTTTTTTCTGCTATTATCACAAAGCTGCAAATAAGCTTTTATTTCAGTTCCCTACTAACTTTATCTGAATTCATTCTGCATGAAACGTTAGTTGCTTTATCTTATACTATGGTAAGATTAAACCAAGAAACATGGAGAAAATCATCAGTTCAAAACGATTAAGGCCATTTGAGCTAGCTTTGATGCTTATGCATGTCATCTAGAAATGAAAAAGAGTTACTAGGAGACATCTTTATATCTCTAATTAGTTGGTTACAGTACTTCTACCATCTCTGTCATCGATCCTTGGTCTTTTGACTCTGCACAAGCAGTTCATTGATACCACTGAATATCTGAAATGTAAAAAATCGCACTACATTTTTACACTGCAGTTGGATACAAACACACAAAGTTCCGCAAGTGCAGTTTCCATTAGGATATCACATTTATCAGTTCTAAATAAATTGATTTTCAACAAAGTCTTTACTATTTGATGTGCTTTTTGGCTCATCTGCCAGAGAACTTTGCAAAGGGATAATGGTGGAGGAAGACAAATAAGAGGGGAAAAAAATATCTTTAGATATTTAAACCAGTATTAGATGTGTTTAATATATATATGGTTATTTTGATACTAAATAACTAAAAGAATAATAATTAGATTCTAATCCGATTCTTGACATGGCTCTATTGAAAAACAGCTACTGCAAGACCATACACAAATGCTGTAATTTGTATTAGTCAGGATGTGTAGTGATGCAGAGCACACGTGTCTTAAATTAGAAGCTGCCTTTTCATCAGTGTGTCAGCTAAAGACCACATCCTAATCTTAGCCATGTGCCACTCTGCACAGCACATGCGTCTGCATCCAAGATGAGAGCGCTGTCCCAAGATGTGGCATGGACAAGGGGCTGTTCATCTTGCTGTGCTCCATGAAGGATCTCGGGGGGGGGGGAGAAAACCAAAAAAAAAAAAGTAGGTGAAAAGTCAGCACTGTACAGAGATGTGTTTGACCGTGGGTCGCTTTAGAATGGTTCATTTCAAGCAGTTAATTTGTCAGTGTTTTTTCTGAAGTGAAAGGACAACACAGTATGAACACACAAAGAGTGTCTTAATCACTGCAGCTCTTGTCACCCTCCTTGCATAACGGCATTATGTAAGCATCTGATTTGCATCAGTGTACAGCTCTGATTGCTGAGAAAGCAGTTTGCAATTCAATAAGATTCATACACAACATTGCCTTTCTCTTATTTTCTTGCAGTAGTGTTGGTAGCTGGAATTATACAGATTTTTTCCTCACACTAACAAGCACCAAGGCTGCTGTGAATAATATGATTTTTATCTGTGGATGTATTAAAAGACCTTTCAAGACTGAGAAAGATATTGTTCATATTTCATATACTCGAGGCTCAATATGAAAAAGACAAAAAAATGTCACTAGGTCAGGAAGAACAGACATATTGATTACTTCAAAGAGAGGGATGGGATTGCTGAACAACACATTTAGCTCACAGTGGCTGAACCATTTGCCATCTGGAACTATTTTCTTGGTACTGATGATATCTAGCACCTCCGACCTCAGCACATTATGTTTTGATTCAGAAAAGCTAAAGATGACATTTCTAGCCCTAATTCGCTACAAACCACACTAAAGACCAGAGCTAAAATCCGGGACATTTAAAAGAGGTGGTCTCAGGCATCTTTTACGAGTGATCTCTGCTACAGGAGAGCCAGGTGGAGAACGTGGATTACTTTTACAAAAAGGGTCTTGTACATTTTTAAAACAAGTGGAAATTCTTTTATCAGTGATGCCATCACTCATGAGGCAGTTATCATAAACCAAGTAGAGTTTGCTAGCCCTGTGTTTGAACCACCGGGTCACCAGTGGTTTTGTGAGAAACCATCCCAGGTTTGGGCTAGAAAGGGCTGAGGAAGAAGTTTAGCAACGTGCCCACCTGGAGAGCGAAGGGGATATTCAGTGCTGTGAGCATCCAGCACAGGAGAATGTCCTTCTTTAAAGAAGGGGGTTTATTGGTGAATTCTGAATATTGCAGTAATATCTGAATTACATTATGAAATACACATTAGGGAACAGTGGCAAAAGATTAAAGTGATTGAGTATTGTAGAGAAAGCTACAGGAACATCAAGTATTTTTTGTGCAGAAATGGATTACTCATTCTTCAGCTCTTTATTTCAAGGATAACGCACTAAACAAATGGATTAAAGCTATTTTTGAGAAGATACTATCTGGAAGTAGGCCAGTAAGCCAGAGTTTCTCAAATTGGCCTTTTTTCAACTCTGTGAATTCAGAACTCCTTCCTCATATATGACAGATGACTGAATTCAGGTGAAAGAAGCATAGTGAGGTCTTGGGTTTTTAGATTTCCTGTCCCAGTGTACCCAGATTTTTCAAATACTGTCATTGAAAGAACTGAGAATTAATTTCTAAAGACTTTTTCTCCCCTCTGGAAGAACGGAACATTTGAGATACCCTTTGGCAATTAAAGCATGTGAAAAAAAAGTCAAAAAAATGGCATATTTGAGCTGATGAAAAAAACCCTAGTAGTAAAACAAATGAGGTCTTTATTAACATGAACGAACCAAACACATTACATCAACTGCTTCTGAGCTGCTTATGGATTTCTGTAGCCAGAAAAGTTCATGACATTTGTATCTCTATTAGTCATTGTATTTTATTTGAGCTTATTAAAAGACAGCTATATTTCTTTCGCCCTTCTTTTTAAATCATTTACGTTTCTTTTCAAATTGTGCTGCTAATGATTTAATTTTTTTATGGTGTTTTTCAATAATATTAAACTTCTGGAGGTATTACCAGCTTTCTACAGAAATGCACAATGGAAAAAGAAGGAATGGTTCTGTTAAAGCACTATTCCGTAGCGCTCTTACCACTGTCAACAAATAAGAATATTTTCTTTACTCTCAGCTCTGTGATACAGCAGTGAAGATCACTCCATGTTTTTCAGCTCAACTGATGGAAGTCGACAGTTAAGATGCAATGCACGTATATATGGGTGGAAAACCACAAACCGTGGCTCTTTTAAAGTGCATGTGTGGGGAGGGCTATACTCAACTGCCTTAAAAGGACATTAGTGTACAATTTCAAGCTCACAAGGGTTAAGGAAATGTAATGAGACACCTTAAATCAGTGGGATCGGGCATTACTTTACCAATTTTAAGCATATGTTCACCTTTGTTTTCCACCAAGTGCTGATCTGCGTGATATGTTTCTCCTCATCACTGATTCCCAGTACTACTTACTTTCCTCCCCAGTTACCAGCCTGCCCTTCCCTTCTCAGCAAGTGCCAGCCTTCAAATCCAGCCCTTCTTTGCAGCACCAACAATATCGAGTCTCAATTTCTTTATCTCATGTTCTTCACCCCAATTAGTTTAGATCAGATCTCTGTGCCATCAGCATCCAACTCAGATGGCTTTCTTCCCATGTGCATGGGTTACAGAGCAAAGAAGAGAGAACAAGAAATACGTTTAACCCACCCCAATACCTCAGTTTTAACGTCTAGCAGGGCTCAGCAGATAAAGCGGACAGTTTTACCTGGTGTATAGCATGGTGAAGTATGGATGGATTTTTAAACAGAAGGCAAAATGAACAACTCTCACAAAATCAGCTAAGCCTTTTGAAGAGAAGAAACCCCCCAGATTGTGGCAGACACCCAGCATAAGAAAACTCAGTTTGCCTGGCTAATTCCAAGTGCTGAACAGTGCATTTTGTAATGTGAAACACTTGGCTGTCTGGAAAATGAGTGTTGGTTATGCTAGGAAAACCTCCTGTATGTAACACACACAGACTTCACACACTAACCCATTCCTTTTTCTTTCTCTGTGATCCGTCTCCTTCCCTTAAGTTTCCTAATTTCATTGTGCACTCATGTTGCTCCACATCGTGATTCTGCAGCTTATTTCAATTAAAGATTGGTGGGTTTTTTCTTGTCTCCCTATTTATTTCTCTTTTTTCAGAAACCCTATAGACATTAAATTGAGCTTTGGAACACATGTTATTATAACAGATTTGAAGGACGAGACAGATGTAAAGGCAATACCATGCCCTCAAATTCATCATTACAGAAAGGTAACTGAAGAGGTTTTAGGAATACAATAAAAACTCTGAGGTGGCACAAGGATACCATAAAAGGGTCTTATCAACAAGGTTTTTTTGTCATCTGACTCAAATGCCTTTTCATTTCTTGGCTACAGGTGATCTTTAGAAACGTGTATTGAAAATGGCACGCATTTCTGGCAATTTGATTTTTTTAAACTTCTATATTCTCTTACGGTTCTTCTTGCAAAACCTAACTTTCAAGGCCTAGTAGCACCAAATCCAATATTCCCTTTCAGAAAAAAGAACACGTACCCCCACACAACTGATTTCACTTTAAGCCTTAAATTAAAATCTGAGTTCCAGTCTTAACTTAGAGCTATGATTCATAATTCTAAGCCTATCCCTCAGCCTTCTGCAATCACTCTTCTTCACCCTGCACATCAGTTCATTCAAGAGGCATTCCTCATTCTTCTCAAAATCAAGATCCATAACCACGGGCTCTGCCCTCCCCGGCAAATGAGTAACCCAGATGTGAGAGAAATGCGATCTGTATCTTGGCTCAAAGTATTTTTTTGTTCCTTTTATTTTTTGTAAGACGGAGCAGGGTTTTCTTTGCCAGAAGCGAGGGCTTACACCCTCTCAGCTACGGATCAAGATTCATAGAAAGCCCCAGCACCAATTACTTCTGACATCCAACCACCACCACTCTGCCCACTGACAGCCCCACGGGGCTTCACAGGCTCCAGCTGCCTTGTACACCACCTCGAAGGAGAGCTCTGGGACTGGAACCAGAGCGTGTGACAGGACACATCCAGCCACTTTGCCTTCAGACATGACTTTGGAGGATGGCAGAGACCAGCAGACACTGGAAACTCTCCCCTCTCCCTGAAAACTTTGCACAAAGGTGGAAAAATCTCTACTGGAGCAGAGACAGATTTTTGACCTTCACCACACGTTAAGGAGCGTGTGTCCCAAAGAATCTCTTCAGATGTTAATCCTCCAAATGAGCAAGAAAACAGCAGGCGTTGAGCCTGAAGGCACTGAGAGCATTAATAGTATGCCCTCCAAAATATTAATTCAGGAGCAAGCACTCCACCAGATGTATTCCTTTAGGCTTAAAGTCACCTTTCAATGGTTGCTTTATTGAAGGAGTTTTTCCTGAAACAGCAGTTGCATCCTGGTGCTGTAGCAAGCCCCAGATAACTCCCAGTAACAGCAGTAATGAGAAATAAGACAATGAAATTGGTCAAAAAAACAGGTGTAGCAGCTAGTACTGAGACACACACAGAGGATATACAATGTAAGGGTAAGCAGGGTTTGAGTTTGTATTTGCTTTCAGTATCAGATATGGAGTAGGTAATCTCCACTTTCAATTCCGAATGCCTTTTTCTGTGCCTTCTCCACAAAGTGAAGCAAATCCCTGCAGATTTAACACAAGCAACTTTCAAAAGAGCCTTGTTCCACATAAAGCATGCTGATGGCACTATGAACACAACCAGTTCCCGTGAAGGGACTGCAAGGAGAACTGACTGTGCAAAACTCAGCTTTTGAGCCGTGAAACAAAAATATTTTAACCACCTTGGACTTTTTCTTCGTAAGTGGTTCTTTTAGCGTGAAATTAGCACAGGTCACTTATGACAGGAACACATTTGCATTGATTAGAAACTAAGCCAATCAAATCAAGAACTGGTATTGGTAAAATCCACCAAGCTGTGGAGAACACAGGTTGTCTTTATGACCCGAGCTAGTTTTTTGAAATAGCCAGAATATGATTTTCAAACATTTTAGAGAACCTTAGAGGGTCTCAACACACAGCCAGACTCCATCTCTTTCCTGAAAGTATTCCTATAAAAGTAGACAAGCAAAGTGTAAGAGGGCCAACAGATCAGCAAAGTAAAATGTGAAATTGCCCTGCGTAATTCACAGACCCAGGACTCAGTCTCACCTCTCCAGGTTCACAAGATGGTGATCCGTCATCTACTCCCTTGTACTGAAACCCAGACATCACATCTCTTTGAAAAAACAATGCAAGAAGAAGGTCTTCCTCCTCCATCCCCTGCCACCACACCACCCACGAAACAAGAAATGAGCTGTATTGTGTCTGAAAGGAAAGGTGGAATTAAACTTTTAGCTCTTTTTTTGCCCAGGCGGTATCTGCCGTACTTAGCTGTCAGTAAGTATGTGAAGCTGATCCTGTTAGAGCGCGCTGTATCTCTCCTCAGAAAACTCTCACCTCTCCAAAAGTGGGAATGGACTACTCACAGTTGAGCTGTCACTTTGATTCTGACCTTCAGAGTGCATTTTGTGTTCCTTCTTTACAAGTCTGACACTTGCAGCTTGTTTGTGTTGTTAGCATCTTTGTATGCTAAGCTGCACATACCAGGGTTCTCACACAGAAACTGAGGGGAAGACATAAAAATAAGATACCGTACTTAACCAACTGGACAAAATCAACAAACTCCAGAAAAACAATAGCATTAGCGGACGGGTTTAGGTCTCTGGATACATTTCTAACCTGTTGACTTTATGGTTTTTTAGTGAAGATGGGATGAGTTCTGTACTGTGAGGAACAAAGAATTTTGGATGGAGAATTAGGAATTTTTTAAGGGGGATATGATTCACAGAGGCCACAAGAGCTTTGCTTCATTTGTGATCTACTTCAGGGTTGGTAATAAACTCATTACCTTGGCAATACTGAACAGAGATTAATAGCGGAACTCTGAGAGACAGAAAAGCAGAGAAGAACAAGACATGTCAAGATACATATGTTCAAAGAGCTATGTCAGCTGGCCTCTGAAAGAATAATGATACCACAGGTGCAAGGACTAAAAAAAGATCAGGTAAAAGCTCAGTATTTGTATTAAAAAGCTCCTAAAACTCACAGTGAAGTCTGGTGAATATAGTTCAAATGTTACCTTAAACACACCAAAAATAGAGAAAACAATGGAATATTATAACGTCACACCTTTGTAATGATGTGAAATTAGCTTACAATAAACAGCTCTCAAACAGACTGGAGGCTATAGAGTGTCTTCCAACAGTGCACTGTCTTAGAAGGTTTTTACAGCAGCAATGTGGGTTCCTTTTCTAACATTATAATGACTTTGTGAGACAGAAGACACCAGTGGAGATCCATCAACTCACCCAACAGTAGATTAGGCCTGGATAGTCAGAACTTCCAGTAAAATAGGATCACAGTTCAGATGGGAAGGGACTGCTTGACTGTTCTCACAGTGGAAAGTTTTTCCTTATATTCTGTCTCAGTTGCTCTTCTTTCAACCTATGGACGTTGCCTCATTGTGAAGAGCCGATCATATAGACCTATTATTGCACTGGCTGAACTGATTTCTGACAGTGCTTATTTTCCCTCTTTAACTGGGGAGGGAACTCAGACCAAACAGCCACATTTCCTCAGTCAAGTCAGATTACAGAAAGTTCAACCATAATGTCACCCTTTTTATTCCCTTTGAACTAATTTTTCAAAAGATTTGTAAAAAAATAAAATAAGGGAAAATCAGTTCTAGGAAGTGGGTCACTACTTATACTGCTTGCCTAGGAGTAGATACTTGCCGAGATCGACAAGAAAATGACACCAGTCAGCAAATTTTTTGTTTACAGTTACTTTCACTCTCTAGTCCTACTATCTTCAATGGTTTGACTTTCATACAGCTCAGGAAGTTTCCTATTTTAACAGTAGCTTTCTGGCTTTGCTACTAACATCACAAAAAGATCTGTTTGTACTAGGTTTACCTCTTTTCCTCATTTTTGTTTCAACAAAGAGAAAGATGCTGAAGTGTTTCAGCGCAGTATGATTTGCCAAAGCACCTCCTGATTGCCAGTCAGAGAAGCAAAAGGATTCCTCTCACTTGCACTGGTGGGCATTGCACATATTGGAATTGATGCTGATTAATTAGATTCAATAGAATGAACCAAAGCAAATATTTAATAGAGCAGGGTGAACAGTCAAAGCAAACAGTTTGTAAATAACTCACTGGCTGAAAATTCAAATTCATCCAAGTAACTTCAGCAAACGTGAACCACTAAAACACTGCCCAACAACCAGGAATGACTCCCAGTCAGGGGAAAAAAAAAAACCAAACCAGCTAAATTAGCATGAATACTATTTGCTCAGCTTTAACCTTTACATTAAGTTCTATGAGGCAAAACTGTTACACTTTGTTCAGCTTGAGGATTGCATAAAAACTCTCTACAAAAGAACATTTACAGCTCCAACCCTGAAAATCTTTCTTCCTTGAGTCTCCACCTAACGGGAGTATCACATTTTGTCAAAATTTTCAAATGATTGGCAATTGTTATTCAAAGGTTTTATACCACCGTTCTTCCTTTCCAGCAGTTTTGAATGTTGCAGTTTTTTATAGATTTTGTTCATAAGCTCCTAGGTAAAACTCTCAAAACCACATACGACTTATAAATCTTAGTCCCTTTCTTTTAAAAACTGGTCTAAGACAATAGTCCACTTAGCTCCAAAGTCAAAATTACAATGTTATATGAAGATTTCTTGATGTTTATGTCTTGAGCTTACCCTTGCTTGATACACTGGTTTGGTAAAGAATATGCCTTCACTAGAAAGCAGCCCTTGTTCACTGCATATTGTATCTTATCTTTGCAGGAGAGCTGTCTTTGAACTCATATACTCATACAAAGTAAGATTTAATGATATACAACACTTGCATGCAACATAATTACATTGGAGCCTAGAACACTTTTTTGTGGTTCAATGATAAAACTATAAATGAACACTTTGAACAAAATCCCTAAGTGGTTAAACCACATTATAAAGTAGCGACATTTGGCTAAAGAATCAAAACCACACAAATAAATAATTATATGTATGTTTGAGCAGGCTGTGCATGTGAAGGAAGATGAGTCACTTCATTTTTTTTACGCTGGCCTTGTGACAGCTGAGCAATGTAATTATCTTCTTTTGCATTGTGCTAGTTTTATCTCGTTGGTATTAGATTTTTATTTTTTCCATATTCTAATTTCTGCAGCAGGTGAAGTGCAAGACTCAGGGAAGCAAGGCATTGCTATAATTTAGTCTGTTCAGGTTTCATCTAAAGAATATTTCAGTACTTTTAAATAAAAATAAAGCCAAAGTGATGGGACTCTTTTTATTATGCACCCAAACAATGGTTAATAAATATTCCTACTGAACAGTTTCACATTGGATTGATTTACCTTCACTTAAAAAGAATGTATTTAAGAAGGTATATAAAGCTAGAAATATGTTTGGGGTTTTTGTTCCTCATGCCAAATAAAATAAAAAAGCAAAAATGACTGTATTTACAGTGATGACTCTGTAGTTGACTTGTGAAATATGCGTGAGTACAGGGCAAATGGCAGAAGGCATGCCAGGCTACTATTATTACCACCAACAAACAAAAAATACACAAAAATCTTGGGGTTTCAAACACATAGCAGAAAGCCTGGGTATACCCTTAAATAATGAAATACTAATAAATACCCCTTTCCTATTATCACATATATCCCAATTGGAATTAATGTCAAAAAGACTTCTGCCCATATCAGGCTTTGACAAGATCCCTGTAAAGCCAGTTAAGTTGGACAACTGTTAAGACACAATTAGTTTTAGAATCACATGTGCTTTTGTTTTTACTAATGAGCTTGAAGACCAAGCCCTTGAACAGGCTTGTTCATCACAAATAGATTCATGGTAATAAAAAAAAAAAAAAAAAAAAAAAAGGAAAGTACTCCTGGTAAAGCAGCATACGAAGAGGAAGGCAGTCATATTTTGCACTAGTTTGGAATCTGGTATTCAAACTACTAATATGAATGTCTACAACAGCAGACATAGACATCTACAACAGTACACTTAGACACGTACACTAAAATGAGATGGCTGTGACCTAGAATAGGTCTCCATAAAGCAAGTATCTAAATTTGGTGAGAAAAATCTCACCTGAAGTGACAAACATATACACTACAGTAGTCAAGCTTTTACTTAAAATATTGCCCAGTGGTGTGAAAGGACTATCACCTTGCATCTGGTTATCTGGGCTGACTCAGCAGTCAGACAAGAGCACTGACTTGATGGTAGCACATGCGCGTGCGTGTAAAAAAGGGACGAAGATCCTGGTTTTCATACCATCTCCATTCTCTAACCAACATCACCTTGGCCTTGCTCGGGTTGCATTTCAGCCTGACAGTGCAGGAGGTGTGAGTGGATTTGCAGTGACTGCTCTGCCAGAGCTCTGCTGGAACACGGGTACTCCCGCAGTGTTACAGGTGCTGTCACACAGCGTGAGCTGAGGGAGGCACACTCATCGGCAGCCAAAAACACCAGACCAAATCCAGGTTTCATTACTCATTTTGTAGCTCGGTGACATTTCCATCAACTCATACAAGCGCTAACAAAGAAAAAAGTAATTTTGGACCATCGACTCTGGAATCCTCTGTGCTGCAGTAGATATTCTTACTAGCCCACAATACTGCTGAGTGAGTCATACAGGGACGTTTATGAATATGAAAAATTAGATTTTTTTTAAGACAACGATATGTCATTTTGATCTTAGTATTAAATTCTGAACTTTTGCGGTGAAAAACAGTGCAGATTATCTTTCTATATAAAAGTATTCCAGTACCGCACAATTCCCCCAAGCAGCACATTTTGCACATACAGCAACTTTCTTACATGACTGTGAATAACGAGCAATCCACTGGCAACACTATACAGGAGTAAAAGGATGAACAGCCTTACACACAAAACCTATTAAAACTAAAACCACTAGGCTCTGTGTTCAAGGCATTCAAAAGTCGAAGTCAGAAGCATTACTAATGACAGGCACATGTAATAAGATCTGTGTGGTGAAGCACTGCATCGTTGTGGCCAGATTTAGAGCCACATCATCACTTTAGAAATATCAATAGCTGGATAAGGTCCAAGTTACTTCCTCATCAAAGCAGCATGACTCCTGACTCCAGTGCAAATAATAACCTCAGTTTGTGGAGACAAAGTCCTGATCAATAATGAATCTTAACATGTCTATGGGATCTTCTGCCTTCTCAAGTGTGCATTAGTACTGACACCTTCTTGGCACTCCGCCAGCAGCGGCTGCCCGCTGAAAGTTGAGTGGCAAATGTGGGCTGGTGAAAGTTGAATAAAAATATGATGTTCGAAGTATGGTTTACCAGAAAAACAATGATACAACTGTAAAATGTGGCTATGGGAAAACTAGAGAAACAGTTGATTGTGGTTATTATATTTCTGATAGGAAGTATAGCTTGACACATGCATGGTTAGGGCCCTAAAAAAAATCTCACAAGACCTTAGTCCTTCACAGCAGCTCCCCAGGTTTTGGAGACAAAGGACAATCATCAATCTTTTCAAGTTTCTTGTGGATTACCTTATAGCCTGCTCACCAAACTTGTAACTGAAAACACTACTAATTTTGCTGTTTAACAGAACACCACAGATTAGCTATGGGCCACATATCAAAGCTGTGTGACTCAGAGTTAGAGATGCACAGCTCTGGACTATGCACACTTCATTTCGCCAGCTCAAATTTCTGATGCTTTGTCTGTCAAAATAACCCAGTATTCACCAAGAACATCCCTGGAAACCTCTGGGAAAACAGGAATTGTTTTACTAAATCAGACCCCTGACCCATTTAATCCTTTCTCTGGTAACATGAAGACTTAAGAAGCTAGGCACTCATGACCACCAGGACAGGTTTCACTCTGATTTTCGGTGTAACTCAAGAGATTGACTTAAAGGCAAAATTGCAGGCTTTGCTCTTCATTCTGCATTTTTATTATCATAAATCTGGATGTGAGTTATAGCTTTACAATCACTACATTATTGATAAATATTTCAAAACATCTTCTGAAGGTCTCAATTCTATGGCTTATGTTCACATGAGGAAAGAGGATAATTTTAAACGATTGCCTGCCCAGGTTTCCTCTATAATCATACGCTACATCCACAAGCATGCCGACACAAATACAGAACCCCCCATGCTCTGGGAAATGCTTTACTAGTAGTAGGTTAGGACTGAGCCCCCAAATAAACTTCTTGTACATTTTATGTAACTCTTGTGTTCACCTAGTAAGTGTTAAAGTAGATGTTAAAATTCAAAATATTCACAGCCATTACTCTGATAGAAATGTAAATATCTCAAAAAAACATTTGAACAGACATTCCTGCAGGACCGAATGGAAATTCATCAAAGAGCATAAATGCTTGCCTAAACACCCACTGATGTTGGCAGCATAACCGTATGTGAAACTTCTGACTGAATCAGGACCTCTAACTGCTTCAAGCCATATTTTCATCTGGACTTCCAGAGATGTCACTACCATTCCACTCACATGTCCTGCAGTGCATGGCCGCATGGATAATGTTTCATACGTACACTTATGATATATACAGACTCCAGAGGCCGGAAAAATGCATTTTACTCATAGCATTCCAAATCTTCCCTGGAGCACATATACATTTCTTAAATTCTAGAAACCCTGACTTTGTAGTTTTTCTGCAGAAATTAAGCTTGTCTAATGTTTTCACAATGAAGAGCTGAAAATCAGACTTCTGAAGTCATGTTTATGTGCTTTAAGAAATGACCTGATTTTTAAAAGCACTGAGCCTCAGGTGACTTTGGTGGATTTAGGGGAGAGGTTTTCTAATAGAGCTGGAACAAACGCCTAATCTGCTCCCTTTTCAGTTGGTAGGAGTATTACTGTTGAGCTCAGTGGAGCTCAGCTGCTAACTTTTAGACTTATGTTTTCAAAAACGGGTAGTCATAGGAACTGAATACCAAAGAACACTCAAAGAACAGGGCAGGGTTTTCAGAACACCACAACTGAAACACACTCCTTATTTCTCGGTGTTTACTGTCACTGCTTGTTTGAAAGACAAACAGGTGTATGGGAAATAGGATATAAGAAAGATGTCTTCTTGTGTCAAAATAATTTTAATCCTATCATATTTCCTATGCCCCCCTTGCCTGAGCCTTGAAAGAGGAGATATGCCATCTGTTTCAATAAAAAATGAGAAGTATATATGTATATAAACAAACACATGACTGGGGCAGTGCTAGAACTAGGGAGAGCAAATAAAGAATCTATCTTTAAAATATTAAACAAGGAAAATTACGTAACAATAAAACACCTGTCCTTTCAGCACTCTATTCTTCAATACTTGGGGAAATGTTTCTTTTAACTACTACAATTATATTTGTAAATTTTCCTTGGAGCATCACATTTTTGTGATCATCAAAGCTATAAAAAGTTTATCATTTAAAACAACAGACTGAAGGAGTTCAGTAAGCTCCATTCTCCCTACTTCTTTTTAATTTTCATTTCATTTATTGGTTATTAGTAGAATCTTCTCAACCATGTTTCTCTTCTAGGTACATTTTCTTTTAATGATTGAGTTTCTTCATATTGCAGCTGATGCACTTTTCAGTGTTTTGGTTATAATTACCAAATTCAAAATGAAAATGAAAAACACTTAATTATGTAATTGTCTTAGAGACAGCACGATAATTAAAGCCCTCAGAAAATCAGCCCAGAGGCAATTGGCTGTGCAGAAAGGTAAAGAAAATATAATACAGGCGTCTCAGAAATGGACTAAATAAAACATTGTAGGGAAAGAAATTATACATGCATCCCTGAACAGATGCCCTTAAGAACTGTATACCTTAACCATTATAAAATACCATATTTACACAACATAGCATGTACAGCAAGACATGTCACCATAAATTGGCTATTCAGAAGTTGTAAAAGATAAGAGACTGAAGCAATACATGACATTACAAGAAATAGTGTTGAAGATGAAAATAAAATGTATGACAAAAATTAAGAAGAAAATTTAAAATATGTGGGATTAATCTGCAAATAAAACCGTTAAAAGTTTACTAAGCAATGCATAAAAAATAATAAAAGCTGAAGATGTTCTTGTTGAAGGACTAATCTAAAAAGTTATCTCTAGTGTTGTGATAAATCTTCAAGTAGTGGCACTGAAAGTGTGCAGATGTCATATTAAAAGTCAGTACAAACTTCTTTAGACACAGACCTCCAAGCTATTACATTTTCCTAAACTCTGGAAGTATCTGCAGCTGCACACAGCAAAACCAAAACCAGCTGGACTCTCTTATACAGCAAAAGGGCAAATCTAAAGAAGTTTCACATTTATGACTTGCATGAGAAATCCTTCAGCTAAACTCAAACAGAAACATTTACCCTGCTAAAAAGGCTTAACCCCTTCATTGTGGCTCTGTGAGGTGATGACACAGGAGAGGATTAGGCTATGATCAGATGGTGGGACTGGTTAAAAACCACAGCATTTTTGCTTCTGCCCAGAGACAGGAAGGCTGACTGTGTGCACACTCGAAAAGTCCCAGCAGCTGCAAGGGGTGATACAAGCCCTCAGAAGTGCTCAGAACCCACGTGGAGAATGGTCCGTCTGTATAAAACGTGCACCACCTCTGAATTAACAGCACCGGAGTTCTTATGCCGTTTCTCCTGAATGCCATCACCGCACAGAAAATACCGTTACATTTGAAGTTAACAGAATATGTGAACAATGATTTTCTTTTTCATGCTAGAAGCCTCAAACTGCCACACAAGAAATCAGCTTCCTTCTGTTCCCAGCAGTTAACATTCATTTCACATGTGTTTTGGCACTTGGCAGTAGATAATTATTGGCTACACTCTTTGCCATGAAGTACTTTCCTTTTATAATTAGGAAATCCTTTGAATTGTGGACAGTTAACTTTTCTATTGCTAAAGATTGCAAGCAATTAGTATGTAAATTACAAGTTGGCATCGACAGCTCATATGGACAAGATAATGCTCATGCACTGAAGGCTACCTGTGCTTAATGTAAAAACAATAGAAAATAATGATTTTTTTAAGTTTCAAAGCATTTAACTTAGAGTGGATCAGAACACAGAACTGCTTGCTTCCTTCTGTCGGTGTGAACCAAGGCACAGGCTCAGTGAAAACTGGAATATGCAAAATTTCTTCAGAAGAAAGTCTTCTTTCACTTCCCTTCTTTATACAGTTCTTACCTTCGCCACACTTGGACTCACACGTCTGTGATGCTCAGTCTGTGTGGCACCCATGAGAAAAGAGGTTCTGGAAAATAGATAGGAGAGTCAAACCACTCCTTGAGATTGTGAGATCTTTTAACAGTGGTTCCAGAGGTATTAGCTAATGCCTGAATAAATTAGGACACAGCATCCTGCTAACCAGCTCTGGCTTCTGCCTTCCAAGTTCCTCCAGCACACTTTTTGTGACTATAAAACACTAGCAGATATCAAACTTTATTTTTAATAGGTACCTATATAACCCTATTTATATATAAAGCTGATGCTTCTTTCCAGTGAAGCTACTGACTTGCTGCATTTATGGTACATTGAACATATATTTTATCTGAAATTAGATTTGAGGGCATTCTCCTAATTCTCCACTGCAACTGTTTTATCTCTGTTTCTTGACAATTCCATAAAAAAAAAAATTACATTCCCACGCCATTTTGGCCCTTTCAGCTACCTGTTCTTTCCCCCATTTCTCGATTTGTCACCTCAGGCACTCCTTCATCCACAGAAGTCCACGAAATGCCCTCAGAATCTCCAAAATACATGCAAACAGCTCAGTAACAAATACCTGCAGGGAAGCTAAATTTACCAGGAACCGCTTTTGGCACCTTAAGGCACTAGTGAGGAAAGAAATGCTGAAAAATAAACCCCTGAGAGACGGCCCTCAGCACTGCCGAGACGGCCAGGCCCGACGGCCCGGAAGTGGGCAACCCCCTCCCCCCCCGGAGCTCCGCTACGGCGACGAGCGCCCCCTGCCGGCTCGGAGGGGCGGGCGGCGGTCGCCGTCGTGGCGGGCGGGCGGGCAGCGGCCCCCACCGGCCGGCGGCGAGCGGTAAGGGCGGCTCTCGGGCTGCGTTTGCGTCCGGGGTTGGAGCGGCACCGCTGGTCTCGTTAATTCTGAGGTTTGAGGCCCTACGGAGGTGAATGTTACGACCAGAACGGAAAGCGAACGGCGGGTCCAGGCCCGCCCCGGTTCGGCCCGGCCCCGCTGAGGCGACCATCGGCCTCCTCACCCCGCCGCCGCGCCCCGCTCTCCCATAGGCTGGCGGCGGCTCCGCGGCAGCCAATCAGAAGGCAGTTGTCAGGCGCTGCCGTCTATTTTTAGCCTGCACCGAGGGAGGCGGAGGGCGGTGGGTGTCCGTGACGGGCTGACGGGGACGGACAGAGTGACAGGGACGGACAGACTGGCACTCACACGGCCTAAAGGGAAGGGTGGGAGGCAGTGAGCTACGCTGTAGCGTTGACTAAAGCCCGAGCGAGCGGAAGGGGGCTGGAAAGCAGCGTCAGAGCCGGGCTGCCGTGCACCTTCCTGTGGAGGGGGGGGGAAAACCCCAACCCCACCGCTTCAAGCAATGCTTTTTAAAGAACACGTTGAAACAAGAAGTATTCTGTTAAAAAAAAATAATAAAAAATAATTGCGATGTGCTTCAGGCGATGCTTTCTAAAGAAAATGTTGAAACAAGAAGTATTCTGTTAAAAAAAAAAAAAAAAAATTAATTGCAATGGCTGTTGCAACCGAGAATGGCTCTGCAGACCGCTCCATCCCCTGTCCGCCCACCTTCATTCTCTCTGGCCTTGAAACGTTGAGAAGGACGGCCGGGTGCAGGTGCAAAATGGCTGATGTGCCTGCACAAAATCACCGTACCCTTCGTACAGGTGGTAGGTGGCCTCTTGAACAAATAAGCAGCAGAAGGGAAAGTTCAGATGACTAGCGTGAGCTAAATTCTGCATCTTTTAAAGTTTATTTTGAATGTTCTTGTTTAATTAAAGTCACGCATGAGGTAGCTGGTTATCTCTGTAGCTGAGGTGCTTCTGATACGTTGTCGGTCACTATTGAATAATGATAGAAGTGTAGGCTCTGGGGAAAAAGATTAAACATCAACTCTTAGATAATACTTACATTCAGTATTTTGGAGGGTTCAGATATTTCAGATAAGTGGAATTGCATTATTTTCCAGTTTCTCACAGAGGTCCAGATTCAATAGAGTGTTTTCATATATCCATGAATTCAGAAGGATTAGACAAGTGCTGAAGCATGCAGTGAAGTATAGGGATGAAACAGGGCCCCTAGTTTAGAAAAGGAAATGCTAAAGTACAGTAAGGAAAACTGCCCTTCTAGTATTTAATTCAAGACTTAAACCAGTAACAATACCAGACTGTTGTAGAAATGTCAAGGAAAAAACTGGTCTTTCTAAGCAAGTTTTTAAGACTCTTAAATAAAAACAGTGAGTTTAGATATCTCTCTAAATATATGGGTACTTAGCCACAGGTGATCAACTATTTGGGGGCTTGTGCATAATGATGGATTGTAGAAGCTTCTTGGGCTTTGTAGTGACCTGCTGACAAAAAATACAAAGAGTGGATGAAATGGAGACCTATCTGTGCAGTAAATCTGCAGCCCCCAAAAGGAGTGAACTGATTGTAGGTCTTGTGCTGACCCTATAGCACAGGAATGGATTTCATTGCCCATGTGCACTGAGGTAGAGTTTGGACACCTTGAGAAGAAAATCTTGCAAAGTAAGACAGACTCCAAAGTCAGCCAACAGCCATTTGTTTTGCAATGAAAAGTATTCTCTGACAAATCTTGCAATATCGGAGCAGATATTTGCCTGGCTGCTCCTCATCATCACCAGCCCTTAAGTGATGGTCAGTGTCAGGCTGTTCTGAAATCCTTGTCCTCATTACTCAATCCCCCAGTTGCCAGTAGGACATACCAAATCGGCAGTGAAACAAAAGAACAAAGTCTGCTGTGACAATGTTTGGATGCCATTTCAAAAAAGTGGCCTGTGGATTTAAAATCTGCCCGGAAAATAATGTTGTTTATTCTGTCATTGCCAGAACATTGATATAGTCAGAAACATTATTTCAATGAAGTTTTTACATGCCATTGAACATTTTCTCTGTGTTCACGGGTTGTCAGTCTTATGAGCAGATTAAACTAAGTTCTCACAGAGGAAGTTCACGCAGCGTGAATTCCGTTAGCTTTGCTGATCCCATTATGCACCATAATGCGAGAGTGAAGATTGCTCTGCATAAATATTCATCTAGCATCTTTCAAGTTTTCACTTTTCATTCTGCTGCAGCCTGACCCTGTCTGCCACTTTTCTCTGAATAATCATTACTGCTGAGCAACCCATTTGGAGAAAAATGTATTTGCAAGACTAAAATACCCAAACAGCACTGGACTCATGGATTGTCACTAGGACAAGTTGCAGCCCATTGCAATGTATAGCTGTGGACATTAAAATGATCTAATGTGCTATTTGGAATTGATGTGTATTTTTCTCTGCAAATGTCATGGCCTCTGGCTCACACAGAGGCCATACTGAAGACATGGGTGGTGACAGCGCCCCGATTTTCTCTCTGGTCACTCTGGGTCCAAATTATAAGTTTTTCCTGGTTTAATTCCAGTAGGTTTTGAATTGTCTCGATTTTTTTTTTAGTGCAGTTTCTATCGATCCCCAACCCAGAGGCTCTGCTTGTGCATTGAGGTGAACTGGAATTGGTGAAAATAACATAAACCATGTGATGTGTTTTTGTGCAGGCAAGGAGTCAAATCAAGGGCTTTTTCCATATCACGTGAGTTAAAATAACTACACATTAGAGGATTTAGCCCAAACATGATAAAATTGACCACAATTCTCTTGTGAATCCTCAACAGGTCCTGGGATATGTACGTCCGTTCCCCACAATTGTTAATCCAGCCAGTAAAGGAAATTGTTACTGAGGTCCATTCCCAGATGTATTGCCTT
Source organism: Haliaeetus albicilla (assembly GCF_947461875.1). Taxonomy (NCBI): domain Eukaryota; kingdom Metazoa; phylum Chordata; class Aves; order Accipitriformes; family Accipitridae; genus Haliaeetus; species Haliaeetus albicilla. Next base: position 5,462,806 of record NC_091510.1, read on the forward strand.
GTGTTTCAGACTGTGTGTTTCCAGCACGTGAGAACAGGCACAGATTTTCTAGGTGAGCTAAGGGGATTGCATCCCCAGCCCCCTCCATTGGCATTGCAGTGCGTGGAGTGTACTTAACTGAGGATGTGATGGCTGTGCTGTGCACATTAGCTGTTTGGTTTCAGGGAAGAGTGTGCATGAGTTTGCCCCCCCCCCCCAGCCCAGTTATGCAGCTGAGTTACCTACATTTGGGAAAAGCACAGAGTCAGCACCCTGAAATGCAAGAAATAACCACCCATGGGAAAATCATTCTCCAGATCATGGGGTCTCACATCCATGTTTCCATGCTGTGACTGCAGGGACATGAGCAAGATAAGTTTTTTAGTGGCTCAGTCTTGCAGTCATAGCTCCTTAATACAGAGCTCTCCTACAGAAGAAAACCCACCCTGCCAACCAAAGCAAGCAGCTGCCAGAGAAAGGCAAGAGGCACTGCAGGGATGCATCCCTGTGGCAGGAGTGCGACGAGCCACTTCACAGGCTGCGCTGCAGACCTTCCCGAAGCTTTCCTTGGGCAAAGCATTGGAGAGCACAGCCTGTTCTCCCATGCAGTGCTCTGAGACAAGCTGGCAAAGGGAGACACACTTTTCTACTTAAAAGATGTCTACTTTTGCCAGGTATTATCATAACACTTTTCTTCTTTCCCTTTTTTTCATCGTCAGAAATCCCATCAGACACCACTTACATAATTTCCCTGCTTATCAGCTTGACATCTTAATTGCAGTAACTGCACCAACAGGGAAAAGCTCCTAGATAGCAGGCACCAATGCCACAACAGGTAAAAAAGAGCAATCATATTACTCAAGGAAGACCAAAGTGGTGAAAATATGCTCTCCTTGAAATGCAGGTTTAAACCAGACATATTTCCATGCTGACTGAAGTCAATGAAATCTCTTTACAGCTAGACAGCTTTGATCCAATCCTCCAGCAAAAAAAACCAGTGCAGGGTAGAAACATTCATGTGATGAAGGCTGATGATTCAGAAAGGTTTGTTACTGCCTGACTTTGGGCCAGCTGCTTGGCCCTGGTCCTGCACCAATGTACTTGCCTGTGCGCTCACACAGAGACTAACAGAAACCTGGACATCAAAGAAATGGGCCAGGCGTTTTCCAACAGAAGACTGGGCTGTTATTCTCTCTCTAAAGAGCTACTATGTTCATAATGATGCCCCAGTCTGGTTTAGTAGGAAGTTAGAATGGCAATAATTTTCCCATTAGCTGTAGCATAATCCCCTTTTTAATGTGTACTTCATATCCACAAGCCTTAAAATAGATCTTGTCTCTGTGTTTTATGATGACTGATGCTGACATTCATATCTCTCAGTGCCCTATGCCTTTTTCTAAAAGAAAATTGTCATGTAAAAGACCCTTGTTCTTCTAATTAAGATCAAATCATTTGTAAAGTACATTATATTTTGGACCTGTCACATCAGAGTGTATACATCACATTAACTTATGTGTGGTGCGGTCAATCAGCCGTGTGAGTGAAGGATTATGCACAGGCTTTCTGGATGCTTTGGGGCTTGAGCCCTGCGAGCAGTAGATCACAGATGCTTTCTGTCACGTATTAATAGCCGGCTCAGCACGAGGACTGGAAGCCCAGACTCCCATAAATGCTAAAACCATTTCACCTCCAGGACTTAGAATGCATAACTTAATGTGCCAGTGAAACACTCTGGAAGCTGCTTTTCTTTTTTCTCCAAGCCACTTTTAAAAGGACTTCAAGTTCAGAGAAACATTAATGTGTCATAAAATGTTTAAACTAATGTGATACACTGTGATTGTTTTATTTTTGCAATGGAGGCATAGCAACTGTTTACACAGGCAAAAATGCGTTGTTTCAGTCACCTAAGGACAAACTCACCTATTTGTTGTTCCTGGTTGAGCAGTAAGAGATAAGTAAACCTGGCCTACCCTTAATTATATTGTTTGTTGTACAATCCTATGATGGTTTGCCTTTAAAATGTCAGTGGAGTGAAAGCAGCCACCACAGTTCGCCATGAGACCTTATTAATGGCTGCATCCTAGGCCTTGGAAGAGAGGGAATACAGGGTGGGTTTTTTGCAGTTGTTAGTGCAGGTTTAGGAGGGGATTAGTATTTGAATTTGGTTCTGACCAAATTGGACTAATTTTCAGCATCGTCTTGCAGGGTGTCCCCACCTATGTGCAGCCTCAAACAGTGGAAGCATTACTGATGAGCATTTATCAAAGGAAGAGATTGGTCTTTTGGGAGCATTCATTTTGGTACTAGAAATAGAAGCTGATTTTCTCTGCTCTATGCTACATCTGAACCACTTCTGAAAAGCAGTTCTTTGATGGGGAAGGTGCATCCCCTGAGGAAATCCAGAGATCCACATTCAGTCCCCATCTCTGATACACAGCCAGCAGATCTGGCTACATCAGTCGATCTGGTCAGCTTCGTATTCTCTCAGTTTGTGAGAGCGTGGTAATGTGCTCTGCCTTAAGGACTGGGAACGAGTTCGATAGCATTTACAGTACAATCACTGTAGTGGAACAATGTAAAGATGGGGACTGATCCCGTCCTTTTCCAGCTGTGGCTCATGTCCAAGGGCTGACTAACCTGCCCTTAGTGTCAGTTCTTACCCAAGTTAACAAGTCTGGGTTACTGACCGCCCCCAGCCACACGTTTGAGGCTGTATTCCAGACCCATTTCTCCATCCAGTGGTGTCTGGAGTCCTTTGCTTCCTTAGTGCTGCTGCCAGTTCGATAGAGCCATCTGTAATGGTCCTTTAGACCTGAGGAATAACATTTGGGCTTATTCGTGCTTTGAGTGATATGGAGAATTTTTTCTGTTACACAGGATATCTACAGATCTGTGGGGTACCTGCTCTATTCTCCTTTGCTTGGGGGGTGCAGAGGCCAATTCTGCCTTGGGGGTCTGATTTGACTCCTCCCTTTCTTTCTTGCCAATGCTTCTTTTAACCAGAGAATAGTTAACCTGCCTTGCCTTGTCTCCCTGCTTCCTCATTGCTTTGATGCATCCTTTTATGAACTGAGGAAGAGGTAATCAGAGCTCTGGGTGTATCCTTCCTCTGTCTGCAGATGGCTTTAGGCAGAAGCAGGGCACATAACCCAATGCGGATTAGAGAAATCTTGCTGTACCATACGGCAGAAGCAGCTGTACAGCAAGGTAACATCTGAGATAAAGCCCAAATTCATCCCTGTTGCCGGTGGTGCTGTGGCTCTGGCAAGCTCACTGGTGTGTGCTGGGTCCTGGCCTCCCCCTTCCCTGAAACATCAGCTTTTAGCTGCTGCCAAGGGCACTGTCGTTGGACTTGTTTTTCGTTCTTGCTGCTGTTCCAGGTCAACAGATCCCACGTTTTTCCAGTGCTCTGAAAAAATAAATGGTCTCCCAGAGCTGCGTCCTCTCCTTGTTTTTCCTTCAAGATTACTATCACCAAGTGAACAAACATTGAAACTGTTCATATTGATACAGTTTCTTTTTTAACTGGTCACTTTTAAAGGTTTTTTCCTTTCTAATTTCTCCTGGGCTAGGATTATGCATTATGGTGACCAATTAGTTCAGACCCTGTTGTGTTGTTTTGTAGGTGTTTAGCCAAGAATTGGAACAATAATTATGTAAATGCAGTCTTCTTTTCTGTGACTTTCAGTAGCATTTTTGCTGTGAAGTGACACTTACTTCTGAGAAGAAAGCAGACTGTTTTAAGAATAATGATTGCACTAAAAAGTGAGAGAAATGCAATTGCAAATAATGTTCAAAAGTCAAATATATCTTGACCTTGCTTGGCATGTGAAGCTGTTTGCACAGCCCCAGTTAATGACTGGTCAATTAATAACTGGATCAGTAGCTCCAAGAGAAGGTGCAGTTAAATGCTCTCCACACATCATTCACCTCCGAGTCCAGGTGACCTTTTACGATATTTTTGAAGAGATGACTACTGAGACTTCTCTTCATTCTCCCTCTAATTATATCTACTTGTGTCTTGCCTTACCTTAGAATTTAAGCCCTAGAAGAGATTGCTTTTGTGCCCTTTGGATTTTTAGCTAGATTGCCCCCCTTCCTAGTATGAGTTACAGCAGGCTTCATGTTGTTCCTAATTTATTGTAGCCATGTGAGATGTACCTGAGGGCATTACCAGAGCTCAGAAATGTGCTTTCACAGGATGTGGGATGGAGAAGAATGGATATTTCTAACAAAATGGGGAGAAAAAATAAAACAGAAATCAATCAAACAAATGAACAACGCATCTCCTGCCCCAGCAAATATGACTCTGAGGTGTAAAAGGATTTGAAGTGCATTTACTTGTACAAATGAATACACTGGTAAGAGCATTTGAGGCTTTAATACTTTCCTTAGTATCTTTATAATTTGGAAAATGCCCTGTGTTCCAAAGTGACAGAATCTCTCACATATCTCATGTATGATTTTCATAAATTCATCTTATGCACAGTTTTTAAAAGTGTATTAGAGAGAAAGAACTCAGTATGTTGTTAAACAGCAGAGACAGTCTGAAATTCATGAAATGAAAGATCACCTTAAGCTGTTGCTTTGAAGTCTCACCAGAGTTTTCCAGCTCATTTCCTACTGATGGAAAACTTGCCAAAAGTACTCCCGGAAGAGATAAAAATTATTTGGCCCGCTGAAATCCACACACTTGGAGATTATCAGCAGATCAAAGACACAAGAGTCAAGCTGTATGCTATAGACAATTTACATAAATTTCATATATATATATATCACAACCTATGTATCTCTAGCTAATTAATGCATGCATTACTTATGCAGGTAGCTCTAAGCAGGATGTCGAAAGATGTGCCAGCAAAATCTATAGTATGAAAACCATATTTCAGATGATTGCTTTAGACTTAAAATATTTAGGGCTGACCCTACTGGATTTGTTTTCTTCCTTTGGAAAATTTTCAATGATTCTTAAGTTCCTCTGTCAACTTTTTGCTGTTTTTATTATTGTTAGAGGGTTTATTGAGTGCAAAGTGTCTCTTATGTTTTATTTTGTTATACAAGCACATCTGGATGGTTTGTCTTTCATTAGATCATGGTTATTTGGAAAGGGTACTTTGCACAGAAATAACAACAGCTAAAACTGAGATTCTTATTAACACAAGTGTTTGAACTGATAACAGGCCCTGAAAGCTTCGTTTCTTTTTCTTTCATTAATTTCCTCCCGTGGGAGGAGGTTTTTGGTAGAGATGAGCCTTTCGGTGCAGATGTGTTTGCCTTGTGCTGTCCCTCCTGCCCTGCTGTGGCTGATGCCCTCCTCACCAGTGGGTCTCTGTGGGAGCCCAGTGCCAGGCTGGTGGGGACCAGGGAGGAGGTGGCACAGGCTGTCTCTAATCCCCACTGTCTAACCAGACCCCACATGACAAAGCAACCACTGATAGCACCCGTAGACCTGTCCAAACGTTGCACTTTAAATAATGCTAAGGAGTGAAATTTTGAGCAACATCTACCAGGCAAAAGCTTGTCCAGCAGCACAGGTCAGGATAAGGAACCCGGGGCTGCTCCTCCTGCCCACTGCAGCAAAGTGCTTGTCCTCCTCCAGGTGTGACTCTTCTCACCCCTCGTGGAAGTGGCATTTGCAAAAGTCCCTTTGTTGGAGACCCAAACATCCCACCCGTGTATTTCAGCTCTGGGAAGGGCTTTAGCAGAGTATGCTGGAGGATCTAGGTAGACACCTGCTACAGAGCCGGAGGGGACACTTACTTTAACACTGCATTTTCATGTCGTGGACTGAAAGGTTTTGTTTTTAGCAAACTGGTGGGAAAAACCACATGCTACACCTTTCTAAGTTGCAACAAAATAGAATTGTCTTTGGTCAGCCCAAGCACAGAGCTTTGCAACCTGTTTCACTGTATCCCAGACCTTTATCCCTGGCTGGGTGTTGAGACCATGTGTAAGGAGTCAGAAATAAAATGAATTGGAGCAGGAGCAAAAAGTAATCATACTTGAGGTGAAAATCTCAAGGTGGTGTGGTGTGAAGCCAGTGTAGGTGCCTCTTTAATGATCTGTAAAAATACAAGCACAGCATACAAAACTCATTTTAATAAGTCATTTTCTTTTTAACTTTTTCTTACTTTGAATGCATCAAGACTTCCTGCTCTGTGTAGTCAATCGTGAATTTTTTCTCATTATTCACTATATGTTTGTTTGTTTGTTTTTAGTTACTGCATTTCTCTTTTCAGGATAATGCTGTTTTGTCATATTTCAGTCCCAGTTTCTAGGCCTGTTTGCTACACATGGTCAGCTAAAAATAAGCTGCTTTTCCCTTGGACATATTATATAAATTCAGTCTCTAGCTGTTACACAGTGCTTTCCAGATGATGCTGAGTTGATTTCACTCATATCTTGTGTAACTTTGACAACACCAACAGAGACAGAATATGCTGATAGGTTTTTCCAACAAGAATTCGTATCAAATCCTTCTGTCTTGTCATACCCCAGATCACAGCCCAATTTAAATGTATTTAAACCATACAACGGGCCCTCAATCTTTTTCAATATGGTTACTATCATTGCATCTAAGGCAAATTTCATTTTCATCCCCAGAAATTGCTTTTGAATATCTGTGATATTTAAGCCAGTCCTGAAATAAATGTTGCTGTTTGAGCTGCCACCTGGTATTATTCTGGCATCTTGGGCTGCCATCCCATAGCTTTGTTTGCTCTGTCAGATCATCCTAAGGTATTCCCAGGTTGCTGCTAAGGACCGATCTGTGCTACGTGACATGCCCATCCCTGGCCCATGCATTTCTTTGTGGAAAGGACCACATGAGGTTCCTAGGAATGTTTTATACAACTGGTCAAGGCAGCTGACTGTAATGGCCTCTTGGTTTAAAATCTATTAATGGACTTCCTGCTTTGTTCAAATACTACTGTTAAAAAAAAAGAAAAGAAAAAGGAAAAAATAATCTCAGTGGACAGCATCATTCCACAATACAGAATATTGCTGCAAACCCAGGACTCAGGGAAGGAGCAGCAAGCCTGTGAGCAACTAGGGGCAAAACTGTGGGGAGGGCAAGGGGGAATGTGGGGGAAACAAAATACTGACAGGATCAGATATGAGGCAAGCCTTTCCTATTCATTGGTAAAAAGGAGTTATCCTAAATATTATCAATTGGATTTAAACTATAAATATGCCCACAATTTAGCTGTTTCCAGTTAGTTCAATAAAGGACACAGGTGCCTATGAACTACCTCACTGGCATGTAGATCTAAAACTTACATCCTTAAAATGCTTGCTCAGCTGCTGCCCAGATCCCTGTGCCCCTTTATCTACAATCTTGGTAGGCACTCACAGAAAACACCCACAAAATACGTCATCCCACTTAGGGCTTGTTGCCAACTCAGGGCTTGTTGCCAGCTCCACAGGCTCAGCTGCTAGAGGGCTCACTGGGGCGTGGGGTCCAAATTTTGTTGAATCCTTGGCCTGCAGGAATAGAATTTATTCAGCTCCAGACCATCTGTTGAAACTTTTCCATGCGGCAATAATTAAGTAATTATTAGGGCAGAGAAAGCATGAGTCTATGGCCTGGGGACAAGGATGGGGGTGGCTTGACTCCTGCACAAGCTCTATTGAACACTAAATGTAAAATACTCAGACACTTGCGAGAGCAGAGGCGGAAGCCTTGTCTCTCCTCTGTAACTCAAAATACCTTTTTTGCTGGAGCATCCACCTGGGGCTTTTGGGATGGACCTTCAGTTCTCCACAGGCACCAAAGAGGAACGTAGCCTAGGTCTCCCTCCTGCTGGAGCGGAGACCTAAGCAGTGGATCACCATGCAAAAGGAGGAGATGTACTCCTTCCTCCCCCTTGGCTTTGTGTGATGGACAGGGATCAAGGTTAGTGCTCGAAATCATCATCTTGAGACCAGCACGTCCTGTCAGCCCCATGTAACTCCTCGCAGAGAAGCAGCTCAAATAATGCATCTGAACTTCTATAGTGCAGGCATATCTCCACTCGGCCCATGGGGTTTTCTGCTTCTGTTTGTAGGATGCCTCAATCATTACACCAAGTTCAGTCTGGAGTCATGAGGTCAGAGTCTCATCTACTTTTTCTAACAGCATCAGCTGGTCTAATAAAAGATGCTACTTCACTCTCCAAGACCTCCTCACTTTATTGGTGTCCTACCTGCCTAAATCAGGGCTCGGGATGCCACCAGGCAGTTTGGACACAGAGGTAATTTTGTTGATCTGGATCATAATACTCTTGGCATTGCCAACATCAGACAGAAATAGTACATGAAGTTGCATGCAAAATCACTTTTTTATTGGAGGTTTGGTTTTACAAACCTTCTTAAGATTGCTTTTTGTTAACCCTGACATCAGAAGTTGTATCACAATGTCGTATGACCAGAAAAGACATTCTGATAAAGCGGATGCAGTCCAGATTATTAGTGAATGAATGTACCAACTCTCAAATCTTCAGGAATTAATTAACCTTTAAGTACATTGAAGAGAGATGGAGTCAATCCGCTTGTCATAGAAATTCTTATCCTGAAATTACAGAACTGGGGACATAAATAGAAATATTAGAATGAACAGATGTACTTCAATAATTTTTTCTCCCAGTTTTTCCAGTAATTAATTAATTTATTTGCAAAGCTATTTGCTTTTGTTTAAAAAAAATCTTTCTATTTTGGCCTCACTGTAAATTTTTCAAAACCAGTTTGAGATTTAAAAGCCACCTTTTTTTTCCCCCTAAAGGGAAGGTAACAGGAATACTTTTAGTATTTGTAATGTTGACTATATTATATTTCAGGGAAAGGCAGGCTCTCATATAACCCCCAAATTTTAGGCCTGTCTCATTTGTGAAAGTTACTTAATACTGAGTAACCTACCTCCCCTGTATGATATCCAGTCTGTCTTCTGTGGATCATCAAGACCTACAGCGAGCACGCTCCCAAAGACAGCCTGACATACAGCTGGAAGATGCCCTGCAGAGCATACAAGACCCCACACGTATGGCATTTTTCCATGCTGTAATACATGCCTGATCAGCCCTAGGGATGCTGCAGGCTGTCCCTGAGGCATATATAGGGCTGGAAGGCAGGCAGATCAGGGGAAACATTATGCATACTTCTGTTCCCAAAATTAAATGTCGAATACTTGCTGCCATGAGTTTCAGAAATATATTCACTGCATATTTCTGGCCAGTAAAGTGACCCCAGTTCTAGGAGCTCTGTGAATATGGAATGACAGAGATAGCCTTCTGTAATATATTGTTTGGAAGAATTAATTTAAGTGATTTGAGCTGAAATAATACTGCCCTCTTCATACTTCTATATAATACCTGCTCTGATATTGAAAAACTCAAAACCAGCAAGAAAATAAGGAAACAAAGAAAATAGCGAGTTTTTCTCACTGTTTCGCTGTTGCAAAGCTGGGATGGGGAAGCCCTACAAATATAAATGACACATCTACAGATACCATTGATCAGTGACAGTTCTGGCTTGAACATCCATCCTAGGGAAGCTGCTGAATTTGGGGAGAAACCTTATTATTTCATCTGACCAAAAGTCAGTTTTCAGAATATTTCTTTACCCTCCTGTTGTTTACTGTCTGCTTTCTAATTCTGAATTAAAATGTATGGACAAATGGAAATGATTTATTAGAAGAGACAGTCTGGGACCCATGCGGGAAATCATGCAGTCTCAATTTGATCGAAGCTTTAATAGGTACCATGTCATGTCTCTAAGGCCTCAGTGAGATCTCACTTCACTGAAGGCTGAGTCCATCTGTACAGATAACTTAATAGACCACTGGATGTCACCCTTGTTCTCCCCTGAAGCAAACAGCAATAAAACAAGAATGTAGTTTTAAAGTCCTGGATACACTACGAGGTGGTAAATGGCAGGTTATGACTAAAGTATGGATATTGTAGGAGAATTTATATATGACACGTGAAAAAGTCTCCTACTAAGGGCTTGTATTACCTTTTACATGAAGAACTCTTTAAAGCTAAGACTACTGTTTATTGATTTATTTCTAGTCCCCCCAAAAGTGGCACTGTAAAGTTGAAGCCTGTAGAACCTACTCTAACTCAAATTAAATTTGCAGTTCAGCACAGGGAGTCGTCATCTACTGATTTTGTGTTTTATTAAACTTCTGCATTTTCTGTAAGTTAAACCTGAGTTTCATTTCAGTAAAAGGAGGTGAATGGCTTGTAAGCTCTTTACAGGACAAGTTCTGTCTGCCACCTTCTTGCCATTGCCACCAGATTCAAATACTGTCTAATAGCAATAATCCAGATGTTCACAGCTGTTTCAGCAACTTCTGCAGTAGCATCCTTCCAAATAATCTTTAGTCTTGTCCCTCCTCTGTGCTTTTGCTCATAACTGACTACCGTTTCATGACTGTCAAGAAAAGTCCCATAAACCCCAGGAACATATGCTACATGTTCATTATTAATAACTCACTGCATAAGCTGGGGCGCGGGGGGCGGGAAGAGGAAGAGGAAGATACACAGACCTTGTAAATGGACTTAGCTCTGTCTGAGATGAACAGATGACAATTAACATGAGCTAAGAATTTGCCCCAGGAAGTTTAAATAAACCTGTACAAACTTTGCTGCTCTGAGACATCCTCAGGCACTACTGGCTGGTTGAAGATATCCAGGAATGCGTAGTCCTCTCAGGTTCCTCAGCCTGACTGCAAACAGGGATGGGCACTCAAGGGGAGTTTTGCTCACACTCTTCACTCATAAATCATCCTGTGAGAATAGCATGGTCCTCTTGAGATAACTGTAATTTGGTGACTCACCATCAGCAAGACAGAAGTGAAAGATCAGAGAAGAATATTGGCTGGCACACAGAAATGTTCATGAAATACTGCAGTTATCCTTGCTCATGAGACACTGTCCCAAGTGAAGAACTAGTTATCAGTTACTAGCACTCTACTTGTTGAAGAATGTTTTTTTTCTGTAGTGATTTGTATGCATAAACATAAATGTCTTTTATGAAGGAAGAAAAGCAAAAGTCATTGAAAATGGAAACTATTTTGTGAAGAATTTTTATCAAAACTTAATTCTGATTTCCTAGAAGAGACAAAAAGATTCATCAATTTTCAGAGGCAGGGAAAGGGAAGAACAATCTATAAATTTGTTTACCCAGAGTCACACAAAGAGTGAGATGAAGAATTGGAAGTAGTATTTTATCCTCCCGTTTTACAGTACCAAGTGTACTGAGCAGTCTGTACTGTAAGAATTCAGTAGTTCTTAAGACTGACATATTATATGTAACCAGGAGCTGTGAAGCCTCCCAGAAGTGAGGCAGTCTAAATTACCTATGCCAGATGATGATAAAAAGACAAAATCTCCTGTATAAATTCGAAAAGAAAACTGAAATATGTTGTGCTTCCTCTTGAGCTACATTAAAATAACAATTAGGCAATAAGAACTATGATGTAGATTTTGGAAAAGAAAGAGAAGAAGGAATCTAAACCAAAGTTAAATGAATCTATGCAGATTTATGAGACAATCCAACACCAACAGAGTTAAAGGGCTAAACCAGCAGGTTTGACAATTATGTGAAACAATCTATAGAGCAATCATATTTAGCTGAAATATGTCACTGGTAATGAAAAATTTGTACCAAAATCTTTTACATTTTTCCTAAATGTCTTCCATTAAATATATTTGTCACATTAATGTAAAATCTGATAAATCTTATAAGTGGTGTCTATTGCCATTATATTTCCTAAATCTCAATACAATAGATTCTCAGGATTCTGACTACTTGTATCTGTACTCTTCAATTCTTTCTTTGCCCACTAGATGGTACTACTAGCTTTAAATCCACCATTCAAGGCTGAAATAACAGGGTGGCTTTGTTTCATCATTTCATCCCAGATCACAGACATCAAGAACTACATTATATTTTTCAGCTGCCCTAGCATAAATTGACTTTAACTCCACTAGTTTTACATCAGTTTCTGTAGGAGCATCCATGGATAGCCAAACAGACATTGGTGCCAGACCTTAAAATGAAATGGAAATATTTCAGCCAAACAGAAGTATTTGCAAGCAGGCCCTGTAGTTCCTAACCTCATACAGTGGATCATAGTTAAAAGATATTCAACCTTTTTGGCTGCAAACAGCTTCTTCCTCAAAATTGACTTTCACCTCTAAACCACAAAAGACGCAGATGTCTTAACTTTCTTACAGCTGAAAGAACATTCTATTTATAATTTGGATTCATTAGTCCTTTCAGCATGACTGTGCTATTTTGTAGCCAGAAGTTTCAAGTAATCTGAATCTAATGTGAATACCTGAGCATTTTTAAATGATAAACTTTGAAAAAGTAAGAAAAGATTTGATTTTTCTATCAGTTGTACATATTGTCTGTTTTACCAGTCATCCCCATGCCCATGGACTATGTGTCCGTTTCTGCAGATATTCTTTAGAGATTAGCAGAAAAGAAGACCAGATTTGCTCTCTGGAGAAGAAGGTGTAAGCCATCATTACTAAACCTTACCCTGTGGTTTTGGTTAGAGAAAAATTATTAATCGAAGGAATGAAAGCTGCTTCTATAAATCTTAATCATGTAAATGAATTTCAAGCCATGGAACTGAGGGGGTTTAAGCAGCAGGGAGAGAGGGGGGACAGGTAGAACTTGGGATCCAACATGAATCATCCTGAATCGTCACCACCTTGGGGTAATGGAAGGGGTGTGACATCTGTAACTGGAAGGACCATCCTTCCACGGGGCATGACCAGCCACATGGTCCTGTGTATATGATGCACTGGGAAATATCGTGGACCACATGCTATCTGAGCAAAGATTTTGTTTGTTTTCTGTATTCCTAAGGGGTTTTGCTGCAAGGTGCTGTGGAAATGTCACTGAATGGAAAAATCAACCGGGTTTGTTAAAGGAAAAACATTAAGAAAAGGTCAGAAATTAATATCTCAAATGTTGATATTCTTTGGTTGGACTTCTGTGTCCCCTGTTCTTCCTGAAGTTAGATCCATGACATAACCTTCCTTTAGGTGATTCATTTCAGCAAACATAACATTTACTTGAGCCCCTGCTTTCCTTTCCCCTGTTCTGTGCTCCCTGCAACACAATCCGTTTCTTGTGGTTTGTTTAATTTGTGTAGTTTTACCACTGAGCAACTGTTGCATTTGGCCTGGAATGATGTGAAGAAGGCTGTGCCTTGCGCACAGAAATTGAAGCAGATTGTGTGGCATAATAAGAGATTATATTCTTTCAATCAGAGGAGAAGACATGATCCTCTGTCGTGGTTTAACCCCAGTCAGCAACTAAGTGCCACGCAGCTGCTGGCTCACTCCTCTCCCCCTGCCCACAGTGGGATGGGGAAGAGAATCAAAAACAAGTGAAACTCGTGGGTTATCACAGCTGGCTGGCCCAGACAAAAACAGAACATCCTCCAATTGAAAAGTAAATACAGAATATTACTCTGAGAAGTACAAGAGCACTTGAATCCAGGCAATATATTTGTTTTAATTCAGTTTCTGATTCTTAGAGTCTGTTAAAGATGATTCAGTCACTCAGCTAAAGACAAGAATCACCTTTAGAGATGTGGCAGACACAATGTTTATGACAGCTAAAATAATTACTCTTTTCAGGAATATTTCAAACTTATACATAGATAGTAATTTTCTGTGCGTAAAGGGTTCTATAGAATTCTTGGTTTCTATACTAACTGTGGTTTGCTTGTATTCTGTAAAGTGACATTACTGGAAAGCATTAGGAGAAAGAAAAACATTCAAAATGGAATTTCCTATTGGATCAGTAACACTGACCTTGATTTTCTTGCTCAAGGGTTTTACAAGCACCTGTCTCACACAGGAATCATACCTTTGCACTGCAGCCATTCTTGGAAGTCAATCTGTGGAACATAAGATAGAAATTAAGCCCAAATTCATAATCACTGAAATGTTTCCCCCAAGTTTAGAAGAGAAACAAATGAACAAAACCAGCTGAAGTCAGAATTGTTTAAAATTCTGACCATCACAAGCTGGAAATTTGTGTGTGATTTATTGTCTGGGTATGCTATTCACAAATGAGAAAAAGTACGAGTTTGCTCTTGGGAAGTTGCTTTTTATGTTGGAGAGACTTCAAGACCACCTTAAAAATATGTACATGTTGTTCATTGATTTTCCATCTGCCTGCATTGGGTATGTTCAATTCATTATGTACCATTAATATAAAGAGGATTTCAAATTCTCATGTGAGGGTTGGATGGATATTATAGATAATTTTCCATTGATGTATATTTATGTATTTTAATGACATGTTCATATTTCCAAGGGTCTAGTGATGGATCTAATAATGCCAAAATGGGTCCAGACATTGGCTATCATTTTATGCACCTGTCGTGTAGCGTAACTGACAGGATCAAGGCATTGGCAAGGAAACCAGTGGGATCTCCATCCAAGGAGACACCAGCACCAGCTCCCTCTCTCCTCTTCTTTATGACCTTCTACATGAGCCAAGACACTAAGTGGAACTGGTTGCTTACTTGATGGCTTTACCTTTAAGCAGTAGGACAATGTGTGCTGCTCAAAGCAGTTTTACCCAGGTATTGTTAAAAGATGACTGTACTTGTATTAATGCTTTCACAGTAATTATCCTGGGAGAAGCTGAAGCTATTCTGGCCTGAGATAGTCTCATTGAACAGAAGCATATAGAAGAAATATAAGAAAAAAGACCTTGTAAATGTGTTTGCCAGACCAAAAAAAATCAGTATCACTGTTACTTCTTACATTTATTTGACTTATTTTCTGAAGTTTCTGTCCTAAAGATTCAGGTTATTGTTCAACCACTCAGATTCCCCACCTGAACAGGCTGAACAATTAGAATCAAAATATACATGAATATTTCATTTAAAATTGAACTTGGATCAGAAATAACCAATTTGTCAAGAGGTTTAGAAGAAATGTACCCTAATCTGATATACTCACAGCGACTGTGAAAATAGTCCAGGGAAACAGATAACCTCTTGGCTTTCTTAACATTGGTAGGAGTTTCATGTTCTTTAACTTATGCTTACGTGGTTCATTAAAAATAATATCCTAAAATTCGGATCACAAACACAGAAATTGGATATAGCCTGCACAAGTAAGAGGTGGTGTTGATCACATTCAAAGAATTGGCCATGATCTGTAGTCCAGTGTCTCTTGAAGGGTCCTGAACTTACCAGTCTCCAAAATGGGTAGATTGTGAAGCAGTGATTTGGCAGAATACCACTGAAGAAAAGTGCTTGATACTTCCCTAGTTCAGAGAAGTGTTGTCCCTCTGATACTTTTAATGAAAAATAGCACATGTGCTCTTATCAGCTGGATGCTAAACAGACAAAGGGACTGAAATAGTAAGAAAGGATCAATAAATCCTTCTCACCTTGCAAGACATGGGTTCAAGAAAACTGGTACAGCAATACTTCATTATGTGCAGCTGGTGGATTTGGCAAACTGAGCTTGTCTTTGACAAAGCAAAGCTTATAGCTTTTACAATGCCATCTGGAGACAGACCTTTCATCACCTTTTGTTTGGCACTAACACACTACTTACTCTTCCAAAGGGGAAAAATGAGTCAGGTTCTGCAGCATCCAATATTTAAGTGGACATTTTGTTCAGGAAAGACAATAAGGTTAAAGACACAGTGATGGAAAGCTGCTGAAAGTTTTTACCCAAACTTCAAAGAAAATAACAACTATGTATGACATTACAAATCTAACTATAGTTCTTAGAAAATGTTGGAAAAGAGAGTAAAAGGTCTGATCTAAAGGAAAGGCATAATTGAAATAACTTTTCTTCTACCTTCACCACAATATCTCATGGTATTCCCTAATAAGGTGGAATTTTGCTCAGTATCTCTATAGATCTCATCAATTTCTCTGTTTGACCTTGGCTGAAATTTAGGATGGTGTTCCTGAAAGTCAAATGACTTACTGACCACGACCCCATCGGTGGACTATATGTGGCAGTTCCAGTTGTTGAAGCTGTTTCAGCCATTTCAGCGTCAGGGAGGTGCAACTGCAATTGCAGTCACGAATTTGAATACCTGTGGTATTTTGTTCAGCTTTCAGAACAGGTATGGCCAAAGAAAGAAAGATGTTTGGCAAACCCATGACTGTGTGGGTAGTTCACAGACACTTTGTGTGTTTATCCTTCAAGAAAATTCAGGCAGGCTTGCTTCAAAATATTCTCTTCTTCTTGGATGGGAAATGACTTGGACAGCCTTGCTATGATAGGCATGATCCAAGGTTATACCTTGACATTTGGCAAAAAGTAAACAAAAAAAAGAAGGAATTATTTGGTAGACTTCTTTAGGTGCCATTTGTACTGGTCAATTGACAGACAAGAAAAAAAAGAGGAGATAGGGAGGTCTGAGTTAGGATAGCTCCTCGAATTGTTCATAATGATTCATACCTGAATTCAGTGCCTAGAGGGAAGCTTCAGGATATCAGTACAAAGGTTACACCGAACAAGTCAATGTAGCTCTGTAAGACATCCATAATTTTTTCCTGTGGTAACAAGAAGATGAGAATAAAGTAAGTGCAGAAAAAATTCAATGAGAGTACATGAGACCAAGCAGAAGGCTGAAAGGGAAGACAGAGTGAATTAGCTCAATGGTCCTTAATCACTACTCATGGACAAGCTTAATAGACTTGGACGGGGACTTTGGTGAATCAGAACTATTTGTTACAGTTAATAAAAACTAAAGCCAAAACCTGAAAACCAAATAATCAGAAATGGTGAAAGTGCAAAATCTGTATCTCAAACTAAGTTTCCCAAAGTTTGGACTAAGGCTTGGATCTGGTTTTGTTCCATGTCTAATAGGTACAAGAGAGGTGATTTAATGTGTCAGCTGAGCTGAGGTCTGATAACAAAATAAGTCATATTATGGCCAATATAATCTTTTTTTTTTTAACATAGATCAAAAACTTCCCTGCTTGAAGCACAAGTTTTTCTAATTTAAATAGCTCTGCTGATGTGTGATCCCTCCTACATGTTTTCACATGCATTAAACCAGTTGATTTTGTAAGCTGATATTTTTAACAGATGAGTTTCTGTGCATGCATTCATTAGTCAACCTGGAGTTTGTTTTGTGTTCATGATGTGAGTTTGGTTTGGGGGTTTTTTTTCTTCCTTTGAACTTTGTAGATGGAAGGAAGCCCTTTGTAAGATTATTGCTTTTTAACATCAGCACAGAAGGTATATCTGGTCATTGTTTGCCTGATAAAGAAGCTTTAAACACATGTTCTCAATGGTGAGTGTACTGATCTAACTGATACCAAAGTCTAGTAGATAGAATTTATTTACTTTTTTAGCTCCAACTAACTCTTAAACCACAGGAGTTCATTGTGTTAAATCCTCATTTTTTATGAGTGCATACTTTAAGAATAAGGCCCCTCTGAGAAGGAAAGTACTATCTCTTTGAAGCTCTGGCATGCTGCTGAGCAACATTTTACAGACTGCCTTCTCCTGTCAGGAAGCTTAATGAGCTGCCTTCTCGGGACAAAACTGAGTTAAATTTCTGGATTCTAACTTGTTGGAGAGCAATTTTGTTACACCTGAAAGAGGAAAAATAAAATCTTTCATCCTCTGTTCAGTTGTTGGCAAGACATTGACAGACACTGGGCAAATGGAACAAATTTGAACTCCAGACAGTTTCTTTATGTGACAGACAAAACTAAACTGTATTTAAATTACTGTCTTTTACCCTATTGATATATTTTACTGCTCTACACTCAAGAAATGGGGGAGGATGTGCTCCTCCACTCTCACATGTGCACACTCACACATTTCTTTATAGTTAATTGTGTTTCTATGTTGCATGAAAGCCCAGTCCTGGACCAGGACTCCATGATGTTAGGCACAGCATACACTGAGCAAAAAGGTATTTCTAGTCAAGGAAAAAATATAAACAGATCTATAGGAGAGAAATAAGGAGACCTTACCCGTTAATGTGATATATAGTGGCCTCAGCACACAGCAAGCTAAGCAATCCTAATGCTTCAGCTGGCTTTGAAGCAGAGGTAGCAGGCTTTTAGGAGGAAGGGAAAGGGAAAAGGTGTAGATTTATGAATGATTTCTGGAAGTTCTTCTCAAGGGTGAGGATCAGATAGGAGAAAACTGAAAATGCTTGCTTGAAAATTTGCAACTGGGCAGTGGAGACTGACTGCAATGGAAGGACATCACATCTGATGAAGTGAAGATGGTGGGTTGGACGGAGATAAACCATTAGGGGCTTCAAGAGTGAAGATGGGTCACTTGAATCATTTCAGTGGAGTGGTTGGATGAACTTGTGTCTATCTCTGTATCTCACACATGCAGTCACAAAAGCACTCACTTCTGTCAGCTTAACAGACCAATGCTTTCAGCTGCAGTTTGGAGACTTGTGGTTTATGAGTCACCTGTCACAATACTGCAGATGTCCTAGGGATAAGCCTTTCCTCTGTGAACCCCAGAAATATTCCTGGACCTCCAGCCTACTTTCTATAAAAGAAAGAAACAAGATTTCCTGTCCCCAGGAAACAAACTGATCTTCTTGAGGCCAATCTTCCCTCACAAATACCAGCACAGACAGCTATGAGAATATACTTCTGCACCATTTCTGCCACCAGGCACCTGCCCATACCTAATTCTCAGGGACTTTTCTTTCCATATGGGAAAAATGCTGACTTTCCACAGGTACCTCCTGGTAAACTCACTCATTCACATGTTACCATCCTTGCCCTCCACCCAGTCCCCATCACAACCTACTGTGTACGCATGCACAGGTCCCAGAAGGGAAACAGTTAAAATAAATTAATCTTGAGTTTTTAGATACATTTCTGTACTTTTTTACATTAGCATTGAGTCATCCTTAATATTATTTTTCCTCCACCATGTCAGTGACTTCTTCACAGCTGTGAAAAAAAGAACGGTAGACACTGGTGTGACCTCTAAAACTATTTAAGATATGAAACTGAAAACAAAATCAGGCGTTTGTCCAGCTGGCTGGTTGAAAGCCCATGGACAGCATATACTTTCCATGCAAGGCTGGCTGATAAATCTCTTCTATCTGAAGCTAACTCTGTCGATCATCAGACTCTATTCCAGCCAAAACCACAAGGAGGAGAGAGTGAGCTGACACAGACTATCAGGGGCTCTTCGCATGCTGTATTTGCACAGATGTGCATGATTACACAACTCTCTGGCTCAAAAAAAAGGGGAGAGTGAGTAACCAAAAGTGGAATACAGGTGGTCTTCTGCTCAAACGTCCCCATGTAGTTGCAGTGTGTATCTGTCTTTCTGTCAGCAGTAGATTTCTCCGTAGCTGGCTCTTGAGGAAGTGCTAAATCCCAGAAAATCTTTTATGAGATTTATCAGTTGGATGCAAACTTTGGTCTAATGGGAGAAAATAGGTGCAGTGATAAAGCACTTGGAGCTGAAAAAGACAGCTGTGGCAAGAAAGCCATATAACATACCATTTACGATGCTGAAAGCAGACACAGAATGATATAGGAGGGGTTGCCATGGACTATGTTTATTTTCGTTTTCCTGAGTGACCCTCAAGGATGATGTAGTCAGTGCTGAGTGGAAAGTGAGCATGCAGAGGCCTAAAATTTATTCTCTGAGGACTGATCAGTGGGGGAGGTGGGTCTGAGTGCTGATGACTTCAGCTAGAAGATCCCTCTAGGGTTTTGGAGCCTCTAGGCTGGCAGACTTGGATTTCTATCCCAGCCTTGGTCTTAAATCCTTTCTGTGCAATCTGAGACTATTCACCAAGTGCAAAAGCAGAAGGCATCTGTCAGAGAGGTCCCTTCTGAAAGCTGGGGAGAAGTCTGTGCATTGTAACTAAATAGTAAGACATGATTTTACTGTGAGCCTTTAACACATCCTGGAAAACAGGGTAAAAAAATGTGCTGTGATAAGAAACTGAGAGTTTTGGAGCTAGCATGAGGACTGAAGGAATCGGTTATGAACTCTGCAGCTGGTCTGCAATATGCTGACCTTCAAGTTTAAGAAATTTAAACTTATTGCATGGAGTAACATGAAAGACTGAATTGACCACAAAGTCAATGGGGAGGGTAACTTGCCCTGTTTGACAGGCTAAGATTGAAGTTTGAACTCTTGAACTGTTTGGAGGGCATTGGCATCGGTATAGTCAAAATTAGACTGGACAAAGTTACAACATGTGGAACCAGATTTGTCAAAACATAAGCAGTTTATTATCCTAAGACTTCAATGAAGAGTAATGTTTTTGTAATGTTAAAAGACCCAGAACACAACACAGCAAACTAAAACCCCAACAGTATCTGAGCAATATTTTGCTAGAACTTGTATGTAGGGTAAAGGCTGGCGGAGGCAGGATTGAAGATTACAGGAAATGTGAGAGTCTGAGAGGGAGGAAAGGGTGCAGTTGTGAACAGCGGTGAAGAAAAGTAAAAAGAGGGAGGATTTGTAAGTGGAGGACAGAGGTTCAAATAAGACGAGCGTCAGCTGGCAGCAGACAGTCCAAAAGCAGCGCATCAGGAAGACAGCTATGTACCGACATGGGGAAGGGGATGGAAACCATGGGGTTTGTTAGCATTCTGTTCCTTGGGGAAATGGCTTGGAAGGTTAAAAAGACATTGGTGACAGTGGAATTTCTTACTGTGACTGTGGCAAGGCTCATAAAAAGAAATGTGGGAAGAGTATTGCTCCTTATCTCAGGGAAAAAAGATGTTGGGGGATCTTTATGCTTCTTCAAACGGGGGTATAATCTAAAGAAGGTATATAGCTGTGCTTGAAAGTTCACCCAAGTAATATGAAAGGCATGTCCTTTTTGGAACCTTGAAATTTTTTCACAGCTCAGAAAATCTTACAGCACTCCCCAGTTACAGTGCGGTACTATCTCACTGGCAAGCAAGGTGGAAACTCTGCAACCACTTTTGAACAGAAAGCTTTGCTTTTCACTGTGCCTCTCTTACTGCGCTTGGATCAAGTCTGAGAACATGGAGATAATTTCCCTAGCCGATAAATGGGCTGTAAAATTAGTTTTACTCAATACTCCCATGCTTTGGAGTAGGATTTTCTCTGACTCCCAGGCCCATCTTTGGCTCGCTTTCACTGGAGAAGCAGCTCCACAAACCCCTGTATCTCAACTGTGTTGTCAGATGGTAAGACAACAGGAAATTGTGAGATGGGAATGGGAAAAGCTGTTAGCCTGGCAAGCAGATATGCTTTGAGCGCTTTGGTGGTGAGATGAGGCAGTGTCATTTGTAACCATTCATGGCTTCTCACACCTCTTTGGTGACCTGAAGTAGAGACTCAGGTTACCAGCACTGCTAACAGCTGAATATGTGTTACGTATCACAAGTGGCTGCCAAGGTACAGTAGGTACTGCTACCCCCTTCTGGGTCTGCTCATGTGCTATGCTTTTAATATAGACATGCTTTAAATATTCAGGGAAAATAATTCAGATTTTGGAAGCAACGGGTGGCTGACACAAGGAAAACTGATTTTAGCTCAGGCTGGTTTTCCAACTTTTCGTTCATCCAGCAAGCCTCAAATGTTTGACTGAAAATTTGAGTATATGAGCTACCTTAGCACTCTATCCAAATAAACAAATTTCTGAAGGGCTGCTTTCAGAAGGAATGCTCTGGAAATGACAACACCAAGCTACACATGTTGACTGATCTCTGATTCATTCAACTGCATTTTGATCTGAGCCAAAAATTAAGTTGCAGGGAAAATCAGCAGCAAACCTGTGTCTAACACCCCACTTGTCTCCCTGGAAACACAATGCTCGAGACAAAGGGAGTGCTGGGCCAGAAATAATTTTTCTGTGAGTCCCTTTTCAGCAGTATAGTTCAGTCCATGTAAATTGCACTGAGGTTTCTCATATTCTTTATGGGAGGCATTCTGCTAAAGCTCCCTGACACAGAACCATTGTCAAGATGAAGTTGAGGTGGTTGGTGGTCGCTGGTCCCTGCCCTCCTCCTTGGCCTCCTTCTTCCATTTGCAGCCTATAGAAGAGCCCCTGCTAAGCTGAGCAAAATCTCTCAGAACATTAATTACCCCAACTTCCTCACCCTTTCCAGATGATTTTTTGTATATGCAGCCTAATCGCTTTCATTTCTTTCTTAATTCTCAGCTGAAATTAGACTGTAGTCTATGTTCGCAGATAGTTAGAGCACAATTTGGCACAATTTTGGTCAAGGTTGCCAGCCCTGGTGATAGCAGGGGCCAGGAACCGTTCCTCCAGGCAGTCTGGATGTGGAAAGTTGTCTCACCTGCTTTGAAAGACAAGAACACTTATACAGTATGGTGCTGGGCATTTCTGTGACTGTTGGCTTGAAAATCATGGGCTTTCTTGGACACATCTACTCTACCACTATAAAAGCAGGCTAAGATGTAATAAAGGAAACCTTTATTAGAGAACATGGTCAGGAGCCTGGCGAGATGCAACAAGAGGGTGCATTTGCAAATAAAAAGTAAAATATATTGTATTGGCAGTATTGGTTCAGAGTGTGCCTCAGCTGACACACAACCTCCCAGATGTACCAAACCCACTCCCACTTTGTACTGGCAGGGAGCAGTGACTCAAGACCCTCTGTGCAGCTCTGCCTCCACTTTTAAGACAGCAGCTTTTCAGGTGCCAGAGGAAAGTGTTATTGCTTAATCCAGATGTGTGATGAACCTTAGTGAAGACATCGAACAGGCAAAACTTCATCCTAGGGCCGTCAACCACTTGGCTGATCTCTGTATTGATGTTACCTGCCTGTGTCATTTTCCACAGCAAATCACTTTTCACTCATCTTTTGTAAAACGTGTGTGGGCAAAGCTTCGAACCTGAAGCAAAGTCCTGCTTGCCTGGAAATAGATGTTAGGGGTGGAAAGCAGTTCAAGATTAATTCCAGCTCACATGTAGATGTTTACACATCCAGATCTAAATTTCACTATCTCTGTCTGAAGCTGAATATCACCTTAAGTATCAAAACCCCACATACCTTTATGCATAATTACTATAGTAAATTAGGAGTTAGTGAAAATGAGTGCCATTGTTGATAAAAATAGAAAAACATTATTGTCTAAAAACTACTGAAAGTGGACATGGTGATATTCCAATGTCTCAGACAAACAGAGCAGGTCACAGGTGGGGTTACAGGGCACAACTCTCCCCTGTACCAATGTGTAAAGGTTCCCAAGGAATTGCTTCGTAGGCCAAGGATCATACGATCAGGTTTCTAAGGACAGAAACATTGTGAACATCTTCTCTGAATAACTCTGTTACGTGGCCAATGGGACTTCCATATTAAATCCTGCATAAAACATACTGTCTTTTAGGAAAACATCCAACCACAATCGGACTGTTACTGTACAATGAGCTGCAACAGTTGATGAGGTGTTGCAATAAATAATTACCTTCTGAGATGAACGAGTCTTTTCCCTGAAAGCTGTCTTGGTTGCAACTTTCAGCCATTTAATCTTGTCTAACCTCTTTTGCTAAGTTGGAAAATGTTTTTTTATCACCTTTTTTTACTCCATATGTATGACTTATTTGTGGTCATGTCACCTAAGTATTTCTCACCACACTGATCCTTTTGAGTCTGTTCCTAGAAAACAGATGCCTAAGTCCTTCAGTCATTCTCATGAACTTTTTTGGACATCTCTGCCTTTCGAATATCCACCTTGACTTGTGAGACCTGGACATAACATTTCTGTGGTAGTCTCATTGCCCACAGCAAACCTAACCCTGCCAACCCACTCCCCCCCCAAACCCAGTAATATTGCCTATTTCATATACAACTCAGCGGTTCTACGACAGAGGCTAAAATAATACTGATCTCAGAGAAAGACATCTTACAAGAAAAGACTTCAAGACTTCAAGGGAAGTGTTTTATGATAAATAATACTTAAGTTTAAGCTCCTCCAGGGCTACTGGAGTGGAAGTCAGACTTCTTATGTATCCTGACAATGCAAGCATGTAGAGGCTTCCAAATTTGGTCCTCTTCCAGCTTGATATATACTTCTGTAGACATGGTGGCATGAGAATCTGTACCTTGGCAGAAACCCCTCTGAGGAAGAATGAAGAATAGGTACTGTGTGAGCAGCCCGTGCCACTTGGGTCAGTGGCATTTCACAGAGCCCTGTACGAAAATGCCACCATACCTCCACACAGTTCTATCCTGTTGTAGCCACAGGGGAATACTGAGTGGGATATTCTGTCTTTAATAGGCTAGAGGATGACCACTCAATTTCCACTTTCTTTTTCACATCTGGGACTTCTGTAGACATTAATGTTGTGCTGATGTATGAGATAATAGAGAAGATTTCCATGGGATTTAAGTATGTTAACTTAATGATACCATTATCAAACTACGGATTTATTTCCCCTAGTCTTTTTTATATCATGAACTATGTCATTCTAGGGACAGGTGACTTGTTAAAGAAGACAGAAGACTTATCCTGTCATGTTAAACTCCGTAACCTAACTGAGAGGTGCTTCTGATCACTGACCATTATTAATTGAGCCAGTTTTAATCCCAACAAAGCATATCATCAGACCAGAGTGTCTTCCATGTGGACAGCTCAGGCAGACACATTAGAAAAATAACACCAGTAATAACAGAAGAATTTAGCCTACAGTGCAAAACACAGTCAGAGCTGGGAACATGCTGAAACCTATAACATAATATGTAAATGTCAGCACATAGCTGGAGTGGAAATGATTATAAAAATAATACACAGTGGAATAATTGTAATGTAAAGCCTTGAGGCAATCCTTCTTATTTCAAGCATTCAGGAGGAAAATGACTGCTGGATTTTCATCTTACCTGTCTGAAATCAAAATTGTTTAGGCAGTGATATAATTACTTTCTAATTATTTCAGTCAATCAGTCAAATGTTTGGGTTTCTTTTTTAAAGGAGGTGTGTAATTGATAAAAACATTGTTCTTTCGTTTTTTAAATTCAATGACAATCTGGGCAAAGATGGTTCAGAAATCGAAGCACTAGTACAGACCTTCTGGTCAGCGATCCCAGAACTGTTTGCAAGTACTAAAGAATTAAGCTATACAAATGGCAAACATTCTGGTTGTATCAGGTTTTTAAGTGCCAAAAACCCGTTCTTTTGACCCCTGGTTTGGCTCTGGCTAGAACCCTCCTGGCTCTGTCTCCCATACCCAGCCCCACCGGTACCTGTGGGTCTGCAGTGCTGCCTGCGTGCATTTATAGAGGTCTTGCTCCAGGAGCGAGGAGCAGGACACTCACATTCCGATTTCACAGAAAGCCCCTGTCAGGGTTGTAACAGCACCCAGGTCTGATGCCCTGGCCTCTGCTTTCACTGCAAAACCATCCCCACAACCCCTCTTAATAGAAACATCTAGGTGCTGTGGAATCTAAACGGAAACCTCCCCGGCAAAGCAACCCCAAGCTGAGAATGAGTCTTTGCGCTGTTGCCCCTGCCGAAAATGTTTTCGTGCTCCTCTTCCTCGTTGTCGGCAGCACTGGTGTGGTATCGGTGGGGTGTGCGGTGGTCCCACGTGGGATGCTGCAGGGGTCTGTGACAGCACTGACAGCTCTTGTGTTCCCTGCGGGGGAAGGATGCGCTGGGCACAATCTGCTTGTCAAGCTGGTGTCCTGTTACTGAAATGACTGATGAAAAAGTTCAGAGCGCTCTGAAAATGCAATTATTTGGGATTTTTTTTTTTTTTTTTTTTTTCCTTTTTCACGGTCATGGAAATTGCTGTATCAAAAAATGCTGGAGTCAGATATGTAAAGTAGAGCCACGCATCAGCGCAGGGTGATGAAAGATCTCTATGAAAATATAGCGGTAGGAAATGTATTTGACATAATGATTAGGCAGTTACTGTACAACCAGAAATGTGTAGCTTAGATTAAAAGAATGAAAACCATCAGTGAAAATCCTTCTAATTTTCATACTGGCTATCAAAATGACCCTTCCTCTTACTTATAAATAAGGATAGTAATTTCTATTAGTTCAAAAGGATTTTTTTTTTCTAGTCTGTTCTTTTACTAATCTTTGTTTCCTTGGAAGCAATATAACTTACAGGGTGTGAGAAAGCCTAACCATACCTTCATTGTAGTTAGGCGAAAGAGTTTGCAAAAAAGAATCATGACGAGAAAAAATTCGAAGTTTTGTAGTTCATTTTGTGTTTGGTTGGAAATCCTATGTCCTAATCTATTTTAGACTCTTTTTTTTTAAAACTCTTTTTTTTTTTTTTTTTAAGGGGGATAAATAATGCACTTAAAGGAATTTAATTTTCTTTATTAATGATAGAGGGATTCAAAACATCTGGCTTACTATATCCTAACTTTTACATTAATCTCATTCATGAGGTGTTCCCTTGCAAAACTCAGGTAATTCTTAAAGGATAAAAACTTCTGCTAAAATCATGGTCTACTACAAAACTAATAATAAGATGTGCTACTTTTAAGTTACTTTCATCCTGCTTTCACCTGGTTTTAAAAAAAACCAACAAACTAAGGTTACCCAATCATACTGTTTGTCTCTCTCCCAACCCTATACCTTCTAATCCCATCAGCCAAGTTCAGTCAAATTTGATAGAGAACTAAATACTAAGTTCTTACACGTTCCATAAAAAAATCAGCAGCTGGATGAGGAAAAGAAACCCAGGCAGGGCTCCCACCAGGGGAGTGCTTTTGCCAGCACATCTTATATCTTGTGCTATGGGCTAAACAACGTTAGGCAGGAGAAAGAAAGGAGAGCTGCAGATGCTCTGGAAAAAAGCAGTGTCTTCAGAGGACACCTGTGGCATAGGAAGAAGCTGAGCATGTTATAGGAAGTTAAACTTACATAAAGAGAAAAAAATGGGATATTCTGCAGGAAGGTGCTTGGGAGCATTGCCTGTGTCTGCAGGCAGCAGGGGCTATGGCAGATACCAAAAAGTATTATCCTGCAGAGTTGTAGGGAATGTGAAAGGGAAAGTTAGGATATTGCGTTAGAGATTCATTCCTGTCAAACAATTGTGTCTCTTCAAATTCTTTTCCAAAACTGCAATAATGAAGCAATAATGAGTCTTGCAGCTACTCGAACCACTGGCAAACATATCCCTTACAAAGGTGGTGGCATCATCAGCCTTGTCTCTATATTAAGTCTCTAACCCTTCTTGAGCTCACTTTTAAATTTTTTGCAAGTCAAAATCAATGATGTGAGACATTTCCAGGCAAACACTCCGTTTGGGAAAGGTAACCCAAGGCACACAACCCTGCAGGATGTCCTCTGCTGCTGCCGGCGGGACAGCGGGCAGTGCCAAACAGCAGACTTCACCGTGGATTTACCTGCCTTCGGTGTTCAAATGAAAGGCTGTGGGAGAGTATACTCACAAGATATAAGTAGGAATAAAAGCAAAGGAATGTTGCAAGAAATATTTTCATATCATTTTCAATTTAATTTGTTAGATATTTTAACTCTTTCCTTTTTTTTTGAATATCCATTTCAGGAAAGGATAGAAACTTCCCTTGACCTGGTGAGGATGAAGATATCATTATGGCTCTATCACTTCTCTTCTGCTCAGCTGCACAAGAAGACTGTCAGTTTTAAGTAAGCTTAGATTTTCTATCTGAATACCTGAGATGAGAGTACTTTCAGAAATTACAAGGGGACAAGGAGTTAAAACAAAATAACTCTCGAGAGACACTTGATAGCCTAGTGGACTGTCTGTTGACAAGTGATGGATGGACGGATAGGTAGACAAAGAGATAGGAAAGAATCTAACAATTTCAGAAATTAATTTCTTAATTATAATTGTATGGATGTAAGTAATTAGCTGTCATAAATATGCCATTATTTTTTACTTTCCTGGAGTAGACAGACAAGAATTCAGTGTTTAAAAACCACAGTTCCAACAGATGTGGATAAACTGTTTTGGTCTGCCAAGGTTTTACTAATTCTACACCTCCCCCGGCAATCTGTGTCCCCAGCACAGGAAGCCTCGTGTGCCATACATCTAAAGATACTGAAATGACTTGATAATATGTTAAAAGGCAGGTTAAATACCGTTTCCAGTTTCAAGAGCGATGTTATTCTGACCTATGTTGAAATAAAACAAATGTTTTTAATAGCTTCAAAATCCAGGTCCCCAGGGCTGGTATAAATCAGGAAAGAATCAGAAGCATCAAGCAAAGTTTTCTTAGTTTATGTCATTTAAAAATTTAATCCACGGGCTTTTATGTTAATAGACTGTATGCTTTGTGGTTTTGTCTATTCCTGTCTTTTTTCCAGAAGTATTTGTGCCTTTTCCTTAACAGAGACAAATGTAGGAGGAACAGGGAAAATTCTGAAAGCAGGAAAACTTGCAGTGAAGACATTCCAGTTGGTTCATAAGTTCAACGAGAAGTTTACAAATGCAGTTTTGCCTTCAAAACATAATGGCACTAATTCAGTCCTGAAATTTTCAGTCCTGAAATACGCAGGTGAGACTGCAGCTGTAGCAGAGCACGAGGGTACAGCCTGTGCGTTGCTGAGTGATCTTCTGTTTGTTCCTATACCTCGCACACCTCTGCGCCATCCCCTGCAGAGATCAAGGCCAGTCCGTTGGGTAGGAGCAAAAAAAGGGAAGAGTTAAAAAAAAAAAAGAAAAGAAAAGAAAAGGATGTGTGGTCCAAGAACTATTAAAACAGCAAAAAGCAAAGACAAACTGCTCAGAAACAAGCAGTAAGCTAGCAAAGGGAGTGAAAGGCAGAAGAATAATATAAAGAAAAGCGATCATGCTATAGGGACGTGGAAGATGAGACGATGAGATTACCAGCCTTTTTTGAGGATGACTCTTGCCCTCCAGAGTGTGCTTGGTCTGGCAGTTGAGCCCTCCAGATAAAGTTGTCTAGTCGCATTCTCAGCACAAGCTGTTTAAAAATAATTATCATAAGGTATGTAGCTATACATGTTGATGATGTATGGTGGAAAGTCATAGGTGAGTAATGGTCATACCACAGGATATAAATAATTAGAGACACATTAATATAAAATTCCTTTGTGGTTATACATCACATGCATGTGATTACCAAACGAACAAATCGTACATCAGCATACATCAAAGCATGCATTAATAATTTTCCCTTTCTTGAAAAAAATTGTAAAAATGTGGAAAACATGCTCAAAGAGAGCATTACAGAGGGATACTGGTGTCAGAACATACATCGTATACACTCAAAAAAGAGAAGGAGCAAATCAGCTCAAAATAAAAACAAATGATGTAACCCTAGAGAACTTAGTTTCTAAAAGATATTGGGGACAGATGGGTAGTGCTCTAACTGTAAATAGTAACAATTTTATGTTCATACTACTGATACAGAGAAGTAAATGACAATATATCTATTACAGCTAAACGGATATTGGAAAAGAATTTACACAAATAGTTTTGAAACTTTTCTTTTGCTGACAACAGTGGTGGTTTCACTTTTCTCATCTTATTTTCAGAGTGGTTTAGTTCTCAAGCAGATATCCTTGAAGGAACCCCCTTTAGTGCCAGATATCTACTGCTTATGAATAACAGGACAGATTTAATCCAGCTGGGTCTCCTTGAAGGAATATTTGTCACCAGACTTCTCGATGCTGAAGAAGAAGCAAGTCAGTGATGGAGCTGTAAAAGAAGCCTACGAAGGCTTGCCAAGGCTCATGTGTCTTCACGTGGGTGACACGAAGTTTAGGAGAACGCCGGCACATCTCCCCCCTGCCCTGGCAGAGCTGGGGGTCGGCAGTGGCAGCACCCCCAGGAGAACCTGGCGGCAGTGAGCGTCTACAGTAGCAGGTTAACTCACCAAACCCTTCCCCAAAGCGGCGTTTCGCTCCCTAACATCTTTGCACACGATGAACTTCAGTCAACTGAGGAGCGTTAATTCCCCCAGTTCTTCCCCCCCCTCCGCCCTTAAGGAATTATATTTAGCAGCCAGTAAAATATCAGTAATTCCTACTGATGTCTTCAGTGAGCTGTCAGAGCTAGAAAAGCTTGATCTCAGTCACAATCAAATTACTGAGAAGGGCATTAAGAAGGCGGCTTTTGGTAACGTGATTAAACTGGAAAATCTGAACTTGGCAGAGGATTTGCTCACTGGAGTACCTCAGAAGTTGCCCTCATCTCCAAGAACGCTCAGGCTCAACAAAAGCAGAATGTTTTTAGTGAGGCAAGAGGCATTTCTGAAACTAGAAAACCTCGCTCAGGTTGATCTCTGAAATAATAAAATATTCCACATGGCGTGGAACATTTAAGGGCCCGCAAGGTCTCTTTCCCTTAGATTTAAGTCATAACAAGTTATAAGAAATTCATCATCAACTTCCTATCACATTACAGTCTCTTTTTCCCTTCAATATTCATATTCAGTCTATGCCATGGGACTCTTTCTCTGGCAGTCATAATGTTGAGAGCCATCTTCTTGCACGGTTAGTGAATAACCAGATAAACCTAGATAGTGTTGGCATGTGTGCACTTAGAGGCCTGTGAGGCTATTAGGAAATCCACTTTTATTAAAAATATGTTGAAAATGGAGGGAAAGCACATAGGCATCGGAGTGGAATTTCCTTTAGGTGGACAGGATGGATAGATGTTAGCCTTTGAACCCTGCTGATGCATTCATAAACAGTTTAAATAAATAAATAAATTTAATCACAGTCACAGGAGTAGGAGAGCATCAGATTTATTTTAAAGCATTTATCAATAGTGTTTTTTAAAATCTCTATACTCAGAATCTCCTTGAGGTAACTAAAGTGAAAATACCTTCATCTTTTAATTGCTCAGTGAAGTAAGAACTCCATCATGTTTATGGTCCATGTTATGCAATTGACAGTTTGCATATCTGCAGTTAAAAGGTGTCCTGTTTTTTTTAAAAAAATCCTAAACATGTCAAAAGGGGAATTCCCAGCATACCCAGATTGAAAATCACTGATAAGTTCAGTGTTGTAGTATGTCATTGCAGGGATTCATCAGATTTTTTTATTGCTATATATTTTCCAAATGAAGTTGCAGCTTTTCCACTACAAAAATCCACCGCTGGTTATAGTAGGAAATATTCCAGATCTCTCCTGCATGCATTTAGTGCTTACAAAAATTTAGATATATTTTTAGGTATTAGTTTCATATTCATTTTACAAACACAAGAATTTCAACATGTATGTGTTCTCTCTGATCCTCTAGTCATTTAGGGTGCCAGCAGTGATACAGCCTCCAGCCTCAGGGCATTTGAACAGGAGCACTGCACAAGGGCACCTAAATTTAAAACAGAATTCCCTTTAGCTCCTTCTGCAGCCAACAGGAATGGGTTAGTACTTAAAACCTGATCCCTGGAGTTAGTGAAGGCAAACATGGGCTCAGGTGTCTTTGAGACAGTGTCTGAAGGACACAATCCTTGTTTGATCCATGTCTCAGCTACCAGGTGGATATAAAGCTTCCCCCCTCCACCCCGGCATACGCTAATTCACCCCAATGGCTCTTGCTGCAAACTCCGTTCCCAATGCATCCCTGCTGCAGGGAGAGGTACAGAAAAGAGCTGGAAAGAAATTGCCAACCCGTGTGTCAAATATTTACGTCTCGTGTAAATTCTGTTCTCCACGGTGGGCTCCCGTGTGCCAGCTCCAGTGCCACCTGCCTGCTCCAGCTCCCAACTGGGGTACCTCCAGCTCTGTTGATACAGAGGATGTATTCCTTCCATTTGGGGAAAAAAAAAACCCCAAACAACCAACCAAACAAAAAATAAAACCCCACCGCTCTACCTTTAAGATCGTCTTCAGCTCTTTTAATGTTTTAAGCAAAGGGGGAAATTAGGGAGGGCAGAAACTGCAAACTGGAACTCTTCCAAGGTCTGGATGCTTCGAGGTAATCGGGCTGTGCCGTGCTTCATGCAGCAGCGCTAGGATTGCAGACGAGGTGAGGAGAAAAACATAACCTGCATCAACCTGATAATGAGCTTAGTTCTACAACTTCCAGGTGTGCTGGGCATGCAAATGAAACAAAACCTAATCACCTCGACTTAGGAGCTGAATGGAAACAGCCAATGCAGAAATAGCAGCCTTAAAGCATGAAAGACACCTCATTTTTGGGGGAAGTATCAACAACAAAAACCCAACACATCCCCCCCCAACAAAACAAAACAAAACCAAATCAAAACAAAACAAACCAAAACCTTTCCTTTTTGGGGTGAATGAGAATTGCAGACACCACAGCCAAACCATGGAGTTTCACCAGACTTGTGACAGAAATGCAGATGCTGAACATCACAGCTCATTGACAGTACTGATTAGCAGCAGGGGCATGTTTTACTCTCCGTTAAGAATTGCACCGTTTGCCATTAATCAGTGACATACCCTTTTAAGCCTGCCCTGTGCATGTCTGCGCAAGATATGGGACAGAGCATCGGTTCCTGGAAAGAATTAGATACGCAGAGAGACCTAAATGGCTAGCTGGAGATTTACCTGTCTAAAGGGAAAGCTGGTGGAAAAAAACCAGCAGCTTTTGGGCTGTGATTTAACAGCCCATAAGGAGCGTGGCTCCCCCGCAGTTGTTCCCATCGGCTGTAATTCAGTTTCTCTTGCAGTCCAGAGGCAGGTCGAATTCTCAGGTGCAGCCGACACAGCTTTTAGCTCTATCTTTGGGTATAGGCAGCAGAATGGTATTGAATATCTTCCCTTGGCTTTCTTAGGGCCTACTCAGCTACGATTTTCTTTCTTTTTGGTCCATTGCTAATTAAAAGGAAATGGCACAGATTCTCCTTTCCCCCCCATCCATGGGAAGGGATGAGGGGCTTCCTCACTAGGTTTTCTGAAGGAAAAGCTTTGGACCTTACGGTGTTCCATGTTTCTAAACTTGGGAGGCCAGTATTCATTTGACCTTCCCCACGAAAGCATCATGCAAGGAAATTTCAGCAGCCCCCATAGGCAGAAGAGCCAAAATACAGCCAACACAAGCTATTTTGCTAGCAAGCCGCAGGATTTGGGGGAAGACAGGTAGCACGCTGGAGGCAAGTCGTGTCCACTGCCAAAGTCTATAAAGATTTCGGGGGAAGCCCGAGCCAGAGAGCAGAAGCAGCGTGCTGTTACAGCTGGCCTGACCAGCTCGGGTTCTTCAGCCCCTGTCCAAGGAAGGATCGCTCGGTGGTTAGAATGGGCAGAGCTGCCTCTCCCATACATTACCGCGGGTGGGAAATTCTGCTTTTTTTGTTGTTGTTGTTTGGGTTTGTTTGTTTGTCCTCCTCCTTTTCTTTGAACGTTTGAAATGGATGATTTCTCTTTGCGTGCGTGGAACTGGAGATTTAATGGGCAAGACAAGGGAAATTGAATCTTCCTTCCCAAACAGCAGGTGGTGGTGCTGGGTTACGCAGAGAGCTTGAGAAACTGCTTACAGATGGTGCTTCGTGGTTGAGTAACAGGCTGGAAATGGATGCTAAGCAAACTTTTCTCCTCTTTTTTTTTTTTCCTCCTTATTGGAGGGTCACTTAATGTTTACCCCTTTTCAGTAGGTAGTTTAGCAAATGTTTGAAAGTGTGTTTTAAAAATAAATCCTGCTAAAATAAATACTCTGGGGTTTGGGATAAATACAGCTCACAGTATAAGATGTTATTAATCCTCTAAAAATCTTGCAAGTTGTCTGTCATATTTTTGTGAAAACTGATAAAGAAGTTTCATGTTTCTTCACTTCCGGAATAGTTTGCTTACATTTTTCATTCATTTTCCAGACTAGTGTTGTGAGGTATGTGGGTATGTGTTTGTTCTTCTCCTTTGTTCAAGACTATTTTTTTCTTTTTTTTTCTTTTTATTTTTTTTAAATATAGTTCAATTCTACTCTTCCCTTAGGGAATTAGGAATCCTGTACAGTGTTGCTTATTTATCAATGACTGTTTCATGTCGTTTGCCCTCAATATGAAACCTTTTGCTAATTAAATATAATGCAGTAATAAACCAAGTTCTAAATGAGTTTTCCTTGTATTTTTCTGTTACTTCTGACTGATTGGTGCCATTACCTTTCTCACCAGTACCGTTATCTGAAATTATCGTTGTAATATGAATGTTGCAACCAGATAACATCATATCATTTTGAAGCCATGCCTGGAGTATCACAGACCCGCACATTAACCAAAGCCTGCGTGTGAACAGCTTCACCCTTTTTTTTCCCCACCAACTGTGCAGGCTTCGCCCCAACATCTTTTTTTGGAAACCTGTCCGAAAAAGGTTTAGACTAGCTTTATGATTTAAGGTTTTTTGTTTTGTTTTGTTTTTCCGTCCTGGAGCAATAGTTAAATAAATATTGCTGTGGCTACAGCAACAGTCCTAGTTACAAAATGATCATGCTTTAGTAGCCTTTTAAGTATGTATGTGACTTTATTCAGACCTTCTGTATTTCCAAAAATTCCCTCTTGCCTGGGCAAAACATAGCTAGGAAAATGTGCGTATGCCAGTGCTGGGCTTACATAAAACCCTTGACGATAAAAAACAGCGTACGCAGGGAACCACCTCTGCAGTGGAGTATTGGCCCTCAGCTACTCATATACAGTATGGCACAGGACTGAGGCAAAAAGGAAACACAGATCCCATTTTGTAAGATTTTGACAGATTCTTTCCCTGTGTTGGACTGCAAATTCCTTCTGGTATGTCTCTGTTGAGAATATGACTGCAAATACAATAATCTAATATTTTATGTAGTTTTGGCTTACCTGTACAAAATAATGTCAGGCACAAAGTAACCAGAGAAAGCAGTTTTGTCAACAGCATAAGCTAACCCCAACTTTCCCTGGGCTCAGTCATTCAAACAATTTCATTATTTCTTTGCCAAGAGGTTAGAGAGAAGGCAGAGGCTCCTGCGTAGTAGAGGCATGTTTGCAAGCGTTATGGGCAGGAAGGATGATCTTGTGACTCAGGCCCTGGAGTCTCCCAGATGTGCCACAGATTTCTCACACAGACTACTTAATCTTCTGGGGCCATATGTTCAGCTGGTATAAATCAGCGCAGCTCCAATAAAGTCAGCTCAGCTTTCCGGCTTTTCTGCAGCTGAGGTTTCTGACCCCTTGCAGATCAGTTGTCCATCTGTAAAGCAGAGATATTAACACTTCCCTGCCTCATACGCTGCAAAAGGGTCAGCTCATTAAAGTTCATTTGCCACTCGTGTAACACAGTTTGAGAAGCTGTAGAAATGCCCTTGCAAAGAAGCTTGGCATCCCAAGTAGCTCTTAAAAAGATTTGCTACAGATACAACTTTTTTGCTAACAAGGGGTTGATTAGGACTTTGTATCCAAAACAAAAATAATCCCCAAACCTCCAGAACTTGTCAGTTGCTCATCATTCAAATGGGGAAGCAATTGCAATTTGGTGGTCCTGCCTAAAATGAGTGCTGCCGAGCATGGACCTCAACAGGAGAAGCAACTCAACGTGGGCTGAAACAGGAGAATTTGAGCAAAAGGCAGGTCTCCTGCAAAGCTGCTTTTGTCCCTCACTTCATCCATTTGGTTTGGGTCGGGCTCCTCTGGTGTTTTATGCTGGCAAAGCCCTTTTTAATATTAAGTAGTACAAGGGAAACTTGATGTCTTTTTGCAGCAGTTACTGAGCAATTAAGGGCTCAATTCTTCAAGGGACTGTAAGCCTGTGGGTGGTCTCATTGATTTCTGGACTACTTGTGTGTTTAAAACTGGGCATGCGCTTGTGTATCTTGTTCAGCTGGGCCCTCCTAGAACTGCTGCTGAGATTTCCATTTTAGAGTCACTTTACAGTCTCTAAAATTATTACTGGAACTGCCTCCTCCTCTGGGCATCACACACACCAGCAGTCTGCCTCAGTCTTCTGACTGATTTAATGCCACAACACTGAGACACAGAATCATGGCAATGTTTCCATTAAATCCACACCGTACTGCACATTTCCCAGTATTTATCATTAACTACTGCATCCTTTCCAGACTATGAAAAGAAATATTGAGATAGACTTCCTTTAAAAAATGCTTATTTCACATCAAGCAGGACAAAGGCATGAAAATATGTATGCCTTAAGTAAAAAATGATCTGACAAATCTTCCCTCAGAAAAGTTAAATGTAGCAAAACAGAATTCCTATGCGGTAAGTGTATTACAGGGCTTTAAATCAGAGCACATGGAATAGGCTGAGCTGCAAGCAAAGAGAAAACTTTGGTTACATATGTTCAGCTGGTAATGTGTGCTTTTATGCTTTCCAGTGTCCTGCTGGGGTTCTAAGAAAATATTTACAAGATGCAAATAAAATGTAAATGGAATCATGTTTCCGTGAAGAAAAATGAATGAACAACATCCATGCAGCTCATGCAGTTTTACATATTGCACCAATGTTGCCTTATGATCCTCTAGGACCTTTCTTTGCACAGAAAGCTGGTTACCTGAAACATACTACTGCTTCTTCTTCCTTTTTTTTTTTAAAGAGACATTCTGCTCAAGATTATCTTGCCTTGCAACACATGCCTTCAGATTTTATCTCTTCATCATCTAAACAAACCCTGGTTTCTGAGATAGCTTTCCATTTCCACAGGTGTTTCTTATCAGTTCCACATTTTCTTCTGACAACATGAAAAAAGAAATCATATGTCCCTGCTTAGTAGCTGTTGCCTGACCCAACACTAAAGCTTTTCTGAATGCAGAAATGTGTTGCGTGGCTGCTGTAATATCTCTGTACCCCAAGGGTCTGCTGCTGCTTTCTTTTTTACAGCTACAAAGAGTCACATGCTTGGCCCTCAGCACAGAGGAAAATTCAATTCAGAATCAGAGAGGAAAGATGTGACCTATTTAAAACAGTGAAAAAAAAATGCAATTATTAGGTATTGTACCTCATTGTCTTACCAATCTAATCATTTGTTTACAACATGCTGGGCTGTGGAGCATCAGTGCTCCTATTACTGTTTCTCCTATGTGGAAGCACACGTTGTACAAAGTTATTAAACTAGGTCTCACAGCAGCTGCAGGGACCCACTGGTACTTTGCTTGGTTGAAGCTTTGTTCTCTTGCATCAGTGCCTACCCATCACCTTTTGGCACCTCAAATCTGCTCCTTCCATCCCATCTCCCCACTAGAAAAGAAAAAGATCACTTCATGCAAGTGAATTGATATATTCTGCATTCTGAGACAGCAACTGCACCAAAGCGCACAAGTACCACTAGCGTGTGAATTTGATCCATCCTGGTTTACATTTTTAAATGCAGAAATGGGAAAACACACACTGGGAATGTGCAAGGCTTCAAATGACTTTTATGGTGTATTCATATTTCTGTCTTACATGAGCTATCATAAAAACATAATCTTACCGAAAACAGACATCTACAAAGCACCTGCAATTCCTTGTGTCATTTTGAATCTTTGATAAGTACTTAAGGTGCTTATTAAAATACTTGTCATTTATATAAATGAACCCAGACAGCAAAAAAAAAAGATTTGTAATAATTTTGGAGTAATATGTGTAATTAGATAGGAAGCTTTTCAGGGCAAACACTGTGTTTTACTGCTGATTATAATTACCTAGGAGGCTTCAGTCTTAACAGGTGCCATCAGCTGTTATACCTATTGAAGTAAATCATCATTCTCATCTCATCACCGTCCTGCAATCCAAATCCGAGAAACAGCGTGCTACGTTTATTTCTGCAGTGCTTGAGGCATCCAGGCAGTTATGGACAACTGGGGGGGGGCGGTCCTGGCATTAGCTGGTGGCCCCCCCGACCCCTGGCCAGGCTGTGCATTCTCGCCTGGCCCCCCCATGCATTCCCACCCGAGCAGCACAGACCTCTGGAGGCTGCAGCGCTTCTAGGATTAACAAAAATTCACATCGTTGCGCTGAAGGGGCTTCTGGAGCCAACTGCAGGCTTTTTGGAGGTCTTACTCAACGCCTAGAGATTTTTTTTTTCACCAAAAAGAGGGTATTTTTTTCAGAAATGTCGGTGAAAAAGAATCTTGCGCTGGCAACAACAGGGGG
Source organism: Haliaeetus albicilla (assembly GCF_947461875.1). Lineage (NCBI taxonomy): Eukaryota > Metazoa > Chordata > Aves > Accipitriformes > Accipitridae > Haliaeetus > Haliaeetus albicilla. The sequence goes on from NC_091510.1 coordinate 5,500,712, forward strand.
GACAACAGGGGAAGCAGCAGGTCGGTGTTCAGCTGAGTCATGGGGATTGTCAGGCTTCAACATAACTAACAAGCTTTATGAGTACAGCTGGTTTCTCTACATTTGCACTGTGAGTCTTGCAAACAAGTTTGTGTAGCCATCCAAAAGGATGGCTCACGTGAACAAACCACATCGTTTAAAACACAAGCAGCACATTGTTTCTATCAGTTGTACTTTCTTTGTCCACATATTAGTGTAATAGTCACTTAATACCTTGTGAAAAACAGAACAGAACTTTTCTCCCCTCCCCACTGAAGATGAAGATGTTGAGAGAGCATCTCTGACTTCAACAGCTCCACTCTGTTCTCCATTTCATGCTGGTACCACTTTCAAGCTAACATAAGAGGGGACCATCATAGAATGACCCTCCTGGTCTGGCGGTGTCTCAACCCATGGCGACCAGCGAAAGACTAGTCCTAAAGACCTGACCCAAAGCCTTTTAACACCGGATTATGAGTTCCCGAGCTCTAGCGGTGCCGGCAAAGGGTGCTGACATTCAGCGGCACACCTCTGGCAGCCTGGCAGTGCCCCAGGGATGCACAGCCATGGGAAACTTTGCTTCTGTGGGCTGGTGTACGGCACTCGGAGCACAGCTGACCCCGCCACCTCTTTCTTCGGTCGTACCACTACCAGGTGCGAACAGGGAGCTGGGATAGAGTTTCTGCTTTAATCTTTGTACAAGCGCGTTACGCAGGACCTCCCGCGCGCGCTGTCGGTCAGAAAGGAGGGAGAAGAGAGATGTTGTGTACCACCGAGGCGATCCCGCGGCTTTCGCGCCAGCGGGGATCCGCAGAAGGGGCTGCAGGTTTGCCGGTGTGGGAACCGATCGGAGCCTGGTTCAGATTTAGGGACTGGCCTTCAGCACGAGGCAGGCGGGGGAAGAAGGGCAACGAAATTTTGCACCGGTGGTTTAGCTGCCGGCGGCAGCCTGCGTCTCCCCTCTTTGTGCAGCACGTCGGGAAAACTTCCATGTCATCCAGCGGCAGTCCCTCAGACTGCAACGCTTCCTTCAAACGGGTTTTGTTTGCTTGTTCCCCTTACAAAAACACTTCTTTTCCAGCGTTTGTTTTTCCATCTGCGGAAAGCGGGCACAGACGCTCCCTCGCAGGCTTCAGCAGAGGCTCGCTGCTGACTAACCTGTACTCGCAGCGCACGCCGGATAAATAACGGGAATATTTTTGCCATGCGAGCGGAGTTATGAAACCTGCCGGCGTTGCTGTATCCCATCTGTAAGTGAGATGGCGCTTGTGCAGTCCCGCTCCCTCTTTTCTCCCTGTCGCGGAGCCAGGGGAGCCAGGCGGACCCACGGGCTGAGCTCCCCGCTCCCCACCGGCCCCGGCTCCCGGCCAACGCCAGCGAGGACGGCCGGGAGCCGAGCAGCCCTTTGCCAGCTTACGTGGCTCTGGGAAATGGAAAGTCCTGTTTACTTTTGGCTGCGATGGGGCTTTCTTGTTTCTAATGAGGCGAGTTTCTCCCTGTGCCTTTGCTTTAACTTGCTTGATAAGTCCGAATGGACGTGTTTTTCATCCTAAAAATAAACAATTAAAGCAAACTAAACAAACAGAAGGGAGAGAAAGAACTCCTTCCTGTTCTCACAGCTAATCTCTGCAAAATTTAAACATGCTTATCAGCCAGCTGTGCTTCATTATTATCTTTTGCTTCCATCTTTTGTCCCAGTCTGCAGCGGATGCAGGCCGTCTGGTCTGTGTCATCCAGCAGTTTGCACTGACTGGTTCTGATAAAGGAGCCATCAGCTTCTCAGAGGGGGGGAAAAAAGGTAGAAGGCTTAGAAAAGAGTAAATGTGATAACAAAAAGCCTGCTGCAGAGAGCAGACAAGTCACGAAACACATCCTCACTTCAGCACCCAGGCGCAAGGGATGTTTCCACCTAGGCAAGCGGAACCAATGCCTTACATGTTTGCACAGGTATTAATCCTGCCATTACATTAAAAAGGGATGTGCTGGGATGTGCGAGGATGTCAAAGCCCGGCCACATCTGGTTACGCTGTTTATGCCAAAGTGTTTCAAGTTTCAATGGAGAAATAAAATCCCGAACAAGCGATTGAGCGCTCTGTGTTCCCACCACCCCGGCAGAGCGAAGGGACGACGTGGCTCGTGGTGGCCCTTGGTGGTTCACGACTGGATAGATGAAGGGAGAGTGGGATCCTAGGCAGGGATCCATGGGGAAAATGGGTCTTGTTCACACCTCTAGCAGCCTTCGGGTCGGGATTGGGTGACAGTCACGCTTGGGCTGGGAGGGGGCTGTGCCCTGAGTATTCCTGGCTGCTGCAAAAAGCAGAATAGAGCAACTGTGCCAGCGCTCTAATTTATAGCGTGGTCCTGCCAGGAACGTGGGGAGATGCAAAGGTGTGCTACAGGCACTTTTGCTCTGCTCCATTGCTGCCTCTTCCCTGCCCCGCACGCATGTGCGCTGAGTCTGCTGGACCGTATTGCTTGGAAGAGAAAGCAGTCACGCACATAGCGGACCCTGGGTTTTCAGAGAACAAAATGAAAGCTGCTAAAATGTCATAAAAGAGTTGTGTGGCCCCCTGGAGCTCCTGCCTGCTCAGGACTAAGGGTAGAGTAGGCAAAGTCTGTTTTGGAGGGGAAGGCACAGCCCGTTTTGTCTGATCTCTTGCTCAGACTGGAAATTAGGGGGAGAGAGCGGGATGGCAGGGGGAGCCCCCCCCACCCTTTCCATAAAGACCCCAGTGCTTTCCAGTTTGAGCGTGTGCTGGCCCAGCCACGCACAGGACCACCACGCAGGGGCGATGTTGGGGCTCGCAAAGGCACCGGAGGTGCCGGCAGCAAATTTGGGGGGACTCCTGGGGGAAACCAGGCAGAGCACTTCTAAATATCTGGAGCCGCAGGGCAGTTCGCAGGCACGCTGAAGGTTTCGTGTGGGCTAGCCCAGGGTTTTTTTTCGCAAACTCAGGCCACTTTGTGGTTTTGAATGGAAAAACCACACTCAGGTTTGCTGCTGCAGGAGTGTCTGAAGGTGGAGGGGGGAGGGGGTCCTTTGCTGGGGTTTTTTTTCAACCTAGATTATTCCCTTTGCATTTCAGGGTTAACCAAAACCAGATCTCAAAATGAAATGCAGAAGGGGAAGAGAGAACACGGACGTCGATCAAAAGAGGAGAGAACGCTTGCTTAAAACCCAGGGCCGCGCAACGATGGTTTCCCAAGGAATGGCAAGGTTTCCCAGCCTGTCGCAGCATCTTTCCCAATGAACGTGTGGGAGCACAGGCGGCTGTGGGGCTGGTGGCCAGGAGCAGCCAGTCTCTAGCTCAGTGGCTGCTGGACCGTGAGCACCAAAAGTGATCATCACATGCTGGTTCTGGTGGGCACTGGGCTGGGAGCTGTGGTGGTCCTCCCCATCGCCGCATCGTGGCATCCTCCCCAGCTGCCTGGTGTCCAGGCTGGCAGTCCAGGAATCAAAAATTAAAAGTATTGGTAGCTAAGCTATACACTTACTCTTGCAGGTAGGGCTCTCAAGCCAGTCTCAGAAAGCTTTTAAATGGATTTGATGTGTGGTTTTTCCCTGCTTTGGCTTTGCAGAAGACTTCTTCAGAGCTACAGCTGTCTGGTTTTACCAGCACTGTAACTTCTCACATCAACAACCTTCCATGTATTTTATAGTAGGCTTTGTAGTCACTGCATGCCACAGAAACATTATTGACCACTTGCAATGTTCAAACAAGCTAGACCTTATTCATCATCCTATTCTGGGAAGACCTACAGAATGGAAAGGTCACACAAAGTCTTACAAAAGTGCACCGTTATGAAGCATGTCTTACCGCTGCTTTGGATGGAAAGGGATCGTTAATATACCGTGTGGCAGGGACTGGAAAGAATTGTGCATGAAATGACAGAGGAAGGTTTCTGATAAATTACTGCCCACATTATAACTTCATGAGATAAATATGATGCTTTTTTATATACTCTTTCTTTGAAATGTTCCATGCATTCAGCTTTGGAGAGCTTGTAAAATACCACTTTGTTCATTAGTTTGCAGCTGAAATAAAAATAAAATAAAAAAAAGAAGAAAAAAGGCTCTGTAATTAAACATTTGGTTTTACAAATCCTCCACAATGTATCAAACCCCAATTTTCATTGTACTGCCAGAAAAGTCAAAACACAAGCTTGTCCTCTCACCCTGCATGAGGAACTCTGTTCTCTTGTAACAGCTGTTAGCAGAAGCTGAGGGGCGGTCATGTTTATCTTAAGAAGAATTTTTGGCAGGGCTCGCTTCTGAAGTTTGGGTTCAAATATTCCTCTGTCTTAAAAAGAGTATCTGGTTGTAGGGAAGGACTGGCTGCGTGGAAGTGAGTGAATGTGATGACAAACCAGTGAACCCATCTCAGGGACCACCGCAAGGTAAAACTCTGGGTAGCTGGGAAGTTAACTGAAATTAGAGAACTAATGACAACAGAACCAGCCTGGGAAGTAGCTGCTGAAGAACAGGACTTTTGGAAAGGTGTGGTGTGGAGTAAAGATGGGGAGATCTCTTTACTGGTCATCTGATGGATGTTGGGAAAGTTCAAAGATCAGAAGGGGTAAGGATAGACATCGCTGTCTTACGCTGTCCATGGACACGGTCATGTGGTCCATCTGTCCGATTCAAAGTCCACTGAACTAGTCAGAGAAAATATATCCTCCTATGGCCATGATCTTAGCATGGGGAAGTTTGGAAAAGTCACCTCTTACTGCTGTCTACAGACATGCCAACACTGCTTGTTCATTGTAGCCAAAGTGAGACGCTACCTACATTTCTTTCCTTCTAAGCCCAGCATCAGTAACCTGCACTTTCTCAAGGAAATGAAGTAGATGTTATTCGCTTATGCCTCCCCTGGATAGTAGTCTCACCTTTATCTGGAAGAGAAGACACAAGACAAAAAGAAGAAAAAGCAAGAAAGAGCACAAGAAGAAAAAACATTGCTGGAGGTGCTGAGTGGCCCGGCGGGGTGGCGTGCTGAGACAGGCTGAGAGGAGTCTACGGAGGGAAAAGGTGCCGTAAATGAAATCCACCATCACTGAGGAGGCTCTGCTGTTGTCACAGACTGATCAAAGTAGTAAGCAAATACACCCAGACCTGCAGATGAACATTTCTTGGGGGTGTGCTGGCACATTCCCTGCTTCCTCGGCCGCCTGCAGGGTTAGAGCAGGATGTTTCCCGCGAAGCAGCCCCAGACATTCCTGTGGGGGAACTGAAATACAGAGAGTTCTCCTTGCTGCGCTCAACATTGCTGGGTCGACCAGGAGTCTGCACCAAAAGGAAAGGGCTTTCTGACAGGTGGGGGATTAGCCAGCAGGCAGAGCCAAACCTCTGTTCTGTAGCTGTCAAGGGCGCCCAAAACCTTCACAAGCCAGACAGTGAAATGCATTCCTGCAGCCAATTGTTTGAAGATCTAACAAAAAGGTATGATTACGGTATAAGATGTCTGAACTCCAGAAATGTTTCGGATGCTGGTGTGTGTCAGACTCTGTCAAGAAGTGATGTAAACACATTGGGAAGTAAAGGACCAACATATTTTTTTCTTTTTGGAGAGACAAAATATACCCTTTGAATATATGATATTTTTTAAGTAAATAAATATAACTTTTCCAAAATACTGAAGCCATTACGTCCATTTGAATGTTTGCTCTTCCCTTCCCACCCCCTAAATACTCAGGAGTCATGAGCTGCACCACCCAGCCTGTGACTGCTCCCTTCTTCTCAGTGGTTTCCAAGGGATTTTTTTTCACAGCTTGAAGAGAGTTGGACAGTATCAAACTTCCTTGTGAATAGCTCGCTCTCTCCCTTTACCCTCTTTTATCATAGCCAACTGTGCCCCTTTCATAGTTTAAAATGTGTCTACATGCTGCAGAAGTAAATGTAGGGACAGAAAGGTAGGATGAGTTGATTACCTTCACCATGGCCATCTGCTAAGGTCAGCTCAGCCCCATCCAGTGGACTTGTCAAATACTTCAATACTAGAACAACATTTTAGATACCATAGTGAGCAACTAGTAGCTAATCCAGTGTTACAGTTTTGGAATTGGGCTGGAATGTTATTTTTAATGTCTTAAAGTCTGTCTGTAATGTCTCCTGTAACGCCTATCCGTCTCCAGTGTCTTCTCAAAAAGCAATTGGATTGCTTTCTTAGGGCCTTTCTCTCAGCATCTCACTGATGGGGACCTTCCAGTGGCTTCAAGAAACTTTTTCTCCACCACAGAACATAGAATAGCATCTACAAATTCTCAAGAGAAAAGAAAAATATGTGTGCCTTCCCCAGTGGCAGTTTTTGTTTACCAGATTCAGAGCATCCTAGAATCTCTCGAGGAAACAAAACTCAACACGAGTGGCTTGTTGCCATTTGTTTAGACACTACCGAAGGCCTAAACCTTTCTTTCCAGCAGACCGGCTTTCCCTAGCTGTGCTTTTTTTTTTTTTTTTTTGCCGGGATTTCGTCACAGAACTGACAGCAAGTGGAAATGACGGCTTCCTCCGAGGTGCCTGGCAAACTTCACGTCCAAGAGGGACTGAGAGCAATCCTGGACGTGCTTCTTGGTGGGTTCCGTCCAAATAACTGTCTCTGGCCTCTAGGATATGTTATGTTTCAGAGTGCTACTTTTTCCTGGTGGTCCAAACCGGGGCGGCTGTGGGGTGGGAGGAGGAAGGGATTGCTGCACGACATCGCTGCCCGCCAGCCTCGGAGCCAGAGCTTTTCACATCAGCAGAGCGAGAGGGAAGCGAGGGCCGGTGGGCGATGGGACGTTGTCCCAGCACGCAGCCAGGGCATCGTCTGGGCTTGTATTTAGACCAGGAGTTTGGAAAATGCTCGCTGGATCTGCCAGCGAGGGCTAACCGCTGCCTGTCTGGGAAGGAGTGTGCACATTTTTAAGAAGGAGCTGGTTTATTCTTATTTAGCGATGTCTCATATATGCGAGGCAGCATAATAGCACAGCTTGGCCTAATTGCTCACAGCTGGATCCCCGCTGAAAATGTACAGCGGTGTGTATGCAGTTTCAGTGGAAGAAGCATGATTTACTGAGCTGTTCTTGGAAGCAGCAGAAGATTAGTAAGTACAAAGCAGATATACTCCAAGTAGTAACTACAGCCCAGAGCTCCTCTCCACCCTTTTGTTCCATGCACATTCGCACACGTACACACACGCATAACTGGGCTGCCAGAGCTGGAGTATCACTTTCAGAGGTTTTTTGTTAAAATAAAAGCAGAAAAGGAAGCCCCTGCGTAAAGGCTGTGATAGCCACAGATACTGTTTATCCATCAGAGCCACATAGTTCTGAATCTTGAAATATAAACAGAATTAAAATAAACCGCATCGCACTGACTCTTTCCACTACAGTAATAATAGCAGTGGCTACCTCTAGCACATTATTTTCTCCCAGAGTGCCACTGTGAAACCGGCCACAGAGGGAGGTGCAGGATTCCTCCCAGGAGCTGTTGTTCTCCCTCACGCTGGTTTCACAGGGGTGCAAAGCGACTGAAAACCCAGGCGCATACTTTACCTCCGTGCCATGCACAAACCCCGTGCCCAGTGCAGCTGCCTCATGCCAATAAAACAGCTTTTGGAGAGAAGGGGAACCTGTAATTTTGTGTAACCTGCTTGTGAAATTCTGCACATCTTGTTTGTTGGTTTGGAGGCTTGAGGGGGTTGGAAGGATCCTGAACCTGTGTAATATCTGTGAAATTCTGCAAATTTTGTTTGTCTGTCTGCGGGACTGAGGGGGCTGGGAGGACCTCGACATCTGTTCTGTTTATGAGTGAGTGTGCTAACGACTGTAATTTGAATGCATGTGCTAACTTTGAAGGTTGTATTTGAAAACAGGAGTATCCCCTCCACCACAGATCCCAGGTATGAATGGATGCTCCTCCCTTTCTCCCTCCCCACGCCCCTGTAATCTAATCTTTTCCTCAGGATTGATTCAGTAATCACATTAATGTGTTTAGGTACATACCAGACCCACTCTTAAGTCAAGTTTTTACTTTGGTCACACTTGCTTATCCGGGTTCTCATTATCTATTATGAAAGATGAGAAAGGAGAAGCAATTCCAAAACTGAGAAGGAAGACAGTAGTTAAAATGAAACATATAGCAGTTCCAGAAATGATTCTGAGATGAATTTATAAAGATATCCTTTTTTTCCCCCCTCTGGTGTTTGCCCCAGTAATCAATAAATCAGTTCCAGATAGCATCCATCCACACAGTCATCCCCTCATTCTGGAACCCAATTTGTTGAACAATCAAAAACTACAAAACCCCTCCCTACCCCGTGACTTCTCCCATCTTGTCTTTCTCCACCCATTACTGTCTCTCCTCACACATCTCACTATTACTGATTGACCAGCTGCCAGATTTACTTTCTGCCAGATTAGTATTTTTCCTCTAAAAACCTGAGAGGGAATTTTTGCATATAAATTCTACTTGAGATCATAATTACAGCAATCCATGAAGCTAGGTAGATTACTTCTTCTCTTTGTTTCTGGCAGACAAGTCCTGCCACAAATCTTTCAGCTCTACCACACACAAAGACAGGCTTTTGTTTCATTTTGTTTTGAATTAGTTCTCTATAAAAATCAACGCACCAGCTGAATGTTCAGGGGTTTTTAAAAACTGTCCTTACTGGTTTCTGAATTTGTTTTCCTTTAACTTGCTTATTTGCCAGTAGTCCCTAGCTGGAATGGATATAGGCAGCTGCTTATTTTATTGTCAGTTCTTGTACTGAAATAGAAAGCCATTGATTTGGGTTGTTGCGTAAGGGACCCCTCCTCCTGCAAGAAATTAATGTCTTTTAAAAAAAAATAAATCAGGTCAACAGTTTTGCCTGTTTAAGTCTTCACAGCATGATATTTACACCGCAAAGTTATAGCTAGAGATGAAAGAAATGGTGTTAGATGCAATTTGAAAGCTCCATAATCTTCTCTTAGCAGTTATTTCACCCTTGATCTCCCTGTGGGGACAAGGAGGGGAAGGAGGGTGCTGGCTGCTTGTTTGTGGCTGAACAGATGAGTACCGGTACCACTGTCCTGACGGGTCTAGCATCCTGACCGACTCTCTAATCCAGATCATTTTACTGGTCAGGAGAGGGTGCCCAGTGCCACATCAGTGAGGCCTGATGGGTGGGAGGGTAGGTGTCACCCACCTGCATCTCTCACACCATCTCTGGGCTCCAAAAAGATCTGGACATTGCGCAGGAGAACAGATGTCAGTGGTGCACGCCCCACCGAACATCTAACTGCTACTATATATTAAATTCTTTCCTGCAGTTCTTGGTCTCCTTCAGTGAGAAAGTATGGTCTCCCTGTTACTTCCCTACTGTTTGTTTCCTTTTCCCCCTCGGTCCTTTCCCTGTTTCTTTCTTTTCTTTGCTTTTGTGTGTGCGTGTGTGAGTCTGTCTCCTCTGTTAACTCTCCTCTGCTTCTTCCCTTGCTTCAGCACTTTGTTCCTTGGCACCAGAAAAAAGTTGCAAAAACAGGGCATGAAAATCTGCCATGTAAATAGTTACAAGAATGAATGCTCTGGAGGTGTAGGAGTGGCTGCAACGCCTGATCACTCTTTAAACGTAGCTAAGGACACTGATGGATGTGGCTGCACGGCGAGTAACCAGGGTACCAAGGGACCAAAGTCAATGACCATAGCAGATCCTTCCAGTCTTCTTTCATTTTCCTTTGGACAGTCAGTTTTAGGCAATTTAGGCCAAACTAAAACCTCATAAGCAACACTTCTAACAGCAACATGTATTTAAAGAGTCAAATGCTATGGACAGTATTCCAGAAATAGTAGTTTTCAGTGTTTATAGGGTCTCAGGGGCCCTGGATCCCTTAAACGATACCAAAGAGAGTGTTAGTCACCCTGTTTTGTGGCAATATGACAGTTTTCCAGCTACAGGCATTCTTGGCACTTACATGACAATTATCATCCAAGGGAAGAAACTCTGCCTCTGACCAGCACAGTTACTGTATGTAGTGTTCCCAGATGTTGTTTTCTTCAAATGTGGCTTCCTTGTGAATGTGTCCCATTTGGCAATAGGTAGAGGAGCAGAGGTGGGTTCTTGTGACGCCAGCTGAGTAACAGAAAATACAGAATGCTTCACAGCATAAACTGTAAGGACAGTTCTGGCCAGCTGTCATCTTTTTTCCCTGTTTTCTTTTCTTTTTTTTTTTTCTTTTTTACATTTTGAAAAGACCTTTTCTTTGTCTTCAGAGACTTCACACAGAAAATAAATGCTGTAGTATTGGCTTACTTCCTGGGGCTGGATTTTTGCAGTATGAACTGGAGATGCTGAGCAAAAACAGATAATCAAGACTGTGAGGCTGGAAACCACCATGTTCCCTTTCTGAAAAAAAGTAAAATAAAATTAGAAGCTTTGTAAGTTTTTTTCACTTGAATCACTCACAGAAAACATTTTACAGTATCAGGACTGAATGCTACTCTTGGACAGGAGCACAGTGTATTGATGAGCTAAGTATGATCAGCATATCTAAAAGAAATAAAATATTTTAATCAGTGAGTACATTTTTATCAATTGCTGTTAAGTGTTGCAGAGAATTTATTTGTTCTTGTCCCCCTATGGGAAAAAACTAAGTAAACCAAAAAGCCCTTCTTCCATCCAATGTTATAAGATTGAAAGCATTTGTTTCCTGGAGTAGAATGATTTTCAGTTCTTATACCCTTCCAAATATCACATTCCACAAATTTGAGAACACCAAAATTGAATTACTGATATTTATTCAAGAAACCACAAAAATGCTTGGACCTTTCAACCACTAGTATTGTGATCAGTGTGACTTCTATCTGAATGCTGATGGTGAAAATGATGACTTATTTTAAAAATAAAAAGTAACATTCCAGACACTCCCATCTTGGTTGAAAATAAAAAGAATTGCTGCTTCAGTAAAAGCTTCAGTTAAAAATAAACCTTCACTTTCTTACCATTAAAGGGAACCAAAAAGCTCCTAAACTGTCTTAACTGTGGGGGTTTTTAACTTGTTGTTGTTGTGGTGTTGTTGTTGTTGTTGTTATTATCATTATTATTATTATTATTATTAATATATGTATTTCATTGGTAAAGTTGCTAAAAAAAGTCTCCTGTGAAATAGATTTTTACCTGAAAAAAAAAGGAATATAGTACCATGCATTTCAGCTGGATGGCATTTCTAGTAAAAGCAAGATGAAACAGAGAGAGAAAGAGAGACAATGAGACTTATCCTAAAATTGCCTGTGGTTGTGGGGTGGAGGTCATTAGAGGATTCTGCAGGTATGTGGTAAAACGGACTTGCCCAATCAGGCAGAGTAAGGTCTTGAACTATGGCTTTCTACACCCAATTACACCCAATCACACCATCCAGACTTGGTCTCTAGTTGTTTAATGCAATTAATGTTTAGCTGCTGATATAAGGTAAATCTGCTCCAAAAAGATAGAAAACTAGAAGTCCAATACCATAACTGAAACCTAAATAAGAGTTCAACTCTCCAAGCCGAAATGTGCATGGAGAGCAAATGTATCCCACAGCAGAGCAGGAGAGCCACTCGTCTCCTGTGAATTTGCACCTCTACCTATAAAAAACCCTCTTGATTTCCAAATAGTAAGAGATGGTGCAGGCATTAGTGGTGAGGAGGCTGGTGTCAGGTTAAAAAAAAGGCAAATAGTGGGAAACTTTAGGATAATTTGTACTGTGAGACTGTGGGTATATATTATTTGTCCCAATGGGCAATGTGGAGAGAAAGTACCTTGTTGACTTTAGAGCAGGTCTAAGCATAGACAAGATAAAATAACAAAGTGATTATGTAAAGCTCTGTAAGTTCTTTGGTCAGTATTTTCCAGTGAGTTAAGGAGACAACAGTAGTGCTTCCACTGTTCAAGGTGCACTGAATTAATTTTTCTTCATTATAAAAAGTAAGTTTTAAATGTAATTTTCAAAAGAGAGCATTTCAGCGATTTCATGAGCTTTAGACACGATCCTGGGCACGTCCTTCACCCAAAGAGAATATGCGTTATTCCATGAACTCCCTGTCACAGCAGATATGTCAGCATATATATACACAGCAGTCTTACCTACTTGCAATTTATATTTCCAAAAGAACTCATCTTACTTTATCTTATTCCAAGACAGGCTGGTAGATTCATAAATGTCTTCCATTCATTCTCATTCCTTAGTGCTTCGGGGGAGAGGAAGCAATTAGGCAATCAGTGAAAGAGGGGGAGAAGCCTTCCCGACATGTCCCGAGCGGTTGTGCTCATCGCTGCTGCTGCACAGCCTGGCTCAGCTCCGCTTTGGTGGTCGGTACCCTTCTGCCCAGTGCAGGGGGAAAAAGGCGAAATTAAGGAACAAGTTAAATTTCAGTTCGTCTGCAGCAAGTGTGGCATTCCCAGCTTTCAGCATTTCTTACAAGAGATGTAGGCTTCTCTAGACTTATTTTGCCTAAATATGATATTAGGCATTTATGAACTGGGAAGCATTAATTTTGTTTTTTCCTTTATCACCTCTGTGCTTTCATCTACTTTCTCCTACCACATAGACTATGCCTGGATAACCTCCTTAGTACAGAGTTCCCTTGCCCAGGGGACTGGACTATTAGCTGTATGAAGTATCCAGAAAAAAGGGTCTCTAGGCTGTTGTGCAGCTATTTCAGTGTTTCTTTCTTGGGTATTTCATGACTTGAATTAAAGGTCTAGGACAAAACAGAAAGAGGACACAGAAAAATTAGTAAGAAACTGTATATAAGCACAGAAAAAAACCCAGACAAAAACGATTAAATTGCAATGGCTTTGGAAGCAGGCACATGAAGAGGGATTAGAAGATCCTTAGGCTTTTCCTTAGACTTTTCCTAAGGACTCAAAGGGACTTTGTAGAGTTTATTGTAACCCTGGTGGTCCCCGAGTTGCTCTGCTGAGGTCTGGAGGAAAAGACTTGCCCTAAAAGGAAAGAGTGGATGGAGAAAGAGAACAGATTTATGTTCTGCTATTTCTGTTCTCCCTCTTCTGAATTTTTTTAAGAAAAGTTCATTTTTACGTTTCCAAAAAAATCTATCTTCTGAGTTTAAAAGTCCTTCTGATAGTCCTGAGGTCTTATTTCAAGAAAATGACAAATACCCACCTCACTTGGCTAGCTAACAATCAATAACAGTGACAGCAACAGCAGCAACGACAACAAAAATATAAAAGACTCATGTTCAGTATACTTCTCTACTTTTTCAATTACTTTGAAAACAGGAAAATACTGATCTTTTTTCTGAATATGAAAGTACCAAAGTTATTTTATTTTCATCACCTGCATAGTTGCGCATATTTGAGAAATGAAAACAAGAAAAAGCAACTGTAAAAATAATGAAAAGTTGGGATTTAGTTTTCATAGTTACTTCTTTTTCATGTCTCAGAAAACCACAAAAGGAATCTTTGATCGCAGTTGGTCTAATGAAGTGATAAATTAGGTCCTCATTACCTATTTCTCTGGCAGTTCTTTGGGCAAATGTAAAGCACCTATAAAGCCAAATATTTTGGTCTTTAAGGGTAAAGGCTTTTATTATAGCTAGGAATAAAAGATATATGCAAGACCATAAAAGGTGGGGTGGTTTTTTTTTTTCATTTTCTCTAATTTGAGACTACTGATGTTCACAGCTCATTTTTGCTGTTAGCTCAAAAGACCCTTTGGGTACTTTATGATGCCTTATTCGACAAATAATCCCACTGACCTGCACAAGAATGACTCACAAAACTAGCGACTAGCCAGTGATATTAAAATAATCACAACATAAGAGTGTTGGAAGAACTTTGTACTGCTTTGGCATCTCTACCACTGTTTGGAACATATTTCAGTTATTTTTATGAAATTTTAATCTTATATTCTATAAATAGCCTTAGGAGAATGACTTTGTAGAGGAGACATAACATAGCAATATATACCAATACAAGAAAATACTTTAAACTGTTTTAAATAATCATTTATGGGGATATTGCAGTGAATGAACATTTTTTTCTTTATTTTTTTAAATCTTTTGTATTTTTGTGCTTTAAGTAGATGCATGAAGAACAGGTGGATAACTTCAAAAGCCCTGACTACCCAAAGCTTATCCTTGACTCTTTTGATAGGCCCTCTGTATTTTCTAAATACAATGCACTTTTTTGTTCTGAGTCAGCTACAGTCACCTTTCCAGTAAGTTCTAACAATCCATTCCTTTAAACTTTGAAAACTTGCTTACCCTACTGATATCAAAGAGAATCATTCTCTAACATGTGTTTTTGGTGGAAACAGTGAAAACACCTAGCGAGGACTAGAGTAGTTTTCCTTTTAAAGTGATACAAACTCTCACATTGTTTTCTTTCCAGTTTTTATACCAAAGCCTATGAAAAATCTCTGCATACACTGACTTCTGAATGGGGCACTATTATCTGAATTACTGTTGTTTTCATATCCGCCATTCTTGCTGTTGTTTGATTATGAGAGCTTTGATGGCAAGCAGGGTGACCTTCTCCAGGCTCTAATACCATTACGTGGTGCGAAACACTGTTTGAGGATCACCCCACTTTGACTCCAGTTGTTCGTGATGTAGATTCAAAGGCAAAAACTGTAACACAGTCATGTTGCTGTCATAACCTTAACAGACGTCTAAGGGGTTGCAAGAGCATGCAGTCAAATATTTGAAGTGGAGCAGTTTCCGGCAACCTCCCTTAATCCATCCTTTGTAGGAGGAAAATTAAAGCTGTGTTTCCACTGAGTTCAGGCGAGGTTTCTGGAAATATGTGCTTGTAAACAAAATTACAAAGATTCTTCCCACCTGCTTCTGCTTTCAATCCTGATTAAACCCTAAGGTCAATTATTTGAAAATCTGGGGAAACTTCTGAGTCAGAGGTTGATCAGATTCCAGAAAGAGAAGAAATCCAAATGGGAAAAAGGGAACGGATATGGCAAAACTGGTAATGTTGACAAATAGGTTGGCTTTTTTAATGTAGTCTGTCAAGTCAGGACAGGGAAATTGTGATGTAATAGGAACAGAAATTGTTGGTCATAATACAACCTGACATTTATTTCAAACTGATGGTAAGTTTCACAACAAGCACATTTTATCCACAATTTTTTTGCAGTGCAAGAATGCTAGGGCCATTTTGTCTTCCTGTGGAGTAAAGGGTCCTCCTCTCAGCTTTTCTGTATTTTTTTAAAAGAGCTGATCCACCTAGACGTTAGGTACCTGTAATGTTACAATCCTGGGTGAAACGTTTTGATCATCCATCTTTGCAAAATGGCACTCTGAAGGAAAAAATACTTGTATGAAGGCAAGGACCTTACAGGACTACATCTTAGTGAAAATTTGGAATAAAAGGATAAGACTATACCTCTTCAATATGAGTATTAAACATTGTGTTTAAAGTGTTAGAGCCAGCTTGTATGTTTGTTCATGACATGATGCTGATAGATTTAGGCAGCAGAATTGGGCTAGTGTGCATTGCTGCCACTACTAGATGCTCTGGCTATATCTATACTAGTAAACAAAATAAGGCCAGAGAGTGAACAATGCAAGAGCCTGAGGGACAGCATGGGCCAAATGCTGTTCTCAGAAAATAGTCTGCATGGATCTACGGTGTTGGAACGGTGGGGCCAGAGAGGGTTTAGCTGAATGGCCTTAGCAATACAGATGGCAACAACATATTTTACAGTTGACTGTAGGTCCATAGAGCAGGCTATGGCCCATTTTAACAGATGGAGCCTCTAACGCCAGTGCTGCCTTGGAATATTTTCTGTAGTAGCTGAAACTACAAGTTGAGACGCAAAATATGTGGAGAAGGAATGGAGACCAGTAGGGATTTGGGAGGGGTATTCGTGATGCAGAAGAGTGTCACTGTAGTTCATTAGTGGTCTTGTCTTCGCTTCTGTGGAAGCTAGCAATACAGGAGTGGGGAGAAAAGGGAAAATATGTGTGTGTGTGGGAAAGCTGGAAATAGCAAAGGGGCCTTTTGACAGCATCAAGAGGCCCTTTTGTTTAACTGCAGAAGAGATCATGAGAGTTTGGTGAGGAACAGAGCCCACATGATCTTCCCTACTCATCCTCCAGACCCAGTCTGTAGCTGGCAGAAATCAGTGTAGCCATCAGCACTATCAGTACCAGCTGAAATGTTGAGGCTACATTTAAGCCATTTAATAGAGGTGCCCAGCTGAGGCAGTGGGACTCTTTTTTCTCCATTGGGTTTACAAGAAGCCAAGTCTGAACTCCTTCTTTACACTTTGAGTTACAGTAGCACCAGCAGTGCTCATGTTAGACACTTTTGGTTAGGTGGAATCATTTCTTTTAGCTATCTAAATAGGTATGTGAGTTTTCTTCAAGGTCAATGGAGAGACCAGGTCCAGATTTATTGCATTCTAGGACAGTTATCTAAGACAGGTGACATGAATCTCTGTCTCTCTGTCTGCCTTGGTTACAGGAAGAAGCTAGATGACTAACTTAGACTAGATGTCTGATTTTTTCGCAGCTGTGTTTGAATGGCATACCCACCTTGTTCTTAATGCAAATATCAGGCCCTGTGAAAATGTAAGGCACCTCAAACATGGAATTTAAATTTCAGATAGGCAAAATACCTTTCTCTGCTATCAGGACATGATTCTCTGTCTCCTGCAGTTAATGGCAAAGATACCATCGATGTCAGTGGGAAAGACTTAGCCACAGATGCTCAGTGGTCTGGTTGTCTGACCAGCCCTGTGCTTAGGTAAACTGAAGTCTTAGTTACATCTTTAATAGCAACAGATTGAACAGGATCTTTTGGGTTGCAAAAGCTAACCAGAAGAGGGGATCTAATACCGTTGTAGGAACTATAATATCCCCAGCGCATTTCACATGCTACTTATTTTCTGGATTTGGGGCAGTAAACTCAAAATGCACTAGTTGTGTTTTTGGCAGGTTGCTTGTAGTAGTTTATGCAATTAGCACGCAGATAGGTGACTTGTCAAAGGTCCAGAATCTAATTTTTTTAGAGTCAGTCAGACTTTTCTTGAAATATATTCCCCCTTTCTCTTGTGCTGATGTACACTTACCAGCAGAGGTGCTAAACTCTGGCGTGACCCTGCTGGTTTAGCCCTGAGCTCTGTTTGATGGGAGGAAAATAAATGCTGCTGGCATGCTCAGTGTTATAACAGAAAAGGAGGACACCAAATCCAGAACAGATAACGGGAACATCGAAAATGTTCAGTGAGGCAAAGTAATAATATTTCAGAAATTGGAAATCCCATCAGATGAAGTCAGTGCAATGGAATGTATGTCATGAGACATAAAATGTCTGATGAAAATAAAGAGGGTTTAAGAAAGTTATTGAAGACACTGAACCAAAATATTTCAGTCTCAGAATCAGGAAGTCTGAGAGAGAATAGTCAGGTGCATTGGAGCCTCAGGAATCTTAATAAGCATTTAAGGAGGGGGACAAGTTTATGGAGTTGAGAGGTGGCTTTTAAACATCTGCTTTTACCAGCGATAATTCTGTTGAGACGTTGCCTGAGACATAGGGGAACAAGCATGACATCAATGAGGTGCAAAAGAAGAATGATGGAAAAAATTAACAAATTCAGAGGAAAAAAGAGTGATATACACCTAGAAATTTTGAAAGGACTGAACAGTGGATTTTCTGGGCTGCAGACAAAACAATAACAACACAAGCTGCATAATATCAGGTGCTACACTAGGAAATTGGATTGTAGCAAATATTTCATCTATTTTTTTTGAGTCCTAAAGGTTAATATTTTAAAAGACAAAAAATATTTCTTCATTAAGAGATTGAGAAGAGATTGAAAAATGGGTATTTAAAATATTTCTGTAATAAAGTCATATAATTTTTAATTATCATTTGCCTTTCATACATACTGTATAAACATTAGGCAGTCCTGTATTAAATTTGTAATTGACAGTCCTAGGACTTTTGTCTGTTGGTCTGAGGTTTTTTTGATTCCATGTGTTTTTTCTTTTTCATTCTTTTCCATGTGTCTGTAGTATCATCAATGCAGGAGAAAACAGAAAAGCTGAAGAAATGAATGGGCAGAGAAGTTCATTAAAGAGATTATATCTGTATCTGGGCGCATCTCATAGAAATCTGGATTTCAGCAAATGAGAGTGGAAACTTTAGTTTAGTTCCAACAGTAATAAAAATGTTCTGGATGGAAATGTGTATCATTTAACAGCACAGCCTTCTTCTTACTCAGATTTTCTGTATATTGCATTAGTCCCCGGGGAACACATTCCTTCACATTTTTCTCCATCAAAGCCAGACTGCTACTATGCCACGTAAACTGAGGCAGTACTTGAAGTGAAAGAGCCGATGGCTCATCGTTATATAAACCCCGCCGAGGAGTTCAGAAGCGACGGGGTCACCGAGTTTCTCAGTTCTGTCTGTTCAACATCGGGGATTTTGGCGGCCAAATCCTGCGCTTGCGGCACGCTCTGTGCCGGTGTCCGCAGCCGCGAAGCCGAGCTCTGCGTGCTTGTGCGCCGTCGCCTGCCAGCCCACGCACGGAGCAGTCCCGTGCTTTTTTTTTGCGAGCCCCTTTGCAGGGTGTCTCGGCTCCGTTAGGAACAGACTGCGGGGGGGGGGGGGGTCAGGGCGATGGGGTGACGTGCAGGGTGTCCCCCCAAAGCTGCGAGTGCCCATAGCAGCACATTGCAGGGGATCATCCGGCTAATGCTGGACTATTGCCTTGTGCGAGACTGCAGGACCATATTCCCTGGCTCATTCTTCCCCTTATCCGTTTCATGTCATTCCTTTTCACGGTGCCCGCCCTGTGAAGTGCCATGTTATAACCTCCCTACTCAATAACCCGCAGCCCAGCTCACTACACTTGGACCCCATCTTTTCCCCTCCACCAGCCTTGCTAAGACAGCTTTTGCTCTTTTTTCCACCAGATACTCTGGGGATGGTGGAAGAAGCCCATTTTGTTGTTTGTTGGGGTTTTTTTTTTGTCCAGGGCTATAATTTTCTTCTTCCTGTTAACTTCACTGTGGTCTTTGGGAGAGCAGGAATGTCAGAGTTTTGTCCCTAATGTGATACTTTGAGTTTTCATTAATGAAATAAGATAGTCAGGATCCTGGCAAGTTATGGGGAAAGCCCCAAAACTGATGAAAGGGGACCCCATGCCCACAGCTGCTTTTTTCCTTAAGTCTTCCTGTGGACTATGTAAAGCAGTTGGCATGGACTCCAGATATACAGGATGAAGAGGGAAAACAGATATGAAAGACATTTCAGTAAAGCAATGTAAAAGCTTGGAAAAACTTTAAAAATAATAATAAGAAAAAACCCAAATTTGTTTTAATTTTTTTCTGTCCTTCCACTTTGAAAACCTGCTGGAGGGGAACAGCGTGGTCCAAAACATATTCAAGGGCAGTGTTACTCCCCTCTTCTGTAACTTGTTCTGCTTCTGCATGGAGTTTGACCATCCTGGCCTTTGGGAGCTTTCTAGGAGGCTCATATGAGAATACCTGGTGTCAAAAACATTAGCTACATACATGTCTACAAAGCTAAAAGTGGCTAGCACCTTTCTCCCAGCTGCTTCACTGCTACTGCTTTTAGTGTCTGGCAACTGATCTTGGTCTATCTGATCTCAGTCCAGCTCAACAGAGAATGGACACCATATATCCCTATTCTAGTTTGAAAGAAAAAAAATCATGGCAGAAAAGAGCTTTGAGAATAGTTTGACAGTAGTCAATAAGGAACAGCCAACACAAAGCATCTGGACAAACGCTGAACTGCTTAATGCAGTGACAATGAAGTGTTATTTGCCCCTGTTTTCCCTAACTGCTTATTTAAAGTTAGTAATCTTCTTATTTTCTCCTGGTGCTTTTCTCTATCTTTTGATCCTAAGAAACCAAGTAGCATATTATAAACTATGAATCCTCTGACTGCACAGTATAGCTCTGGTTTCTAGAGCAGCTCTGTAGATTGAAGGAAAAAACGGCTCAAGCATCCAGGAAATTCTGGTTAGATATCACATGTGCCCGTCCCAAGCCCAATGACCACATAATTTATAATAAGTATTTTCTGGCACTGCAAAAAGCAACAGCAAATTACAATGTATGCTGCTCCACTAAACTCTTTCATCTGCCCAGTGCAACCTTCTCACACTTATTGTGAAGTTTCTAACACCAAGACACTAAGAAAGTATTTGTTATTTAATTCCTTAATTACTTAAATGCTGCTCTTGTGTGCTTATCACAAAGTCAGACAAGTGCTCAGGAAAAGAAAATAGTAGACGTGTACTATGGACAAGAAAGAAGATCAAAAGAGGAAAAAAAATAATTTGCTGGGTTCGAGATTTAGGAATCTGGTCTTCTCACAGGGAAGTCGGACCAGCACTGTATGGGCAGACTCACTATAGAGCAACGACAGCAATGCCGTTGGAATTTCCATGGTAAAAATAGATACAGAATTATGTTGCAGAAGTATTTCCATGTACTCCTAAGCAGAAACTTTCTTGTGTCTCAGACAAGCTGGTAGGAGCTGGGATGGGAAAGTTGGTAATACACTGTCAGACATCTCTGAATCCGGCTAGATATACACAGGTACGTACGTATAGCTGCTCCTCCTTGGACTTGGCATCCCATCCACTGTTGGATTAGATACAGATAGGATAAAATACACAAGGAGTTATGACAGAGGAAGTGGAAGGGTGAAAAGATTTCTGATGGAATAAGAAAAGTACCTCAGAGGACTGAATGACATCTGCCTCAAACTTTCTTGTCTAAACATTGTGAAATGCTCTGTGGTCTCTATTACGAACAAAATGTACCCAAAGGTCTTTTTAAAAAATGTGCCTAAAAACCTCCAACATTGCCAATTTTTGTGGTCAAAAACTATAACAGACTGAGATAAGAATTAAAAAATAGAAAGTTATAGGTGTAGAGTTCATGCTTACCTTCTGGTTTCTGTGTTTTCAGAATGATCCCAAGTGATAATTTATGTCTATTTTTCTTCAGCAACATGTCCAAAAATTACCTTAAGAAATAGGATGCAATTCTTAGATGATACCTCAGAGAACTTACGTATTAAATTCACAGGACTAAGGCTTCCTATAGTCCATCAAGTGTTGCATGTTTAGATTAATAACATGAAAGCTGGCAATTCTTGAAAACTGCAATGCTCATTTCAAATCCTACTTTTAGGGATCCCCAAAGGAAATTTGTAGGGAGGGCATGAGGGGACCCATTGGAGTGTGAGCTGATATATCAAGTGAAAATTCCTAATAGCATACCCAGCTAATCTGAAAAGTGGCATTAGGTTACGTTGCCCTAATAAAGCTATCAGAAAACCTCTTTGACAAACAAGTTATTTTGATATTTTTTTTTGGTCAGAAAATATCTGTTTGCTGACACCAAGTCTTTCCACAGGAATGTGCTATTTAAACAAAATTTATTAAGAAAGCCTTTTTTAGGTTCAGGATAGAATTGCCGATCGAGTGTGAAAGAGAGAAGCAGAGAGAGCCCAGTGGTCAACACACACATTGCAATGGAAGAGCTTCGTGCTAGTCCTGGGACTAATCCCAAGTGATACTTCATCTTGGGTTTATCAAGCGAGATGTGACTGCCTCAGCTCTCCAGAAAGTTACTATCTGGGGACATGGTGATTTTTCCTATTGTTCTTTGGCATATGGAGAAAATTTATGAAGTCTTAGAACCATTATGAAATCTCAGGAAACCCAGTTCCGCTCAGTTGCATTTCTGAGCTTGCAAATTTCAAAATACAAAAAGTAAGTTGATCGACTGAAGTGGCAACATTTTCCATGTGTCATTTTTATGCAAACAGAGGAAAAGTCAAAATCCTTCGTGTTGTTGTTAAGGACAACAATCAAAGATTACCATATCTATGAAGTTTAAGATGGTTTAGGATATTTTTGAAGTGTCTGAAGACAAAGCAGAGCATGATCTGGCAAGCCCAATACTTGAGCAGGTCTCTGGATTCTGGAAGAGTGTTTGACAGATGAATCTGCTTTCATTACAGAAGGTCCCATAAAGTGCAGCTTTGAAACAGGGCTTAAATACAGTGTACTCATATTCTGAAAAACTGACCCAAGAAGAGATGTGCCACGGATTTTCGCTTCTTTTCTACAGCCAAGTGTAAACTGACCTCACAGAAAAATTGCTTCTGAAGTAGCAGTTTCGCACTACCCCTAAGCCAAAATACTCATTCAGATACTGTTCTCACCCTAGCTATCCTGTAAAGGATAGAGATCCTGGACAGGTGAGTTGTATAATTACTGCCTTCCCTTTATAAATCACTGAAGGCGTGCTTCTTGTCACTGAGCGTGTACAGCATGTGGAAGGAACAGTATGTGGATGGGAGGGGGACCTGGCTGCAAGGTATTGATATTGAAATAGCAAATATTCCACATAGCTTAATGCTGCAGTGCTGGGTTGGATGGCAAGATGGTGCGAAAGACAGATTTTAAAGGGTTTCCAGTACTTTAGGGGTTTGTTTTAAGGATCTTGGGTATGTAACCTCAGCTAGCCACCTAGGCTTCTTCCGTCATCTGTGGAAAGAAACTGCATAGCCATGTGGTAATGGATTCATCTTAATATAGATCTGTATCATTAACAGGGTGAATCACTTCTTCTAACAGCCTATCCCTCTCCATGCACTAGAGAGGTTGCACACATAACATTACATTGGGTGCTTAACTTACAGATAATGGAAGTTAGAAGAAATGAAAGCCCTCACGCCTTAGTGCTGTAAATAACCATCTAGTTCCTACCCTGTAACTGGTGAGCGAGGTATCTCGGTCCCTGTGAAAAGCAATGATGGACAAGACAAAACTTCAAACTCCCCATATGCAGTTTCTTGTTCTGTTCTGGGGACAACACAGGTGGGAAAGGGGCATCAACCCTCCAGGTTCATTGCGATCGTTCAGTTTTTTACCCTATCCCTTACAGACAAAGGAATCTGCTGTTTCATCTTTCTAACATAGCTTTGACATATGGAGACAAGTTCTGTAAATGGGTGGAAGTGAAGACTCCCAGAAATGATGTGGAAACATTAAGGTCTTTGTGGCTATAAACTCAGAGTGATGCCAGCTGGGAACTGTAATTTAAAAATCGACCTACAATAAAAGTTTAACTTAAATTAAACAGAACAATTTTTTTTGGTGAGTTTTCGCACAGTGTGATTTTTGCACTCACTGATTGTACCATACTATTACCTTCATATAAGTAAAATCGCCTGAGATTATCTGCAGGCTCAATAAATCTTAAACAGTGCAATGTTGCCATCTTTAATTTCTGGTAACCGAGACCTGGAATATATACATGTAACACATAAGTGTTATTCCATCTTAAGCATCTTCAATGATATTCAAGAGCAGAAGAAAATGAAGTTACTCTCTTTTTTAAATTGCTGCAATACCTGAACCAAGATGCCAACTAGATATCCATTGAATGAGGATTAAGTCCTCCCATCTGCACTTCTAGCAATCTTAGTCTGCAAAATGAACAGCTACTGTCTTCTTGAAAAGTTGTAGTGCAAATATCCAGTCCAGGCATTTGAATACTGCTTGACACCAAAAGGCCAGAGTCTGACATACAGACCTATTCCTATGAATACAAGATATGAAATCTCATTGAGACCAGTGGACTTTTCATCTGGGACAGTTCCCCGATCATGTTCCATGGTCCGTGATGGAGCTCAGATTTTTCTTAGTCCATGTGAAACGGTGTCTCCTGTTGACTCATAGAGAAAAATCTTGTTACCAGTAGTTTTCATCTGGCTCAAATGAGATGGGCTGACTGTTAATAAGAAGCACCTCACAGCCTTAGAAAGAATGAACTTTACTGAATCTTTCTGGATATTTTACCACCGTTACTAAGTGACCATTATTAAAATTCTAAGGGATCTAAAAGTGAGCAAAAAAGGCAGCTGAGTGGCACCTCCCTGGAATTCTACATATGTCTCTATCAAAAAAAGTGAACCTAAATCTCATATTGACAGCTGGTCTTTTATAATCTAGTGTCCAAGTTCTAATGAACTTTTAATATCCTTCCCTTCCCTTCCCTTCCCTTCCCTTCCCTTCCCTTCCCTTCCCTTCCCTTCCCTCCTTTTTTTTTGGACAAGTATTTGGAGGCTAGGTGGCAGTTTTAGGGGCTTTTTGCTCAAAACCAGCAGTGGAGCATGGGAGTTAACAAATCAGAGCAGAGTCCTACATGCTATACGCAGTACTTGCACTGCAAGCAATACGACTTTTGTGAGAGGAAATGCACCTTTTTATCTTAAAGGTCATAGGAGGTAGTGTGACAAATAAATCACTAAGTTTTGTGGATCGCTGGTTTTTACATGTATTCTGCTGGAGATGCAAAATTCGAGAGAGAGGGAACCTGCTTCTAAACATGCTCTGTGTACTGGTGGTTTTCTGTGTGCACGGGGGATTTGCAGTGCTGGGGCCCAACTGCATTTTAAAATTGGATGGTTTAAAATCAATTCCTCCTTGACATACCTTTCAAGTCTGAACAGATTGGAAGCCCTCGGGGTTCTGAATGTGACCTTTTCTGGAAGAAGTTTATGAGATTAACTCTCAAAGCACAGCTGGTCTCTGTCTCCCGTTATGCTACATATTAGTGATGCCATCAAACTCTATTTGGGAAAGCACAAAAATCTGCAAGCCTAAACTCAAATCTGACTGTGTAAAACTTGCTCCAAATTCCTTATGCTTCCCTTCTCTTCATTCAGAGTCCTTCATGGAAACGGCTTCCAGAAAGAATCCCATGTGTTAATATCATCATATATTATATTGCAGGTGGAGGAAAATATATATTCTTTACAACAACTCTGGAGAGACTTTAGGTTTTCTCTTATGTACAGTGAGTGTCTCAAAATCATGGTGAGGGAAAGAAGCAAATAGTTCCCCCAAATTTTTTACAGAGCAATTTTCTTCAGAGAGACCTGCTTCATAACACTGACAATAGTAGCGGAATGGTTGTTAGGAAATAGGATTCAGCAACTAATCTAAAGAAATGTGAAGTAGAAGCTCCCTTCTTGCTCACAGCCTGTGATTAACTGCCAAGATCAATCCATGGGGCTTTCTTTTAAATTGAATTTATTCAGAAGTCCACTATATAAACAGCACAGAAAGAATGAAGGCTCAAACTTTATTAGTTACATCACAGTTACTGTTTGGCATTTACAGAGGGAGTCTGTGACTGTCAGAACCAGAACAAAATTTGGCTTCATTTGAGTACTACAGCTGGCCGGTGTCTGGACCAAAATGGAGTGAATCGGAACCAAATATTGTCAAGACTTCCATTTTTCAGTCACGGCCATAAAAAAGGATGTTCCTGGCTGGCTGCTCTCCAGTGTGCTCTGTCACCTTGCTACCTGCTTTGGGATGGAGCTGCTCCGCCAGTTCTGCTCCTACAGTGGCAGAGCTGATTCAAACCCTAAAGCAGACACGCTAAAACTACATGTCATGTATTCCACTGTTACACCTAAGAAATTAAAATGCTCTGGTTCCTTTGCCTATTTGCTACTTCATTGATATCTGAATATGAGATTACGCGATACCAAGGATCATCCCTCAAGGGACCCTGTTTATGAGAGTCTTCAGGACAGCAGTTTTCATCCTGAGAAATCAGACTGTATTGAAGGGTGGAATCTGCACACCTATCATAGAAAAAAGTCAGCAGGGGAGTAAATAAGGAGTAAAGTTTGGACACAAGATGGCAAAAGGTCATGATTTTGGAGAAAAACTGGGGCTTGTTTAAAATATTCAAACTGAAAAATCAAGTCCCCCTTTGGATTTTTATCCAGCTCGCTCCTAATACTGGAAGAAAGCCTGTCTAACATTACTTTAAAAAACTGGGTTTTTCCCCTTTATGCAATGTCAAGTATAATGACTTCACGGTCCTGATGGAAGCATCGTGCATCTGCTGTTACTCTGTTTTCAGAGCAAGCTGTCTTCTGTCTCACAGAGGCTAAAGGGACCAGATACAATTTCTTGGAATTGCTAAAACTAGCAAAGGAGAAATTCTGATCGGCAGATGAAGCTATACTGGAAAAAATGACTAATAAATCATACTAACTTTTTAAGTGGGTGGAGTAGAGCATCTGCCTCCGCCCTATTCCAGTCAAAGCCTTGAATGCAAGTTTGTGTTGCTCAAGGCCCTGGAAAATCAGGTGGCTCCTATTTAGAGTTACTAGCCAGTTATAGCCACCCTTGGCAAAGGTTTTGTCAAGTAGAAAAAGATAGGTTCCTGGTAGTTCTGCATAAGCTAGCTTTTCACTAAATGATCAAATTAGCCTTATGTGACTAAACTGATTTTCATTTGCAGTGATAAAAAAGGAAGTGTGAATGACACAGTAATAAGCTCTGCAATTACAGGAATAACACCTCAATTCCGCTTTAAAAACAGAAACAGGCGATACATCTTTGGGAACAAAGAAGAAGAAAATTCTGGGAACTTCCAGAGAAACCCACATAGTCATTGACAGTCATGGGCCAGAAACTTTCTGATAAATGTTCTTTATAATGTTCTTATAATCTGGGACATGTGACAGAGCAAATGAATGACTGCACTGGAGAAAAAGGACAATCAGCAAGGATGTGAAATTACACTTGGCACAGTTTACTTTGCCTCAGAGCTTTCTAGAGAATCAGTCTTTCATTTTAGCATGAGCCCAAACCCAGTGTTTTTTTTTGTTTTAAGAATCTTTAGCTTTTGTGGCTGGTTGCTAGAAATGCGGGTAAAAAAGAACTTTGAAACACAGTACACAGTTACATTTCCAAAACCTACATCAGGCTCTGAATTGTTCACTTTCCTGGGGCAGGGGAGAGGAAGAGAGAAAAATAATTAAGGTGAATATTTTGTTCCTTGCATTTATTCTCTGCAGTAATAAAAGATTCTAGATCAAAGAGCTTCTTTGTTAGCAATCTCCAAATCAAGCCTCAACTAAAGACAAATCCAAATAGTGTCCTTTTGATCTTTTTCTGTTTCATTCTTGAAACCACTCCCTTGATGCTCTGCATACCTTCCATCATATGAGCTCGGATGGTAATAGACTTTCCCCACTTTCAAACAGGGGCTGATCAACCCTTCTTGGGGACAAAATCATAGCGATACCTTCGAAGGGAGCGTCTGCATGTTGAGTGACCATCGCCACTCTTCCCTTTGTAAAACCAGCACCCTGGAGAACCAAGGAACAGCAGCCTTTAACTCTATGACATGAATTACTGAAAGTAGACCAGTGGGCTGACCAAGCATTCGTTTTCAACATTTTTGTGGAATATCTGTAGCCTTTCTTTATCTGCTTCTGTAGTTCTGTGAGTTGGCTACTTGAAGGGAGTTAAATAGCATCAGTGAGTGATCAGGGTCTTTCTCTGCTCTGAACTTTATTTAAGGTATGTATAATTGGCTGTGGAATGTTTGTTGTTTTCATATTAAAAACAAAACCAAACCAAAATCAGTGTTATGTGAGCAATTTAACTGCAGAAGTCTTTCATGTTTACTGCAGTTGTAATTAGAGTTTCAGCAGACATTTTCAAATATCCAACTGCAGTCAAGGAAAATGTAAAACCAGATAGAAGGCAGTGGGGCAACTATACAAGCAGGGGTTTTGGTTCCCATGCAGGACATCTGAAAAAAGCCACCACAGCACTGTGGCAGCTTGATGTTACTGGAAAAACTTCAGAGTGTAGCCCTGCAAAAGGTGAATACTTTTTTTTTTTTTCCTGGCTTGCCATTTAACAGTAAGTATTCTAAACCAGTCTATCTCATTTGAGACCAATACTGGAGGTGGCTTTCACAACAGTGAAATCAGAATATCAGGGCCTGTTCCTTTGCAGCAAGCTTTTAATGACCTCTTCCAGAAATGAGATCACATCCACTGTGGAAAGATGGCTGACACATTGTCCTTGATATGAATGATTGGGTGAATTACAGGACATGAGGGAATGAGGCCCCAGAATATATAAATGTGTGTGTACATAAGCATAAGCACATTTGTTTTAAACACTTCTATGCAGAGCTGCCTTTACCAGATATACTTGTGCGCCCCGATAAACAAGCAGAACCGCTGCTTTCAGATATCGCTGGCAACATGCATCAAAATACAACTGGCAAACAGGCCACGACCAGCTGAAGAGCTGCTTTTAATTAACCTCAGTGCAAGACGATAATGGAAGTTCATTTCTCTTTTCCTGTTGAATGAAGATCCACTGATTCAGCAATAATTGAACTCTAAACACTTTGTAAACTTCTTCTGGGAGGAACTGAAAGAAATGCCAGCAAAGTCATCTGTGAGTCATTAAGAGGAGCGAGGGCTGTGTTGAGGCCGATCTTCCCAGTCCCAGATCACAAAGGGAAGGCGGTGATAGCGGCTGGCCATCTTGAGCGTTGTCCTTGGCATACGCAGGCCATGTTGTGAGTTTTCTGAAGGTAGTTGTTACGAGACAATAGGGTCGTCTGATGTGGTCTATGATTCTTAATCAAAGACACTCTCTTCTAACAGCTCTTTTACCCGCTGCAGTGGAACTGTTTTTAAAGTGCTTATGTTAGAAAAGCAGGACTGCATTTATGTTTCTACTTTGTGACTGCCAGAGCCCTCAAGTGCTTTATTATAGTACATTGCCAGTTTTGTTGTAGCTAAGATGGAGAACTCCTTATGTTTGCAAGCTTTTTTTCATGTAAGACCATAAACTCTTGCTGGTCTTGCCTAGAATTGCACATGCCTGTTCACGGTGCAGGATTGGTTTTGTGGTGCAGACCTCAGGTTCAAGGAGCAAGAGGTTCTTACGATACAATTTTCTGAATAAAACACCACTTCATAGATGAAATCTGCTGCTGTGTGTACACGTGGACAGCTGTGTAACTCCCTAGGGAGAGTCACAAAGCCTGGCTTCACTCCTGCCCCAGGTACTCTCAGGTGTTCACTGCAAACCTACCATTTCCATGGGAAACAAGACTAAGAAAGATGTGGTTTTTCAAATTTAAAAAAAAAAAAAAAGAAGAAGAAAAGAAAAGGGAAAGAGATAAGTCTTAGCAGAGAGATATGGCTGTCTGTCAGGCACCAGATGAATTAGAGTGAGCACTGGCAGGCAGAATATCCCAGCAAGTATCTGCCCATGAGCTGGGGGTTATATGAACTTAATTGCTCAAGGGAACATACTTTGGTTGCTGATTCCATGTCACACCCAAGCAGTGTAAATCTGAACCTTGCTCTTGGCTGAAATCTGAGAAACGAAACGTCTGCCGGCGTTTCACTAAAATCCAGCCCTGCTAAAGGGGGGCAGGGAAGGCGTGTATGGAAGAAATGTAATCAGAGTCTACTGGCTAACTAGCGGTTGGTTGTGAAAAGAAAGCGCAGCATGTGTATGCTGGATGGGAAGTGACGGAGGAATATCAAGCAGCAGCTTTGGGAAAGAAGGAAAGACTGTGCAGAGAGTTAGAGGAGAATAAATGGAATCAGAATTCAGGGAGCAGTTAAAGAGCAAAGGGGGGCTGGGGGTTCAGGGCAGCAGAATGAGGAAGGAAGCGGTGGGGGAGGCAGGGGGATGTCAGACGTGGCTGGGACCAGAGATCCCGTTGCTCTTCCTTCCCAGATGTGTTCTGGGTTACAGAGCCCCGTCACAGGTCAACAGGGCCCTCATCCTGTCTGCAGTTCAGTCAGAAGCTGGGGCTAGGGAAGAAGCGAAGAGACAAAGATCATATGGATTTAATCTTTAGAAAAAAGGAAAGCATTTAAATGTAAGGCATGGACAACCTGAAGTATGCTGGTGGCCTGGCTGGCATATCATGAGCGGGGAAAGGCCTTGGAGGCGCATGGATCAGACATACCAAGCAGAGAAGAAAACTGACTGAAAAAGGCGCAGGATTTAATTTCAGTGATAACCTAGACATGACCTGCTTGAATGGCAGCTCCATAATCCAGGAAAACCTCAAAGCTGCTGTTATTTCTAGTGTCTTCCACAACAGAGGATGCTAAAAAGAACAAGCCCCTGTTATGTGCTAGCTGGCTTCTGCAGAGTTAATTGCTCAAAAAGCAGGGTGGGAGTATGGGAGTGAGAGGGGGAGATGGAGGAAAGAACAGAAAAAAAATAGGTAAATTGCAGGTAACTTGTGGGAAGGGAAGGAAAGATGAAGAAGGAGAGAGACCATATATTTGTATTTTCCCTACCATGCCTATTTTTCATGGAAAATGATTTTTTTCTGGAAATGTTTGTATGGATCTTGCAGATCTACTATCAGACGAGCAGCTACCTCATAGTGCTGGCAGATGAGATGTGATTGCTCTCAGTCAGAAACTCCAGCCAGGCTGCCATATATCCAAAAGTCTCAGGTATGTCCCTCAGCAACTGCATGGTGCAAGATACCTACATGGATCTGGGGAGCTCTAGACGTACTTTGTATCTGCTTCATAGATGAGCAGCTATGGTTATTGTCAGTGTCCTGAAATCATTAAATTTACTGTGCATAGACTAATAGTGTAAAATGCATGTAGTAAGTAGTTCCAACACATCCTGGGTGCCCCACACAGCACAGGCACCTGTACTTCAGTAGTGGAAATCCTGGAGAGAAGTGTGGCAGCCCCGCATAAAAGTTCTCTTCCAAGCATTTTAATTTGCTATAGCTACTATTTACTATACACGTTTGTGATTTATCTCAGAGACCTTGTTAGAAATTACAAAATGTAGACACTTCCCTATTATCTTACCCCCTTGCCACAGTAAAAGATATACGGGAAGGTGCAGAAGTACTTAGGACTCCCAATAGCAACCATGTGGCTTAGAAAGAGAAACGTTAGATCAGCACCCTGACCCCTGAAGAAACAGGGAATTAAGCATGACGGAAGGCTCTTACACCCTGGGAGAAACACATCATTCTCTTCCAGCGAGAACAGGGATTTCTCCTCCAGCTCACTGAGCACTCTGGGGTGAGAAGGGTGCTCACCCCACCACTGCCATGGACCTCCATGCTTCCTTTTTAATGAGGTGCAAGCTTTTTTAAGAACTTTCATGAAGTTTTCTGGATCAGGTGCTTCTTTTCCTTGCAAGTTTCTTAAGACACATAGCATGTCATCCTAGGCATATCCCTCCAGCCCTTAGCATGACCATAGGTAAGTAAAAACCAACCGTAGGACCTCCTCACCATCCTGCTGTTCACAGCCTGGGATGGCTTGAGAAAATCCCTTTCCTTCACACTCGGGAGATCCTTTTCCTCCCTTCCCCTGGGCTGACCTGGGGCTGATGGGCAAACACCCTCTCATCTTGCCATCAGTGGAGGTGATGGGACAGGAGAACCGGCTGTGGGTCCCCGCTCAGCTCCCATCCCACCTGAGGCTCCACGCGCGATGGGGGGAAGCTCTCTGGCAACCTCTGAAAAACTCAGGCTGTCCACGGCAATCCGCTGGAGACACGACGTGCTGTGGATTGACACAGTTTTCTTGCAAGCAGTCAACTTCAAAACTCACGCAGCAGCATTGCATCTGCGAGCGGCTGGCTGCAGTGGTACGCTGACGGCTCGGGCTGAGGGCTTCTGCCTGCTCTTGCCAATATGGGCACACATGGCGTTTAGCAATGGCTAAACTTAGACAAGCAAGATCAAAAAAAAAAATCTAGACGAGAGCAAGATCAAAAAAAATCAGCTCAAATGGGAAAAATGACACATCCGAATTACGACTATGAGACAGTAAAGGCTCTACGTTGTCAGTACAGCTAATTGCTGACATCAGTTGCAGCATCAATGACAAACACCACCCTCTGTGAAGCAAAACGTGCAACGGTGCCACAAAGTGTGAAATCACCCTTGCAAATGCTGAGCGAGACACTTGCTGTAGCGTGCGAAGCATCAGAGCAGATTGAGGAGGAACCTATGAGATCCTCTGGCTTTTCAGTTCTCCGCTTTCAGACATTAAGTTTCCTTTACTTGGTGCAACAGAAATTGTCTGGAGAGCTGTAGAGAGAGACAGGAATCTGGGAGGAGAGATTATTTTTCAACATAGTAAACATGGTATTTCCAGAATTCCCTTGTATGTTCACCATCTACCAGTCTGAGACTATCCAGAGCACTAAAACCCCTTACACATAAGAGCTTTTTAGGCGCTATCAAGCTATGAAATCCCTTTCTGAAATTGCCTGTCAGTTATCTTGCAATATTTGATATTACCTTGTTATTTGTAGTATATAGATAATAGAAGCTTAGTCCTGGATTTCAAAGTTAAGCCTGTAAGCTGGCCTGTGGTTTCCTACTAAACAGACATTTGGAAAATAAGACTTATGTGGAAAAGCTGAGAGAGCTGGGTTTGTTTAGTCTGAAAATGAGGAGTTGAAAAGGCGAATGATAACAGGTATGCCAAGAAAGCTACACAGAAGACAGTGACTGATTGGATTCCTGGATCACAAGGACAAGGATGTGCAGAAGCTGGCTTATTTTGCAGCAGGGCAGATTTAGATCAGACATTAACTGAGCACTGGTATAGTTACTTAGAGAAATTGCAGAATCCCTTTAATCATCTAACATATGTTACTTTGAATGCACAGATGTCTGTATGGCACAGAAACACTTGGAGCTGCCCCTGAACATGGGGATGGGCTGAACATCTGACCTCTTGAGGCACCTTCCAGCCACCTGCTTCTATGATGTTGCCCTAAGAAAACGTTACTGGGACAGCCCCTGAAACCTGCCAGTGTTGCAGGAAGGATGTTCCTACAGGTGTCACTCTACCTGATATTAAGCAGAAATTGAGCACTGAAAGGGTGGAGAGTTTGGAAACAGTGATACCCAAAGCGGTCAAGATGGACATTGGAAGGAGCGCCAGCAGCACAGCATCCCATCTGCCCACGGTATATGGTGTTGGTGAAGCTCGCTATAGGTGTGCCAAGCAGTTGGGTGCTGTTTCCCTGCAGTCCTGTGGAGCCCACAGGGTCCGTGGCTTCCCCTGCCACCCCCAGGCACTGCAGGAGCTGGGCATAGCCAGTCAAATGGGGAAAAGCAAGATTTCAGGAGGAGAAAGACCACTCTCTCCCTGCCTTGGCCATCCAAGAAGTCTGACCAAAGCTCCTACCAGTAGCTCTGGTGCCAGAAGAAACAAAACCCTTCCCTGTTCCTGCTGTGCCACCCTTCCCACGTGTCACCCTCTGCTCTCCACACAGACCCAGCTTGGATCATTTCCACCTTCTGAGATCCTGTGGGGTCTCTGTGGGACAGCCCCAGACATTTTCTTTTCATGAAGACTCTAGATCCTCTCCGGGTAGAAGTCCTCAGGATTGCCCTGCTATGGATGGTGCTGTGGCTGTGCTGTCACAATAATGAGTTATGGAGTGCTATAGGTGACACAATGTAAGACAAAATGACTCAAAGACTTTTGTGGTGCAGAAGTTTGGTAGAAGTTTCTTGAAACTCCTTTTTTTCTGTGCTGATGGTGGCTCTGCATTTCCCAATCTTGTACAGAAGTGGAAATTCCAAAGTGCTCACGGAAAAATTTTACTTGTGGTCTATGACCAAGCCATAGGCATAAAGTACTGGAAACATTGTTAGAGAATTTTACCCGTCAGCTTGGCAAAAAGTAGCAATATTTATTTATTTATTACCTAGACTGGCTCAAGCATTTAAGTGGTAAGCACCAGGACTTCCCAGACATTTATTTATAGCATTTTTTTCTATTTCTTAAACAAAACAGTTTGTATTTGTGATTGCCAGCATATCCTTCTGCACTCTGTACTGGTTCAGTATTGTCTTAACAAATCACTAAATAAAACATCTTCCAACTTTCTGAACTAGTTTTGCTATCTACCCTGTTGTAAATGAAAAGCTTTAAGAAATCGTTTGTGGAAGAGGCCCTGTCTTTCTTTTGGGGATTTTTTCACCAATTAAGATTGTTTGTATAGTATGTGGATTATGATTTTGGTATTTAGTTTTCATTGTTCTTGTGTTCAGTGGGCTTGAGTCTGGGCCTCAGCACTACTCTGTTGTCACAAACTGCCTTTTTCTGACTTCAAACTTGTGAAACTTCTGTAGGTGTAAAAAAGGACCCAGTGCTTCAGATTTAGGGAGGAGTAAAAGGTTTTATAGTTTCTTTAGTTTGCCAAAGACTGTTTAGGTTTACTGACACATCCCCAAAAAGGAAATAAAAATAAATGATATAAAATATTCCCTGCTGTTGAATTTGTGCTCAAGACATCTTATAGTGGAGCTTTGCACTCACTGCAGTGTCAGACAGAGAGGAAGAGTGAAAGGATGGCGTGAATGCAAAAGAGAGTTTGAGCTAGAATTTCTTTTTAAAAATTATGGCTGTGAACCCTGAGTCTCCGCTGCAATTTCCTTGCTCTTGTGTAGTACCAGCCATTTTACAGTCATGTCCTTGAGAAGGGGAATGATACTTTTTTTCTTTAAATTTAACAAGAAGAAATTTAAATTTTATCAAACTACAATGAAATAAGCAGTTTCTACAAGGCATTTATGGACATGTTCGCTTTTTGGGTGGTCTTTCCAAATTCAGCTTCACATATATTATGAATAAACAGCAGTCTCTCATTTAAGGCTTGGACATTTAACCATCTATTGGACTCACAGGCAATGTGGGTTCTAGTTCAATGCTCACATGCTAAATTATGAGACTTTATATATTTAAATGTGGATTCAGCTTTGGATTTCCTCTCACACTTAGCATCTAACATTTCACTGGCAATCTCATGTTTAGAAATATGGCTGGAGTCTCAGCAGCAATACATTTATTATCAAGGCCTTTCAGGTAGTCCAGATGTCCAAAAGAACACAGGATTTCACGAGACAGAAATTTCTTTAACACAATCTAGTCTATTTACAATGAACACCAAGTCGCATTTGCTTGGAAAAGAAGAGACAGATGGAGACTATTTCCTTCCTCAAATTTTCCAAGTCTTCAGTCTTTCTCTTTTAGCACCTTCTCAAGGCCACACTTGTTTCTCTTACTGTTTCCAGACTTTAATTTCTATCTGTTTCTGTCAAAGCAGCCAGTTTCAACAAAAAAATGCCCAGTTCCGTACTCTCATCAGTTTGTGGAGACAGCTCCACCCATGTTACTCAACCTCTGCTGAGACGTTGCCCACATCTGGAGCTCTGGCTTTGAGGGTGCCAGTCATCTTATTCTGGGTAGGAGCTCAACAGCTTCTTCCGTTTGGCCATAATGAAAAACGATTCACATATTCATGGCTGATAAACATATTTGCTGGCAGCTCTCCAGAACATCTTTGTGATTAGTGTATGAAAGATGTAGGCTGACAGGTATAAAGCTGACATTTAATTTAGCTCCAAGAGAGATGTTCCTAGCGCTTTATTTTCCAATGGAAAAGTTAAACATTTCAATTCATGCACAGCTGATGAATGAATACCACCTCTGACCCCCAAAAGCAAGCACCCCCACAGCCAGTCATAAAAAAAAAAAAATACACAAAAGATAGCTAGGGCCTGATTTTTGTTCAGATTTCATTGTGTCAATTAAAAAATTGCACACAAATTTCACAGATGAAAAGAGGAAAAATGTGATAATTAAACATTCTAGTTTTGCAATCAAGGTTCTTAAAACCATGCTGAGTGTCAACAGTTACAAGTTCTTTTGGACTGATATTGCAGCTTCCATCCCTGTGGAAACAGCTGTCATTATAGGCATTGTATTGAATCATGAAAGGAAGAAATGAACTCTGAAGAAAGATTGATTCTTTCTCTGGAAAATTGCAGAGCTTTCCTTTTCTCCCAAACTGAATTAAACCAGCAAAACCACAATTAGCTCAAAACAGATTCCATTTTTTTGGAAGTAAATCTTGCATTTCACGTAACGCCAGACCGACACCTCACCACGAGGTCTGCAATGCCGCAGAAGGGGTCTGTTGACTTTTCCAAGCAGAAAGAAAATGCATTTCCAAATGACACTTAGACTGCTTTTCCAGTGCGTATAACATATGCTTGCATCTCTATTAAGAACATTCAAATTAACCTATTATATTAATGGGAAGCATTTATGCAGGCCTTGTACCCCAAAGATCTTTTACGATTAGCCTGAACTATTTATTGGGGTAGACATGAGATACATTGTTCTTCTTTCCCACATAAGTCGCTACATATGTAAAACATCACTGGAGGTCCTTCCTTTCTTCAAGCTGACTTTCCCTGCCTCTCCACATTAGTTTGGCTATTCCAGCACTTCTAAAGCACTCCATATGTTGATGAATAAACCGTCATTTCCCACTTGTAATGAGATTACTCAGTCCTTGGGAGCAGATTTATTAGCTACAGTTATTTCATGTCTAATCACAGCCTTACTTTCCAAAAAGAAAATGAACAGGCATGGATTGCATTTGAGAGCTTGGGGTCCTAAATATTTGGGTTACATCTATGTAGACTTTGTTATTTGGAAGGAAAGCAAAAGGAAACAATAAAAGGCAGAGGGGGAGGTTTTTTACAAACCTAGGCTAATAAACATGAAAAGTCTGTCAGTGGACTTTCTGCACATGCTTTAAAGTTTTTACACAGGCTGAATACACCTTCACCCTATATTTGTCCAGCAACAATGTCATCTGTTATGAATAAATGATGAGTGACAGAAAAATGCTATGGAGGGAATAAGCTACAACAGTGGAATAAACAGGCCTTGTAGTAACTGTGTGGTGAGAGAGACTTTGTGTGAGGTAGAAACCACATTTCTACCAGACGGCATGGGCAGCTGTCCTGGAGGAGAAGGGATATGATGGGGCCCAGCTGTAAATCTTGCTCTCCCAAGTATCGCTCTGATCCCAGAACCTCTCTTGCAGAAGAGAGAGGTTTGGGAAAACTAAAATTCAGGTCATCTTCCTCTTTCCTACACATCCTCCAAGGTGAAATTCAGAGGGAAGATCCAGTCAGAAACTTGAGCTGCCAGGGCAGCTCCAGATGCAGCCTAAGGAGGGTTCTTCGAGCGCTTGGAGAACTTCCCACCTAGGGGAGATTTGGACCTGTAATTACCATGCACTGACTCACCTCTGTCTAAGCCACAGCTGCCTCTCCTACTGCCTTCTCCCCCTCACCCTGTTTCATTATTCCCTCTTCCTTTCAAAGTCCCCTTTTTCCTTATCTTCCCTTCTACTCAGTGTTTTCCTCCAAAGTATCGCCCCTGTCCCTGACGCTACCACCAGCCTGAGCTCTGCTGCCTCTCCAGGGCTCATGTTTGTGCTCTCAAACCCATTCGGGAGTCTCTTTCTTGCCTGTAGAGATTCAATGCTTTTTGCAGCAAGCTGCAGCTCTGATTCTTCCAGGCCTGCCTTCTGGGTTGATGGTAATGTATAGTCATTCTCCACTGCTAACACATAAATAAACAAGGAATCAATAAACAAGAAATCAGCCTTTTGTCAGTTCCAGAGTTCCCTGGGGTGTCTTATTATACGGCTAGTGCAGTTATGTGTGATGAAATAATAGAAAAGATAATTTACCAAGCATAATTCTTAATGTGGAAGTCCACTTTCCACTGTTTCCCTTCTCTTAATAAATTTGCTGTTGCAGGTTGTGGGAATTAGTACTAAAAGTTATCATTTAGTTCAGAAAGTCTTACTGGTTGGGAAGAAGTAGTATATTTGAATATAGGCAAATGAACTGTAAATGTTTTTTAACCATGGAAACCTTGGTTTGGTGATGACTTCACTCCTACAGAACAGTCTAGTGATCTTCTCAGCTTTCAAGGGAGGGATATATTAACCAAAAGATCCAGGCAATGCTATTGGGATTTATAGTGCTCACTGGCTGAGACCTCTCTCACACTGTGCCTCTCTTGCCAAGTTACATGGGAAAAGCAGTATAGTGCTATACTGTTAAAATAGCATACAGTTATATTGCCTGGTATATTTGGTACTATCACTTTGAATCAATACATTAGTATATTTAAGATTAGAGCTAGGAATTGAAATGGAGAGAATGGACAATTCTGGGCATTCTACCAGACCCCAACAAATAGCACGTTTTTGTTTTCCAAATAAAGGCCAGACCCCCAACTCAGCATAGGTGGAGAATGTTTGGAAGGGAGGTGCTTTTATGCATCTTAGGAATCAGAGAAGCCTCAAGCCTGCTCTATTGTCGGTGCCTGCAGCACTGCCCTACCCTAGGTTCAAAACTGCTGTTTTCTGAAAAGCAGGGACTTTCAGAGACCTCTGGCATTTTACAGTCTCTACCCAGACCTGGGCAAAGATGCAGAACAGAGTATAAGTATTCCACTTCTGGACTATGAGGTGCTTACGAGTGCTTAATGTGGCTTTGGCAATGCAGTACCCGCAAGTACCATTATTGTCTACTTTTTTGTGGACACTTTACTTCACAAAAGTTGCTAAGAATACAGTAAGAACAGTGGATGCACTAAAATTGTATCTAATTATGGCAAAACTTTAATTAACCTGCAGTTGTCAGCAACCAGGACACTAAATATTAATTACTCCGAGGCATTTGATGTGAAAAGAAAATTAGCCAAGGTCATCCAAAACCACTACTGCCCTGTAGTAAAAGGAACTGGAGGTGATGTGCGTTCATTTCTTCCCTTTTCCACTCTACTAAAACTTTCCTCACCAAAATCTCTGGCATCTTTCTCTTAGACCTCTGCTCAATCACATCATGCTTGTCATTCCTGCTTTCTTAATCCCTCTGAACCAGACTCTCCCATTCTTTTATTGTTCCCATCGCTTGCCTATATGTTCCCTCCTATTAATCTGCTGAGCCAGTTGGTATCCTTCAGAAATACTCCCTTGTTTCCTTTGTCCTGTTCTGTCAGCGTGTCTCTTATGGCTCTTTTATTCTTATCCTTAGTTTTATATATTCTTGTCCTTAGCAATATGAAATTATCATATGTCACTACTTAGTGATATTACCCTATTGCTTATTTGCTTTGTGGTAAAATTGTACCACAACTGTATTTGGTGCCTTGATCACAGGTCTTGAAACATTAATATAGGCCCTGTGGAAATATCCCACGATGATTCCTTCTTCAGGGAATGAAAAAGTGTAAGAAAAGAGACAACAAAAAAAAAAGTAAGGCAAAGAGGGAAGGAAGGAAGGAAGGAAGGAAATAAGGAAGGAAATGAAGGAAGGAAGGAAGAAAAGGAGGAAAGAGAGCACAAGCACTGTAGTGTCACATTGCTTTATTCACTTACCACTGTCTCTTCACATTAAAGTATTGCTAGCATCTTAAAGAATGGAATACAAGTTCCTTAATTTTCCCACATATCTTCTTGGTTTTAGAGTCTCGCAACTTCTGAAAATCCCAAACTACAGCAATCAACTTTAACATGTAACTTTCCTCCAAAAGCCTAACTGTGACCAGATTGTCCCTATACAGCATTTGTGGCCAAATTCTTCTGCTTCCAGCACATTAGACCTAAAGGTAATGTAATTCATATAACTACTTTTAGTTACATACTCCAACCATCACCTGGGAAATAAACATAGTATCTCTCAAATCTCACATATCCTTACTTGAAATAATTTTCCCTGTAGAAACATGTCCACTTTTAGGGTGTGAATTGTTCCTAACACCTAAAAACTAATGAGAAAACTGCTGAAAATTATCCTGCAACTTTGGCTGAGAAATTTGGTTTTCATACATGTGGACATGGCAGAGGGGAATTCCAGAGATTTCTGAAAACAAAATTTGAGGTTTGAATGACAGATGGTTTGTGCATTAATGCAAAGAACATGGGCTAAACTGAGTGGCATGTATGCTTTTTTTGATTAAACTGGAATATCAGCAGCTATAGGATACATTTTTGGTTTTGCTTTGGGAAAAGAGGGTTATCTTCTTTTAAGTAGCAGTGACAGCATGTAGAGAGCACTGAAGAGATTTGCTCTGTGTCCAAAATCTTCATGGGGCACATAGGGTCTGCACTTTGAGAAATTTGAACAGAAATGCATAGCATCAAGGGCAAAGTTTACTAAGGGAACAAGACTATAGATTCATGAGATGGTGGCTACAGCTGCAAAACCAGCATGGGAAGTTCCCACCCCTTGTGTACTGCCTTTGGTCATTAATTCATCTCCTGTGCTATCTCCTCAGTTGTAGAGTTACAGTTGGTCACAGTGTTAAACTGTCAAATAGCTCACTGAAACTACCACAAATAGCTTTTCAGAAAAGAGAAAATGTTTTTGTTCTTCACTCTGATTACAGCAGTGGTCTTGTAGGTGCAGAGAATTGAATGCAGGGGATATTCACACTGGTTTTTCTGTTATGTCCAGCCCCTTATCTGACTATAGATATAAAAAGTCCACCAAGCAACGTATGGAAGTTGCTTAGGTACCTCCGAATGCGCTTTGTCTGTGCAGAGACACCCTTGGCTGAAATGACTTCTCAAAATTTAGCTCATGGCAAAACTCAACTATCACTTAGAAAAAGGTCTTCCAGTGTCTCTGGGAAACCCAGCCTGGCAGGTATGCTCTGAACAAACCTGAGAGATATTGTTGGGTCCAACAAGAAGTTAGAAGAAGTTACACCTTTTGTCGTTGTTGTTGGTCGCGGGTTTTTTTGGCAACCATGAAGTGGAAGACTTAGATTTATGCTCTTCAGTTTGATGGGATTCAACATCAGCTACCCCAATTTCCAGGACATTGCTTAAAGCTTTGCCCAACCAGAAAGACTGAGTTGGAGCTACTCTTGCTTTTCAGTAAACCATTTTTAGTGGGCTGGGGAAGCTACAAGGGGTCTGAGATCTCAGTGAGTACCAGTACCACCGAGCAGATGACACCTTCTCGGGAAGATGGGGTCCATCTGCTGCATCTCTATATTAAAAGTGTACAGTCAGCTCCTGGATGCTAAAGAGAAACCAGTATCAGCCCCGCACCTAGGTTAGTGTCCTCACTGCCTCCCCCAAAGAACTGGTAGGGGGACTCTGTAGGTCACCATGCCAGCCTGAGTTGGGGAAGCCGGCAATGTCCTGGGAACAAATATCAAACTGCTATTTAACATGCATGCTATAAGCCAGAGTAATAAAATAATTAGAATTCTGTATGCCCAATAAGTTCTTCTATCTGAACTGAGCAGCTTAAATATTTCAGTTTTATAATAGGGATTCTTTGGCAAACTTATTTGTTGGAATTCCTATGTCAGCTATTTTTTACAAAAATTTTACTTCTCCATATAGTTTTGAAAGACTTGAGAAGGCTTTTGGCTTGGCATTTTTTCCTCTACCCTACTGCTTGCAAAGATAGTTTGAAATACATTTTAAAATGTAATTATTTAAATGTCATTCAATAGTAAGCAGTGAGCTTGGATACCTGCGGCTATGTAGTCACACAGCTACACAAGGGGAAAAAAAAAGAAACCATGGTAACAATGTTACTCAGAAATAACACAGATTGGAATAATCAGTTTAGGATGGAAGAATATTGCAGAAATTATGCAATTTATAGATAGGCTAGTATACTATCTGCCAGCAGGCAGCTTTGCCCAAATTTGTGCAGATGTGTGGTTACTATCTTTATGACTAGCAAAATTCTTTGAAAAGAGGCACTAAAAAAAGAAAAGAAAAAATTCTAGTATTTTATTAATTACAGTAAGAATAATGTCCTCATATTTGCTTCACTTAATCCTTATAGAAAAGTTCATTTTTGGATACATGGAAATAAATTTCAAAATTACTCTTCTGATGGAAAGGCAGTACAACTAAACTGGACATTTTTTCAAACACTGGCATTTTAAAGCAATATTTGAAGCCTAAGCTAGTGATTTTAGAGAACTGTCTTTGGTAGATTATGTTAAGAAAGTAATCAAAGAAGTTAGTAAATGCAAGAAGACTGAATACTGTTGAGCAAACTAATACCCCACTCCTTCAATCCCTTGAGCAGGAATGGCTCTTCTACCTGACAGGAGGGGAAATAGTACTTGGTGGTATAATAAGTTGTAAATTAATTAAATACAAGAAGTAAATGAATAATGAATGTGTGATTGTCTGCCTATTTAGTAATCTTTTCCTCATTTTCTCTCCTCTGTTTTCCCCAGTTCCTGCACACTCCCCAGCACCATTGTTTGGAAACATTTTAATGGGATTTTAAAGACAGAATAAAGATCTCTGAAATGCAACATTCTTCACATGACAAATGTTTTTCAAACACAGCTCTGGTAATTGTTTTTGTACTGGTATGTGTGAAAGAGGGCAGTAGATATGATTCCTCTTATGGTCCCAGAGAAATGAGGCAAGAAAGGTAAAGACTGCATTTTCAGAGGGTTTTATTTATGCTTTATTATTTATAGAAGTTTTGTTTAATTTGATACTCCTTCTCACTCAACCATGTAGCATCCACAAGTCTTGTGAAGTTAGCTGGTAACAATAAGAGCTTAGCACCTTGGAAATTCTTGACTTTGAGTATCTAACAACTATCCACACTTAATACAATTTTTGAGTATGAGGCTGTGAGGCTTAGCATAATGCAACAGAGGGATTCTGGTGCCTTTAGAGGACACACTTCTCCACGAACAGCTCTCCTCATTTCTTCACACCTTTGGAGAGTGGCACCTTGCCACATGGCAGCCACTTCATCTTCCTCCTCCTCTCCTTCTTCCTCCTCCTCCTCTTCATGTCACAGTAACAGGTTCCTGGATCGGCTCGAGGGTCAACAATCTGCTTCTGTGTCAGTGATTTGTTCCCTTCTGCCACAAATGTCCCTTTTTACTTAGACCATGGATATTAATATAGTGAGTCCAAATTCAGGCTTGAGAAGAATAAATTTTGCTAGTTTGAGAGCAAGTAAATAGGAATTCCTCAGTTATCAGTTTCTGCCTTTATACCAAGTTTTATTTCATATTCTCTTTTGATATGTTAGCCTTACCTTTATTTTTCAATGGTTTTCCATCAAAAATCTTCTTCCTTTCCAGAACTTGCAGTTCAGCAACTGTATATAGGCAAACAGTACATGAGAAGGAGTTCCTAAAACCAGCAGCAGACAAGCTGCAAGCCAAAAGCCTCTTTGTCTTCAGTATTAAAAACTCTGCAAACCCAGCTGTTTGATGATAGTGCAGCATCTGAACCACAGTACTATTGAGCTTTTTTAAGAGTTGAAATGCTGCATAAGTAGTGAGAACAGTACATTTTTCCTTTGGCTTTGGATAATACTGGGTTTATAAAGACCTTGTGCTTATGCTGCTGTCTTTACTGGAGTTTCTGCCTTCATGTCTACTGACTGGCTTGAGATCTTACTACTAATATGCAGGAATCAGCTGAAAGCTTCATTTGCAACAACCTTTTTGTCTGAAAATATCATGTTATTCCTTAGAGTGTGTTTTCTCATATGCTCTTCAAATTACAGCTGCTCCGACAATCTGACATCTAAGTCATTCAAAACAATGAATATTGTACTTGTGCTATTGAGGCACAAAATGTCTTTATACTTCATCAGGAAATATTTTAAACCAATAAACAGACAGGCAGAACATTCATAATTAAGGCTGCCAATTTGTCCTCAGTTCACATATTTTTTAAACAAAATACTATGTTGTTTTTCTGAAAAGAAAAAGTTGTGCAATTAGATACGAAGCCTGAGATAGCTGCAAAGGAAACCAAAGTTGACTCCTCTGGAACAGCGGGTTAGGGGTTTTATGCAGTGGTTGTCACTGCTGCTGCCATTTCCCTCCTCCCACAGACTCAAAAATGCCCTTGGCCTTACTCTGAAAGAAGCACTTTTGCTGTGACAAAAGTTTTTTTAATAACCCCCCTCCCCCCCGGAATGTGATTTCAGTCTCCTTTTGAGCAGCAAACTCAGTCTCTCAGGTTTGGGTAGTAGTGCTATTATCCTGAGTCCTTTCTTGGTAAGGAAGAAATTGAACCTCTGATCATAATACTTACTTGGAACTTAGCACAAACCCAAGAACTGTTTCACTAAATTAACTTCTATTGGTGCTCCTCCTTACCAGAAATAAGGAAAAAATATTTGCCTTAAGGAGGCAATAATAATTTGAAGTCTACTCAGCTTCAAGAAGTCAAAGTAAGTTTCAGTCCCCTTCCATTTTTGATAGCTTTGCAATATTTTTTTTTTATTTCTCTTCTCCTATAGTTGAAAAATGAAATTATCCCATTTTCCATAGCAACACAAAACAATGGAAAGTTGTCTGTGTATACATTGGAAAAGGTGAAATGATAAAATTTTAAGTTTAGTGACAGAGAACTCTGAATCACTAATCAGTATCAAAAGTGTTTGGCATAAATGATGAAATAGCTCACTTCCTGTGGTACCAGGCCTAAAAATGACAAAATGGGGCAGACTGCTACATCCATGGAGAGGCCAAGGTCCCCTGATGATATCTGCACATGCAAAAAAAAAAAACCCACTGGAAAAGAGGACAATGGAACATCTCCATACTTCTGGCTTCAATTTAAATTCAGGTTTTTTGTTGTTGTACAATTTCCTGACTGCAGTTATATTTATATTTATACTCCCTCATGCATAATTTGCATTATTCTGCTAAATATTTAAGCAACTGTTATAGTACTAGTTGCATTTTATGACTCTCTATAGTAGAGAGGAGTAAAACTGCCTTTCATTTTCTTTCTGTTGTTAGTTCCCAACCTTTTAGCTTTATTTTTAGCTTGTCAGCTGTCTGTTCTCTAATTAGTTTTAAGGAAGCATACAGAACTCTAATATAT
The DNA here is from genome assembly GCF_947461875.1 of Haliaeetus albicilla. Classification (NCBI taxonomy): domain Eukaryota; kingdom Metazoa; phylum Chordata; class Aves; order Accipitriformes; family Accipitridae; genus Haliaeetus; species Haliaeetus albicilla. The sequence goes on from NC_091510.1 coordinate 5,545,307, forward strand.
TTTTAGTTAGTAAACCCAAGCACTGTTTAATAAACTCAAACGCTTTCCTTTTGTGTCTATTTACAAATGATGCTCATGCAGGTTCAGTAGGATTAGCAGTGAAACATTTCCAAAGGAAGTTTGTAAAGATAGCTTGTTTGCAGTGCTAAAGGTGTTAAGCCAGGCATCTCACAGTCTGTAAGATTTATCAGCAGAATTTATGCAGGCATACAATATATTTAATGAAATCACGAATGGGTTGCAGCCTTCCATTTGGCTTTCCACATTCTTTGGATTTTAATTTTTCGGATGACCTATGGAAGTAGGCTATCATTCTGAAATAGCTGTAAAAAAAAACGGTTGGCACCTAATAAAAATGAATACAAAAACTTCCAAATCGCCTGTTCCTAATTGCCCAGAAAGTGTGAATTAGGCTCTAATCCTTTGGGTACTTAACTTGTGTTTTACTGCACGTGTGAAGGGCCCGTGGAGAGGGTGGGAGGGATGGTGGCTCAGCCCCCCCCGGCTCTGTCCTGTGCCTCCAGCACCTGCGGGTCCAGCAGCTTCACTTCATCCACCTTCTGCAGGTGCAGCCTTGGTTCAGACAAGCCCAATCAGCCTGGCACGTCCCACAGGCGAAGGTGCCCCCCGCTGCAGAGGGGTGCCCCGGCACAGGGCATCGGCACTGCTCCCAGGAGCAGCCCCCAGAAACGACTTCTTCATTCATTCACTCTTCGCGCAGCCGGGAAATCCAGGTTTTTGGGAGACCCCTGGCTCTTACCTTTCCAACATTCACCATTTCACCAAGGCTTTGAATGAAACTGGGGGAAAAAATTGTGACTGGCCAAATTTTGTCAAAAATAAAGTGCCTCTAGTAGTAAGATACACCTTGACAGTTCATATCTGTACCAGCAGTACACAGCTGGACTATTTGGACTTGATGATCTTAGAGGTCTTTTCCAAACTTCTGATCCTAACCTTCCCAGGGACATGGCAGAGTCCCCATCACCAGAGGTTTTCAAGATGCAATTGGACAAGGTGCTGGGTAGTCTCATCTAGGCTCCCTTTCCCAACGCAACGTTGGACCAGATGATCTTTTGAGGTCCTTTCCAACCTGGGCTGTTCTATGATTCTGTGATTCTGTGCTTCTATTTATATGTTAAAGACCTGGATGTAAACTCAATTCTTCACTCAGAGCACCTTTTTTAAACCAACACTGATGTGGTCACAGTAGTCTGAAGAATGATTCAACAGCTCTTAAGTAAAATAAAGAGAAATCATCCATTCAATGGTGTACTCAGCTGCTAGGAAATTATCAGTAAGCCCCAGGAAAATGCCCTAATTATCAGATTCAAACAGGTTTCCATTGTGTGAAACAGTCCAGCCGTACACAGGGCTAATAATGGCACAAACACAGGATGGAGAGCAAATGGCTCGGTACTAATTCTGCAGAAAAGAATCTTGGCATGAGTCAGCTATGTCATGCTATAGGAGCAAAGGCAAAAAAAAAAAAGAGAATCTGTTAGACATATACAGGAATACTGCCTGTGAGATATACAAAATAATTTTTATAACCTACAGATATAGTCAATGTTGGGAACGCATCAGCGGGAGTCCAGTTTTAGGCACTGCATTTTAGTAAAGATGTGGACCCACAATAAAAAACAGAAGAAAACACTGAGAAAGATCAGAGGACAAGAAATCGTGGTCTGTGAGGAAACACCGACAGAACTGGGGGCTAGAAAAGAAAGACCTGCACAGAAAAAGGTCTACAAACTATTGAGACTACAAAAGGGACTATCTCGGTGCTGGAGGCAGCTGCCTGGAGAGCTGTAGGACCTCTGTCGCCGACGGCCCTCAGTGCCCTGGGCTTGGCAAGCGCATCTCGGGAGGGACCCGGCTACAGCTCGCCCTTTCCTTCAGCTCCAGGAGGGAATGGGCGTCTTTGCATCCCTCCCAGCTGCAGGTTTCTTCTCAGAAGAGAAACTGTGGCTCTTACTCGTAAGCCAGGAATCATGGCACAAAAGACATGCATGGTTCTTAAGTGATGATGCTTGTTTGTTTAGGAAATAACATCAAAGAGTCAGGTATAAAGAATATTTTCCTATTTTTTCATAGTTGGGAGTTCTGGGGTATGTTTCGATGCCTGGTACAGAAAGGTTTTATGAGGTTGTTACAGGCCCTGTAACTTCTTGGCCCCTTCTCATTATTTACTGTTGGTTATTGCAGTCAAGAAGCAGAATTCAAGAGTTTGGTCCAGCAGGTTTGTTTAGTAATGAGCAAAACAGTACTGAGTTAAGAGTTCAGACAACATATCTAATAATAGGTGGTTTACATTTTAGCTATTTCTTTTATTGGAGAAGAAAATTCTTCCCTGCTAACAATTTCATTTCCATATCACATCCACACTTCTTGGATGTATCTACAAGGTGTATCAAGAAATATGAACGTGCATGTCAAGACCAGTATGTTACTTAATATTTACAGTTAGTGGGTTGACTAATATTTATGACCATCTTATAGGGTATAATTTTAACCTGGAATAATGCAAGCAATAAGTTACCTGTAGGATCCTAGAGATTGCTTGTCTCCATGAATCATATCCAAAGTCTCAAACAGCTGTAAGAATATTCAGAAAATGTGAAGTTGTCCCTAAGAAAATAGTCAGCACCTGTCTATGGAAGTCTTTATACGAAAACGTGAGAGTTGGACATTTCATGCACCTACTAGAAGTAAAGAGTATTTAAACTGGGAGGAGTTCTGAGTTATCACTACATTTTGGTGTGTATGAGGGCAAAATATTTTCAATATTCACACAAGTTGTAAGTTACATTCATTTTGGTTTCTGTATTTATTCTTACTGAACTTATGTACACATGGAAGTTGTTTCAAAAGAATATCTGAATGTTAAGTCCAATAATTTCTCAGCCCTTTGCTCAAAAGAAATTACAACAAATGTCAGTATATTCCAAAATCACTGACAGTGAACAATTCAAAGGCAGAAATGGTCCATTTTTGACAGAGAAGTTATTTGCCAAGAATAGTTACTCGAGTTCAGTGACTTTTGTTGTTTTCTAGCTGCTGTTTTTGTCAACATGCTTGTACTTTCATGAGTGCTGGTAAGTGCAAGCTAATGCCATCTTTCAAAAAGATCACTTGGATGGAACATAAAAACCAGCCTTTCAAATGTCACTTAAATACATGTCATTTTAATATGAAGATTTATACCATAGCTTCTAGAGACCTGAAATGACAGATAAGCCTTATTTTCTTGTTACCAGATAAATATTTCATAAGAAACATTTCTAGTCAAAGAATCAAAAGCTTTACAACCTCAAACTTTCTATTGTTTCAACTTTTCAGATGGCAGAAATACGTTTTCTGGCACATAAAACTACTCTACTTGATATTTAGAAGTACTCCAAGTACGTTAAAATGCAAAGAGGAATGCTGCCAAGAAGCCCGTGCATTCTGTCTGGCTGAGACACTGAACGTTAATTCACTAGCAGCGGCTGGTACTCTGCCTACTCTGATACTCTGCATGTATATGGTAATAAAATAAAACTCAACAGTAACGAACACATAGCAGTATATTACATGCTAATTCCCAAACATCTCTACATGAAGAATGTCAGCCCAATCCCATGCCAAGGAAAGATAAAGTATTAGATACTGGAGCTGGGAAATGCCAAATGGTTTCTTATAATTAGTGGAGAAATATGCAGTATGGACAAAGTCCGTACTAGTGAAATTAGTGGTCCTTCTAAATGCGTTCTGCAGAAGTAAAATACAAATCTTTATTAAAGTGTATGTGAGCCAACATTTTCCTGTTTCAGTACGTGAAATATCTGGTTACTCTTCCCGTAATGTTTTATTCATACATGATTTCACAGTAGCTTAAATTTTCTAATACAATTCCCCAAATACATACTTATGTCCAGATATGTGGTCTCATTTTAGAAGTGCTGAATTCCCACATCTCCCACTGAGCAAACACAACAGAATTGATGCACAAAATTGACTATTTCTTTATGGTCATATCCAACATCCACTGAAATTAAGGAAAAAAGTAATTCCCTTGTGTGTAGTAAGATGAAGGAGTTTGCTAAGTCCCTTAACTTTAGGCACCCACTCAAACAAGTTTGTCAAAAGAACCTTTGAAATGCCTAAAGAGAATTTGGCTAAAAACTTTGGGTTTGGAGGAAAATGTTTATTTCTGATCATTAACACTTATTTTGGAAAGTGTGTTTCTAAGCATTTTCTAACATAATGGTTGTTGGTAAAGAACAGGGGCAAACCCCTAGATATTACAGTATTTCTTATTCAGAATATCACACAGAGTTTTCCTTACAGACTATTTGGGGGGAAAAATTTCTTATTTTTCAGTGTTCTGCCATGAGGCAAAAGAGGTGTATCTGGACAAAAATGAAAATACCCTTGAGTAAATGCACCATAATAATACCATTCAAGCTATTTTCATATCTCAGCCTATTAATTCAGGCAGTTTCTCACGGCCTCTCATATAATCTATTTATACTGTGTCTGTCTGAACAATATGTGACTGAGAATGGTATTTATTTTACTTTTACATCATACTGGGAAGCGTTCATTGCCCTCTTTTAAATAAGCATTTAGAACTTCCTGCTTCTTGTGAAAAAAAAAAAAAAAAAAAAGACATTTTCTTTCAAATCATGTACAAAACTGAAGGAATTTGGAGGAAAAAACTCACTTATTGAATTATTGTTCCAAAGAGCAGCACTATTTGTTAAATAAAGCAAATTAAAAAAAGTTAAATAAAGGAAATAATTATTGGAGTAATAAACCTTATGAAGAAACAAAAACCACACAGTGCATATCCAGTCAACAGATTTGCCTACTAATTTATGAATGCCCATAAGCCTTGTGCTTCCCTCTGGGCCCAAGCTACACAAGCTTTCCGACATGCCTGTGACGGTCTTTACTTTTCTGCTCTTCTCACCCCAGAACTACACCAGGGCAGCCCAGCTGAAATATTGAAGTAAAGCCCTGACCGGCAGTGGTCAGTGAGCAGCCAGATTGCTTTTAGTGGCCTCTGTGCAACATACAAGCTTGAAGGGAGTCTAGTGCTTAACAATATCATTCCAGTGTTCAATCCACTCTACCTGTTATTTAGAAATTTCCAAAAAGCCCACTTTTTAAATTAAGAAACTTTGAACATAAAATTTGCCTTGTAAAAATACAGGTTTCTTTTTCTAGAAGGGACTGAAGAAATTTCTCAGCATGACAGAAAGTAGAAAGAAGTATAACCCTGTGGGAGTGTTCAAGCATACATATTTCTTAAGTCTTGGTGAATAATGGGAAAAGATGTCAGAAAAATATATGTGCTAAGGGAGGAAAACTTTAAGTGATTCAGTCTGGCGAGCAATAGGCGTAGCTTGAATTTTAATCTTTCTCCATCTAGCACTCTCTTTCCCCCTTTTTCTGTCTTATGTTTCTTTATTTTCTCCTTCAATTTATTTAATACATTTATTTATTCACATTCAATCTTATACAAGTGATGTATTTTTGTCACAAGAGATGCTCTTTCCCAGATACCACTTATTATTTATAGCGCTATCTGCTAGAGCATAAACTTTTCAGATATTCAAAGGATACACATTTTTGCATACTGCAATGACTTATATTTAGTAGCATATTTAATACAAAATACAATGAATATAACTACTTTGCCTTTTCCATATCCACCCTCCAAGAATGGCTTTCACAAGAAAATATCTGGATTGCAAAGTCTCTTCAGTGCCAGAAAAAACTCTGCTGTCTCTATACAACTCTACAGTCCTGTTGAACTGCAATTTTAAAGTTGCCTGGCTATTCTTTCATGTCTACAAATCACATCATTGTGTGTCCCAGTGTTAATACATTCCCTCAGTAACCGGTTCATGTGAAATGGGTTGCTATAAAATTTGCATCCACATTTTTATTTTACCAGTGAAGAGGAAAACCCAGGCTCAATGGCATTGCAAATTTACTCCATAACTTCTTCCTTCAGACACATATGAAAAGACAGGAATCTTTTTTTTGGACCAAATTAAACAAACCACAAGATTTCTCTGAAATAATATGTACTTCCCACGAAATATTTACAGATGATCTCTGCAAGGGTAAAAAGAACTAAATCAGTCCAATTTAAATGACTGCTGTAAACCTGATTATAGTAGGTTCAAGATAGCCTTCCTTATATTAAATTTTAATCTTCAATATTTACACCAGACAAACTGAAGAAATCTAAGCCTACAATCCCTCAAGGAAAACAGTAATTTTTGTGCACAACTTTTTTTTTTTGCAGTCTCAGAAAGGTCTGCTACTCTAGACATTTGAAATAGATGTCCAATTTCATTCATTCTCTGCTAAATGCAGAGCAGTGTTCAGAAATTACATCCAGATTATACGTATATTTTTGTTGCTGATCTCTTACTCTGTCTTCAGGACACGATGGAGTTTGCCTCCAATCTGATCAGAGCTGCTTTTGCCAGGTTCTCCTTGTGTTGACTGATGTGCCCACACGATCACTACACAAAAAAAGACAAAAGCAACCGAAATAAAATGTTACTACCCCTAGTTTTAGGACAGTTCTCAGAGCATTGGCACTGATATTCACTGTCAACCCTGAAAAGGGTATTTAGACATTAGCCTTTTAATGGCTGAACTCACATTTGTTGATTGAGCCAATCCTGAAGTCTACAGAAAAGCCAGGAATTCAAGACAGTCACTTTTTACACTGTTTCAATGGGAAGATGACGCATCAACTTTTCCTTCTTGTTTCAGAATATGTAGTCATCTTTGTTTTTAGAGAAGCCGTTCTTTTTGATTTGTGAACTATTTTGTTGGATTCTGAAGTAGGAGAATTACCCACTGGATGTAGGTCTTGTTCCATTACTGTAAGTCAGGTAGTTAAAGGCTGTGAGGGAAGGTCAAGCATTCAAATAATCCACCTCACAGTTCTTTAAAGTTTGATTATAATGCCACTAAGATGTAGAAATCCTTGGCAAGCTCAAGACTACTTTTCAGAGAAAGTTGGTGTCATCATTATTCCACAAAAGGGGAAACGAAGCTACAAGATGTGATGAAGTAATCAGAGAAAATTTGTAATTTTCACATGGTAGGTGGTATGGTGCCTTTGTATCAGATACAAAGGTAGAGGCTTGCTCGTTTTCGTATATTTTGAAGACATGTAAAAGAACATAATATGGTGACAAAGATTCCGTCAAAAAAAGGGCTGTTCATCCAAACCCGGGTTTTCCTTTCAATTCATTAAGGCTAAAAATAAGAAGAGCTTTAATCACTGTCAAGGAAAAGGTAACTAGACCAAGAGTCAATCCTTTCGAAGATTCGTTACTGTCAGTACCTCCAGAGAGATAAAACACAAGACTTTCTGGTGTAGCAGACAAGGCACAGAGGATGATTGCTCCACTCTTCTAGGCTCTGGTGAAACTCATATAAAGTGTGAGGCACCCTATTTTAAGATTAAATTAAGAGAATCTGTTGGAGAATAAATGAATCATCAGAAGAGCAGGAAAAAACTTATAACGAGAAATGGTTAGAGGATCAGCAGTTGTTCAGAGAAGTCTTAGGAAGGAAATGAGGACACTCCAACTGTGCAAAAGGTTGCTGTGAAGAAGACTGTGATGAGTTGTCCCAGAAGAACTAGAACAAGGAGTAACTGGCTTAATTTGCAGCAGAGACTCATGGTTGATATTGGGAAAGCTTTAATAACCATCAGTAGGGCTGAGGAACAGGATCTAGTGCTGGGGAGTGGAGCTGTCCTGGATCTGCCTGGGCACAAGGAACAGAAACAGCCGCGGGGGGGAATCAGCATCCCTGAGAGGTGTTTTACTTGATGCCGCCTCACAGCACATCCTACATTGCTATCGTTAGTGTGATTTTCATGCTGCACTTTGTCATAAGCTTGCGGTGGAATACCGCTAGTGAGAAAACACGTGCTGGACCTCCTCCTTCGCAGACGTAGCATGCAGTTTATACACTATAAAGTGCGGCTGGGTTATCAGCTGAAAAGCATATCAGCCTCAAAAGAGTGTTTGTCACACTTGTGTCTATAGTTTTTACAGACCCACAACCCATGACACTCGTGTCAAATTAATTGTGTTAGCTTACCTTAGATAAAATGTAGGTTTTTTCTGGAAATTAATGAACACAGAAGGAAACCACTTCATTATGTTTGGCAACCCTGTAAACACTATGTCATATTTACTATGTAATATATAGCTGGTTAATGACTAATGTACATTTAAATAAAAGAGATGTGGGACTCCAGCTTACAGTCACTCTTATTGAAAAATCTTATTGAGTTAAATAGGAATAAAATAAATGTACTTTTACAGAAAAGACTCAAAACCCAAGAGAACCAAATAATGAATGAGATTCTTTCAACAGAATTTTTACATGGAACAGGATGTAGAACAGAACTCTATAGTAAGAATATAATTTTTCCATTAATTTTCCATTTGATTGTGTTGGCTGTTTTAAAAATACTATACAAAACCAATTTTGTTTCCTGTTAAGTACTTTTGGACTTTTTCATACACACAAGTCAGACAATCAGATTGCCTATCTGATGATTTGGGGTCTTTTCAAAGAGCTGGATGGTTATAAAGACAAGCAAAAGGATATTCTGATAAAATAATTTAATTATTAAGATTCTAAATAAAAATACATGTGGATTTGTCATGGTGATAGGGAATATCCTTGTGTCCAGTAACTGCCTATATTGAGCATACTGTTCTCCAAAAGCAAAGAAACTGGAAGAAGTAAGAAACTGATGCACAGTTTTCTGTGCCTTATGTAATCATGAGTTGATAGGTCTTGGACTACCTCTTGGACTGCAGAAAAGCTAACACAGAAATCCAAAATTCAGTAAGAAGTGGTGGATCTAAACCAAAATCAAGCTTTTACACTTAAGATAAGCCTGGGAAGTCTGGGCAAAGGGCACACTGTAGGTCAGAGATTGGTAAAGCTATTGCATATGTCCCATCAGTCACTTCTGTTCACCAGCTTTATACAAACAAAATGAAACTAGGAAAAAAAGAAGGTAAAGTACTCTGGATGTCAAGAAATGTCTCATTTAATTAAGTCACAATTTGTACTAATTTGCTGTATAATTGCCAGCTGCCCTGACTCAAGAGTTTATAGTCATAGCAATCATAGGGTCATCACAATATTTTCTATAGTCCCACTAAGCACCCAGCACAAGGCTTATCTCTCCTCAGTATCAAGCAGCAATTCCTTCTCCTTTAGCGTACAAAATGGCAAATCCCTAAGTTCACAACACTTTTTAACTGGACAAGATGAAAATACACACTTAAACATTTGTTTTGGTGAAAAACGGGCATACATATAAGGCAAAATTCACATTTTTTTCAGAACAGGCCAAGCAATTCTAAGACTGGTAAGGAAACCAATTCAAGCTACAATAAATATTGTACAAACTTTCATTATAAAGCAGTAATTTGACTCTGTTTTTCCTTGATGAAAGATATCTGACATTATTTTTAAAAACTTTAGACCTGAAATACAAGAATGTGAATTTTCATCTTCTGCAGCCACCGATCTTTTATTATAAACAGAAAGTCATATTATGGTTTCATTTTTTAAAAATAAAATATCCTGAGGTATAATCTTATAAGAGAAGCCATAAAAAAATAATACTCTCAGACAGGCTGAACCTTCTTTGAAGATTCAAAGAATACTTTTAAAAACTACAAAAACCCATGTTGCTGTCTCCAGCATATTTGGCAGTTGCATTTCCTACATTTTATACTTTTTTATTGCCACCAATTTTGTTCTCCTTTAATCTGAAACATACAGTAATCAATTATCAATTCACTATTCAAAAAAGCAACTATATGAAGAAGCTGCTTGCTTTGGAAAAGAGCACCAAACTGCCTCAATGAACACAAAATCTGAGAGGTTGTGGGGAGACTTACAGGAAATGAGGGAGAATTTCCGTAGATGGTGGGAGCTCCATAAGTGTACTAAATTCATATAAAACGGTTGGCCAGTAATGTTTGTGGAGTCAAAACATACCGAGAAATGAAGCTATGTAAAGTGGTGGCAAGCGATGAAATAGAGCTCTACCCCCAGAGCGACACGTTTTGTTGTCATTATAGTTGAATACTTGAGCTCATCAGACTGGTCAGCCCAATGAGCCTCTCAGCCCAGCAATGCCACCTCCTGCATGTCCTCATAACATTTATAACAAAGGGTATAAACCCACTGACTTCAGGTGACTTCAAATTTAGCACTTCAAAGCCACAGAACAAAATAAAAATGTATTAAAGTAATCTTAACCCTAAGTAACCCTAATTTGCCCCTGCAAGCCTGCTGTAACCCATAGTCAAGAGGTTTATTTTGTTGGAGCTGAGGGAATGCAATGTCTTTGGGACCTGGAAGGAGAAGTGAGGTTGCAAAATGGATTCTGTAAACCATATAGGTTTCTGTCCTGGATGTGGACTTGACAAATAGATTGTGATTATTAGGCACTTCAGACTAAATAGCTGGTGTCCTTTAGGCTAAAATATAACCTAAGTTATAGCCATAGTTGGATAGGTGAAAAAACCCAGACATAAAGCCACAAAAGTAAGGCTTTTGTGAGGCCCAAAAGATTCTACAAAGTCCTCAAGATGATTAAAAGTTTCTTGGATGTATTTTTAAAACTTGTTTTTCCCTCTTCTATCCTATAATTTGAAAAATAATTGCTTATTTTTGTGACTTAATTCCATTGCTGCTTTTGCCAAATATTTCTCATTTTAAATTGACACAAAAATGGCATTGCAGGCTGCGTGAACGGGTTACATACAGTGTGAACTCCTCCTCAGAGCTGAATTTTCTAATTGTACCTGAAAGATAGGCAATTCCTTTTGCAGAGGTGATTTAAACAATTTGGAAGAGACACAAGGGGCAGGAACACAGTGGAAAACCTTTAACAACATGACAAATGACTGTTCCAACCTGTCCAAGTCTCAAGATCCAATTTGCAGTGGTTTTGGTTTTATAAATGAAGAGCAGTCTCTGAACAGATTTTTGCTTGCAAGCATATGTGTGGCTTCTTCAGAGGCAAGCTTCCCATCTTGTTATAAAAAGCTGATACATTCATTTTGAAACATCCTATTTAATTTTTACACGTAAGGCAAAATAACTATCCTTAAATTTAGTTGGTAGAGTCAAACTAGTTTAATATACTGAGATTTTCAAAAGTGGTTAGTTGGTGTGGGTGCCTGGCTGTTTTCTGGCATCCTCCAGTGCGTTATGCAATACCTGATTTTCAAAACCTGCTCTTTGAAAGACTCTTTGAAAATCAGATCTATTAGAGATATTTTGGAAAACTGTTAGTCACTTTTCCAAACTTTTGACTTAGGTCTCTAAGGGTTTGGGTTCCTGGTATATTAAGATAGATGAAGATGAGTCAAGAAATTCAGTGGCTAAACTTTGAAATGGCATAAATCACAGGATGCTGCAATTTCAATAAGATGATATGATTTATGTCTCCTGGGGGTGTGTCATGCTCATAAATTCATCTATTATGTGCACAGATCTAAAAAAACCCAAACAACCAAAAACCCAAAAGTGAGAGAAATAAATGCACACCAAGAATAATTTATAATCAAATACTAGCTTAACTTTTATTCTGTTGAAACACAATGGATATGTGTGTTATCCTCTAAATTAAAATGTAGCTGGTCTATTTGGAACAGAAGGTTGCTCCAGGAACACGGTATGGAACAAAGAAGTAACTGAAAAACATGTTTGTAAAGAAGGAAATAAAACAATGAATAATGCAGAAAAAGTATAGCCTTCATTTTTTCTGATTACCAATAAACATTCCACTGTAATTCAATAGCTGAAGGAACTGCCATCACATGAAAAAGTTTTTACATGTAGAATTAAACTCTGTTTTGTTTAGAAAACCTCACTATGTTTTATCCAGGATGACTATGGAAAATTATGGTTGAGGAACATCAGTGCAATTACTTGGTCAGAGAAATCCTCTGAAGAGCTTATTTATAAAAATAAAAGTAGAATATGCTTTAAATAGTAGTCAAAAGAAAGCCCATATCTGGTTAATAGCAAGTTAAAGTGAATGACTCTTCAGATGCTTAATGAAATGCAATGGATATTTTTAAGACTGTTCCCTGAACAATACTGTAACCTGGAAGTATTTAATGGCTGATGACCCTAATTCCAAGTGATCTTGGAAGAAATCTGATTCTATGTTGATAGAAAAAGATTTTTAAAATATTCAAAACTTTTTTTTTTTAAACTCTAAGCCATGATAGTGTGATAATGAATTTAAAAGCTTCCTACTGCCCCCTTTTATGAACTTCCATTTCACCCTTCTTAAAGAGGCTTGTATTCTACTTTTCCATGTCTTCAAATCAGGTAAAAATTGAATACAGTGTGTAGTGTTCTCATGATCACTTCTCCATCCTGAATGCCGGATATCGTCTATGCTATTTGGACTCTGCTCCCACATCATTACTTTTCTTTACTATGTTTTTAAATTGACTCAAATGCAGTGAGTTACTTCAAAGGTTCAAGAGTTACGAAAAGCACATCCTTTTCATTTGAACCCCACAGGGCACACCCTGTTTAGACAGGGTTGGTTCCCATGTAACTCATTGTCATCCACCTTAGGATTCTCAACAGCTCTTCTCTATAGTGAGGTCATGGAATCCAAACAAAACTGGTAAGTTTTGTGATGTCATTGCTTATATCTTCAAAGTCACCATTTCATATGTTTAGCAGAAGTTAGTAATTATTTATTTCCTCAGCAGATTGCCAACATACAAAAATGAGCATTTTAATACAGAGACACACATACAAACACTACTGTAAAGGTCCTTTTTTTCTATTCCACTCCTTTTTCCAGGACTTTCCTCAGTAATACAGTCACTAGCTCCCCCTGAAAAAGTTTACTTTCTGTGATGACTAAATTGGAAGTCAAGGATGACCTGGTTATTCACATGTTTTTCATAATCTGGGAAGAGGCTGTTCAGAGCTGCACAGGATGTGTCTCATTTTGAATGCTGGTTCATAACCCCTGACTAACAGAGGACATGCAAGGAGTATAGTTCCAACATTTGCATGAATTACTGTCATCTTTTTCTAGGGCATTGTGTAATCCAGCTGGGATGATGAGGCTTGTCCAGAGCATGACCTAAGGGCCATCAAAATGAGAATTAAGGTTTGGATTTTTCATCTGAACTTTGAAAATGGTTGGACTCCAACTCAAGACAGTGCAAAATAGAAAGAAAGGCCAAAATCTGATGAAACAGCTGCTCACTTGAAATTTCATCTCCTCTTACCTAAACTAATCCTCTCTCCTCACCGGTCATCACTCCTTCTTTCATGGCCCGCACTCCCAGAGTGACGTTCTTTCACTCTTTCCTTCATGTAAGAGATTTTCTGGAGGGCAGGAGGCTGCTGACACTCATACAGAAGCCAGGCAGGAAAAAAATGCAATGCTGTCTGTCACTGAAACACAGCAAATGGAGCACCAGAGTACTAATACAGATGTATATCAGTGTATATGACAGCAAATATTTTTGCATATGTTTTCTTCACCGTTATTTAAAGGTGAAGAGGTGAAGTCAAGGTGGGGTTCTGGGGTCTTTGGTCTATGATCACTTTTACTTTTCTCTCACTCTGTTTCTAGGACGGCTAGGAGCTGCGAAGACTCATACAAAGTCTAGTTTTATCTATTTGCTGCAGTTTTGAGAGAGAGAGATAACAGTGATCTCAAAATGTACGTCTACACTACAAAAGTGTGAACAATAGTTAGGACAGGCTTCCTCCTCAAAGGTGGAAGTTGAGTTCAGAGCATTTGAAATCATAGTGAGTAGTAAGGCTACACTGATAGGTGGTTAGCTCCTGCAGCTGCTGGATGCACCTGGACAAAACGGTTTGATTCAGGAGAGAATAGAAATGCCAGCAGAAAGGAAAGCCAATGTCGAGGACAGGAACAGATTAGCCTCTCCAAAGAAAAGAGACCAAAGGAAAGGACATGATCACATGTCAGATACTTCAGCTGAGGACAATTTGAATTTGTGTCCTAGAGTGACCTGTAGATCCCACGGACTGCGTTCAGAAGAGCTCAGGGAGATGACGTGAGGGGTACGCAGTACGTGTTCCTGCAGAGTGGGAAGGGGAGAGAAGGGAGGACAGACAGTGATGGAAGAAACTATTACTCCAGAGAGAAGGCTCTCTCTTTGGAAGTTTGGTTGCATTTTGTTCAAACAGTTATACAAGACGCACTTTCACAGCCGCAGAAAAATAATGCTACTGGTAGCACACGTCCAAAATCTGATACATTGGCCCTTTTGATCTGTAGAAATGTCAAGAAGTTGAGGGCTATCTTTTCTGAGGTCACAGAGCACTGAAGGAAACTTTGATACTCAGAATATCCAGAAATTAAATTTCTGTCTCTTTAGCTAGCTTGTCCGGCTGTGCCTGGGTCAATATTTACCTGGATCAATGTTTACTAAGCTCGGGTCAATATTTACTCACATTTTTAGTAAAGGAACTCCATTGCTATGGTAAAGAACAGCTTACTACAGGTGATTGGAAGAAATTATTATGCATAGTGTAGAAAGGAGAGGAGAGACAGGCAGTAGTATATTAGAGAATGCGGAGGATGCCGTGCTAGGGAGCCAGTAAAGCCCAGGAGGTGGAAAGGGCCCCCGAGAGGCAGCCAAACAGGGGATCTGGTTTCATCCCTTCCTGATGGGGACTGGCACTTACCTAGCTGGTTCATGAGGACGTTGAGGCGGATTTGCCTGCCTCTCTTCCTTACCACAACAACCACAACAACGCTAACCAGTCTTTGATCATCAAAGCTGGGATCTATTAGAAGGCAGCTCAAGAAAAAAAATGCCTTTTTTCTGTAGTGGAAACTTAGAATGAGGAAGAACCTGAAACTCCAGGCCACCATGTTTCTGCAGGACAGATCCTGTCCTCCTGCTTTGGTTTTATTCCAGTAACATTCTGGATGGCAATAAACGCTACGCCTTTTTTTTTTTTCCCCCCCAGGCTCCCCCCCCCAAAAAGCGCCTTTCTTTCCACCCCCAGGGGCAGATTATGTCAGCTCCCCATTCTTCTGAGGAGTCTGCAACCTGTGCTGGCAGCGCTGGGTGCCTGCTGGACGTGCCTCTCGCCCAGCCCAGCCCCAGGAGCTCTTCCCCCAGGGTATGTTTGCTCCTTACTGGGCAGCTGCTCAGCTCCTTCCTGCAGAGATTTCCACCGGACCCAGGCAAAGCAGTCAACAGCAGGCAGGTTTCCTGTCTTCTCTCCCACCACTGCCCTTTGAAAGGTCCACAAAATGAGCTGTGAGCAAATGAAGCAGATGCTATCCATCAAAATTTAATAAAAAGACTGTTATATAAATAACATTAACATGCAGTTGCCTGTAACTTTCTGGAAATCAGTACTTGGAGCAGCATCTAGCCCTATAAGTTTGTTAAATTGGAGTAATAAAATCATATAGAAACCAAGTTTTTCTAAACATGATTTTTTTATATTGACTGAGCTGTAGTCAAAGTAGGTCAGACTGGGAAGGAGAGCTTATCGATGCTGGGCCCTGTGTGCGGTCATGGGCCTTAAAATTACATAATGTCTTAATATTGTTGTTGGGTTGTTTTTTTAAAAATAGTTGTTTATCTTCTGAGTGACAAAGCAGGGAGCAAAGAGTGGGGTAAAAGGAATACTTGTATCAGAAAGGATCCCACATTCCCATAAAAGCACACAAATGACACAAAACAATGAACAGGGTACTACACCAATATTCAGTGACCCGAGTCCTCTCCCATTCAGTTGCTCCGTCCTCCACATACTCCACTTTGCATTTCAGGAGGGCTTGGACACCTGACACATACCCCTTCTACCTCTGGGTATCGACAGGCAGCACAAGTGTTTTCCTAATTCCTAAGGGTGGTAACATCTTTTCCCCTCTGAGCTTCTTTGGCTGGACTTTATGACAGAGAAGAGCAGTTCCTCTGCAGGCAGAGCAGGAGCCCCATTGCACCCAGCAGGTACCCAGTGCTCCACCTGTTGCCACCTTGATCGTCGTGGTTTTGTTTGACTCGCCCTAATGCCTAAGGCAAAAAAGAAGAGGTGGCCCTCCATCCCCTCCTGTGCCTCCAAAGAGATGACTAAGCTATTAAATTATAGTGCCTTTCAACCCGCTAACAGATATCAGAACAAATGTATTACGATTTTACTGGGAAAGGATATGAATGGCTTTTGTGAAGCAAACTGACAACAAGTTTACCCTGACCTGTTCCTCATCAAAATCTTGCTTTGAAATGTTTTTAAACACCAGATGCAGCCGGTGACCAAGGTTCAAATAACTGACATTGCTAAGATGCAGCCAAGATTTCAGCAAGCCTCATGGTGACACTTCTGGACAAAGATAAGGCTTTGTTGTAAGCATGAAAGCTTGGAACACCACTAATCATATGTAGAAAAATGTCACAACAAAAATCATTAGTAGTCTTGAACCCAGTGGAGAGGCAGGGGAAAGAAGTCAGCTCAAGGACTAGGGGCAAATAAATGATCCTTGACTTTTGGAGTGAACTATATAAAGAAGCTGTAATGCAAGATGTCTGATTACACCTTTGTGCTACATTGACCAAAACCAGCAATTATTCTACCATGTTTTCTTCCACCAAAGGAGAACAATTATAAGAGCTGTTTTAATGGCTCTTCTTGAAATTAATGAAGAGAATAGCTAAAATTTCGAGAGTTTATTGTGTTTCTAAAAAATTCATGTCACATTCTAAACATCATGTCACATTTTACAGGCTTTAATTTCAGATTTGCACCTGGTCTTAGCCTAGGGGCAGAAATAAAAGGATACAAGTCAAAACACAGAGACACAAGCCTCCAGTATTTAGATAGGACAGCTAACAGCACGGGGAAGCTACACATGTTCACAATGTGTTTGGATTACTAAATAAATAGTAATTATTGTATTTGCTCTCCTTTTGGTTTGCTAGACTTTAAAAATTGCGCAGGAATAGAGTAACTGCATTTTAGCTTCCACTGATATTTGCGTCAAACCAGAAATTACTAAAATAAAATATAAATCTGAACAATGAGTCAGATACATTTTTCCTTTCATGCTTTAGAAAATCTCCACTGCTTCTTAAAAAAACCAAAAAACCAAAAGAACCCACCCCCAAAAAACAGTTAAAGCTAATTTCCCCTCTGCTTTGCTGTCCTGGTGAGAAAGCAGTAAAAAAAAAGCAAAGTTTATATAAAGCAGTTCTAACCACAAATGTTAGAATCGTTCTACTAATGAAAACATGATTTTCATATATATCAAAAACATGCTGTAGTTTGAAGAAATACATAAAAACTCTATTATTAGACAGGATAATAGTATATTACACTATATACTCCTTGGTATGACAATGATTATAGCATAAGCAAAGGCAGGTTGATATCTGTTTAAATAGTTTTACCTAAAGCTACCCCTTTCTTCTGATATTAATCTCCACTTTGACTAACTCCAAGATTAATTTTATATTATTTCCTTGAATTACAAATACTATAAACAAGAGGAACAGCCAAACATTCTTCTCAGTAATGAGTCAGAAAAAAAAAACATAGTTAAAACCAAGAAAACTTTCCTAAATATATGTTGTAGGGACATAAATAAAATAAGTAAGATGAATTACAGCTAAGCATCTGTCTTATAGTGTACAAGTAGTTTGGGATTCTAAACAGATGAAAAAGAAATAAAGCAAATGAAAAAGAAAAAGGAGGAAAAGAAAGCAAAAGAGCTGATAAAGTTTCTGGCTACAATACAGGAGACATATCATTACCATATGATCTAATGTGGGTGTCAGCCTGGATTGTGTTCATTGAGAGAAACCTTATTTTTTAACTGTGCTATGGAATAGAAGCAGGAGGGTTTTCCACCAAGTGACAGTCACTGAGCTGAACTTACCCCCTCCTCCTTTCCACACCTGCAAAGCCTTTTGCCTGGGTTGAATATTTAGTTTAATTACATCTCAGCTTTGAGAGCTCCTGTTGCAAATCCCTGGATTAAAAGGTACGGTTTTCAGTAATTCTCCTGAACTATGCTGCACTAATAAAACTTCAGGCAAGTCTACGGCAAGAGCTAGTTGAATTTTAAGAGAAGCAAGGAAAAAATCCTACTAAATGTTTAGCAATGTTAAGTTTTGTATCCAGCACTTTTGTTTCTTGGGAACATGAGAATGCATTCTCAAGGACTGTGCAGATTTCCTACTGTTTATTTGACTGTTCTGTCTCTTGTTTTGATTTGTGTAAGCACTGCTATAGTCCTTTCTTTTTCCTTACTGTAAACTTTTGCAGCAGTATATTCTCTGTTTGCAATCCAGTGTTTAGAATCGGTGGTGTAGTGAGTGTGGAAAATGCGTGAGTTCTTACATTTCTGTTTTAAACTGCACTCTGTGATTTCTTTTTCATTTGGATTTCTTCATATATTTTCCAAACATTAATGAATATAATTTCAATTTCAGAAAAAAAAACCCGTAGTAGTTAGTTAAACGGGCTCAGTGTATGCCTTTGTAATGTTAGAAAGTGCTACGTTACAGTGTACAAACAAGGGACTCACATTTAAAGAAGGTTCCTATGAATGAAATAGTAGAAAAGAAAATGCCTGGAGTTGAAACTCCTGTTAACAGAGTTTTAATCTCTGTAAAACTTCCAGCTCCTATGTTTGCACATCTAGACTTTATTACACAAAAAGGGGAAAACATATAATGTAGGAGATTTTTTTTTGAAACTGCACATATTGTTTAACTTGTCTTTTGTGGCGTTTTGAGAGGTTTCTGACAGTAGGTGAACAAATATTTAAAACTTAATATTAAGGTAAACTGACAAGAAGACCACCAATACAGTGGTGACGTGAACTGATGAAGCATATTTCCAGTGGTATTTTAAACTGAAATGTGGCCAAGTCTATGGTATAGTTTCCTCTGTTTGTGGAAAAGTCTTCCTCACTGTAAACACATAATTAAAGCAAATTTAAACAGTTATGTCCTGCAGACATAAATATTTTGTCACAGACCTTTAAGAATTCAGATTTTTTCCCCCTCTCTATTTCTTTTGCTAAGTGAAATGTAAACATTTCTTACTAGTACAGTTTTGTGTAAATTTTTTTCTCTAACTGTTTATGTTCATTTACACATGCAAACAATAGGAACAGATATGTGTGCCTGCAGTATGAATATGTATATGAATAAAGATACGCAGACACATATCTATTCCTATTTCCTGATTAATATGTATCTTGTGTCTGCTATTTTCTCTGCTGTGTCCACAGATTAGATCCTTGATATCCTCTGTTGTCCTACAGTTTTCCTTTATACACAACTCTTACTGATTTTATTATAGTTTTGACAAAACAGGGACCAAAGGAAAAGGCCTGCTACAGGGTTTAACTCAGATAAGTGAAGTCATCAATATTAGTGTGAAAAAGAAGTAAAGTGTGAAGACATTTCCAAAGTGCCTTTGCATTGTTTTGAGGGATTTTTTTTTGAGGGGTGGTAATTTAACTCCAGGATAAGATCCTGATTGTGCATTCTTGGGATGGACAGTGCTTCAGCAGTGACCCTGGGGGGGAAATACAAGCAGTTTTAAAAATTTAAAAATATTTTAAAAATATACAAATATGTAAAAAAGAGCTGGGGAAGCTCTTTAAAAAGTACTGACTGCCAGTGCCATGCCAGGATTGGTGTGCAGCATTCCCAGTGTTGATGTTAATGTACATTCTGAAAAATACTTTGTACTGGGGTAATGTTTTATTGATCATTTTCACAAGGCAGCTTATTAAGATGAATGGTGATGATTTAGCAAATTTGTCTTCCCATTGCATTGTTATTTTACGATAATTCATACGTAATAATGATTATTTCACAAATCTTGGTTTAGACTAAACCCTGGTAAGACCTCACCACCGGGTATTAAGACCACTTTGCTGTGACAGCCTTACTTGTCCGTGGGTACTCTGCATGCATCATGGGGGTGTTGCTGGGGGAAGGGACACAGCCCCAGTGTCGGCGGGGGGCCAGGGCAGGAGGGAGCGCAGGAGGATGGCCCACACAGGGACACAGCCTGCCCCTGCTACATGGCACAAGTTTGCACAGCACCGAGTTGGGCTAACAGGCCATGCTAAAATGCTCTGACCCTCGTGGGGTCTGCGAAACCCCTCAGTGCATGCAGTAGGTAATATGTCAGCTCCAGGAGTAGGAAACACCTTCGGGTCCAATGAAGGAACCAGCTAGGTGTCTTAGAGAGGCAACAGAAACGGTGGTTTACTCCATGTGAAGTCACTTTGAAGTCTTCGGGACATCTGAAGATGTTAGATACCTGCCTTCCTGTTAGGGAGATGACAGAAATGATTTTAAAACACTAGCCTATTTTATAAGGTAAAAAATCCTATCACCCTCTCATGACTGAACCCTAAAGGTTTCTGCAGGCTTGCATTATTGGCATCTGTAGGTAGACATTAATAAAGGAAATTGAACCCAGGCACCATATAGATTGTATCTAATTCCAGGCCTGAGTTTTTTATTTATTTAGCTTTGTTTATACTAACCACTCCTGTTAGAGTACCTGGATGTGGTATTCGAGAGAAGCCTCAGTATACCACTCACCTAACATCGGCTGCCCATGTTAGCCATCTACCTGGTAGGTTCCATATGTCAATGTAAAGAGGGAGACAGTCCTCCTCCTCTGCCTCTCCCCCAGCTGTTTTATCTTTCCATAAGTCAATATGGAGCTGAAAATGCTATACCACGCCCCTAACTGTTAGATAATTTCTACTAGAAAAAAATTAATCCCAGCTAGCGCCCAGACAAGACATTTTGGGAGTTATTGACCTGAAGAAGCAAGTGGACATTTTTGCTTTCTTTACAAAGAACAACATCTGTATTCAGGACTATGCCATCCATTTTAAGAAAAATCTCCTAAATAAATGACAAGTTTGCCTTTCTGTCACTTGGCAACTTGAAGGCAGGTTTCTTTATATTTTTTTGTGGGTTGTTTTTCGATCGATGAAGGTTTGTAAAAGATAAATTTCCTCATATGAAATAAATAGTAAAAGAAATTAATTTTCAGAAAATTAGCTAATCTATACAGCCATGATACAAAACCTGCAAACAACTGTTTTGTAATTTCTCCTTAGCACACAACAACACAGGTAGCACAATGTACAGTGTGTTGAAATGCATTTAGGCCTAGGTCCTGAGAACACGTATTTAAGCAGTTTTCCATGTTAATATCTATGGCAATACGTATTTGTGTAAAGTTACTCATGAGCATGAAAGCCTGCAGAACGAGGCCCTGAAGTCCCATTACAAAGTGTGCTGACAATACCACAAGCATCAATTCAAATGCTTATGCAGTGCAAAGCAGAGGATTTTCAGGGTGCATTGTTTATATTGTAAAAACCCCTAGCCAAAACTTTGGAAAGAAAGCCAAGAACGTCCAGTATAACACAACATTGTATTCCATTTTATTGTGGTGTTTAAACCAGGAAAGAAGTATAGCTCATTTAAACAACTAAAGATCTTCCCCTCTCTCTCCACCCTGTCACTAGATCCTACTCTTTCTCAGTCAGTTTTACTAGGCTATAATTTAAAACACACAGCAAGCTGGCACTTTAAAAAAATATTTCTCAAGACATGAAATACTGCATTACAGTGAGTTTGGGAACCTCAGGTTCATCCCCAGGGGACAAACTCATTGCTATGAAACAAATGCTAATGAAATCAAATAGACTGTTATTTTGGCAGAAAACAGACACATGGAAAATGTGGCTTATTGTTTTGACTGTTTTGCATAACAAAGTTGACAGTGCTGCCTGTTCCTAATAAATATTACTCTAAATATGCAAACAGATGTGTTTACAGTTGCCTTTAAACTGCTCTGTTAAAAAAAACCCCTGCTATTGACAAGCAGTTACCAGACTCCTATCACATAACTGTCCTATTTTCACAATTCATTTTCATTTATTGAAAGGAACAGTTATGCAATTGGTGGATATGCTGGACCTCCTTCAGCAGGAACTGTGCAGCTATGGGAAACTGATACTTTTGTTGTAAATCTCCTGCTTTGATCCCTAGGTTCTGCCCGGAGTCGATGAACTAAACCATGAGGCTGGCTCTTCTCTTCGTCCTGCTGCTGCCAGCATGCTTGGCCAAGCCATTCCACCAGCAGGGCCTCTTTGACTTTATGCTGGAGGATGAAGGGTCAGCCGATATGGCTCCAACGGACGATCCCGTCATATCTGGATTTGGACCAGTGTGCCCCTTCCGCTGCCAATGCCATCTTCGCGTGGTGCAGTGCTCTGACCTAGGTAAGCCCAGGAGTATCTTCATAGGGTATATACTTACATTCTAGCCACGGGTTTGCAGCTGAGATGGTGAGGCTGCTCCGCGCGGCTGCTCCGCAACGGGTTTTTTTTGTCAAAGAAATATGCTACAGCTGCTGTTAACTAGAATGTACTATATGGAGTAGGCCATAAAGCCCTGACAAGACGGACATTTGTTGTGACCACGAAGAATGTTTGATTTTTTAATGTGTATTTTGTGTATGTACATTTCATTTATTCTTTGAAAGACCACAGATTTCTGTTGCAGAGAAAGTAACTTTTCAAGGCTATTCCTTCAAATGTATATTAAATAAATTCAGTGAGGTCAGATGTGGGGATGGAAACATTTTAAAAGGTTCTAAATTGCATGGTCCAAGCTCCAACACCCTTAATCATACTGTCTAGTACCTCAACATAGAAATCATCCCATTTCCATTGGAATACATGAGCATGGAATAACCAACCCTGAATCATATATGCTGGAACCAGCTCTTTGGAGGAAAGAGCTTGGAAACACTCCAAAGCAATGAACACATTTTGGAGCTCCTTATTAAATATCTTTCTTAGACACTGTTCAAGCTGAAACCATGAGAACCTTTCTCACAAACTCCCCTTACTCCCTCACGTACAAGGGCTTGTCTGCACAGTCAGACCAGCAGGATGTGAAGCCATGCCTGCCATCACTGTATTTGACTTTCCCATGCAGAAATCTTAAGTAATGAAGTTGACTTCAGTGAGACTGCTCTTGGTTTAAGCCAGTATTATTCAGGCTAAGCCAGTGTGCAGTGCAGAAAATCAATTAAAGTTGGTTTTGCTCACAAGGAAATTAGGCAGTTTATTCAGTGGACAGACAAATAAGTTCTCTTATGATTTTACAGAGGTTGGTTTGTTTTTTTTTTTAATAAGTCTTCTTTCAGCTGTTTAAATGTATAGCTGGGTGTTTCTCTTTTCCTATGGTATAGCATTGGCTTTGATAATTACTGTAAATCATGGCACAAATCCACCAATTAGGACCTGGGTCTCATTGTGGTGGGTGTCGTGTAAGTACGGAAAGGAGGGGGGAACATTAGTTACATCCCTAGAAACTTCTGTGAATTTATTAAAGCAAGCCACATAATTATGCAACAGATATGTTTGGCAAAGGCCCAGTGAACAATGCAAGCCAAGTTGCACAAGTGAGCACGGACTAACGTAGCCATGCATTCATAAAGCTTTCACAGTACTGTCCCTGTTGAAAGATATTTTCTTTTTTTTACCATTTAGGTGCCAGATAATAGCAAACATGGGGTGGGAAGTGGGGAGGAGGTTGCCCCACATGCCATGAAGGTCTTAGGTTTTATTGTTGTTACACTGGCTAATGCTGATGGAATTCAAGTTATTTTGGGAACTTGTCCCCAGTCTGCTTCAATTCTGCAGAACGTAAGGAGCTTTCACTTGGTAAAAAAGTAGAGATATTCACACAGGGACCCTTTGTTGCTGCACTTGCTGCCCTGTTCGCTCAGTTCTCCTTCACAAACACGCGGTTTCCAAAGGGTTGCACTACAGTCCACTGCCTACAGTCGCTTCTGGGTTAATAGA
Source organism: Haliaeetus albicilla (assembly GCF_947461875.1). Lineage (NCBI taxonomy): Eukaryota > Metazoa > Chordata > Aves > Accipitriformes > Accipitridae > Haliaeetus > Haliaeetus albicilla. Next base: position 5,569,278 of record NC_091510.1, read on the forward strand.
GTCCCATCCTGACAAGGAGACTCAGAAATACAGCAATTAAGGCCCCAGGTCTGTGTTTCCCAGATAATTTGGAGAGGGGTGATAAGAAAGAGATACATTCTGAGCTTGGTTTAAGCCCACATGCTGCAGATACAGCACCGAAAAGATTTGGAAGCAGCTGGGCTGATAACATTCTCTGGGCCCGAAGGGAGAGAGAACTCCCCGGGCTTAAAATACGCAGCCCTGGAAAATGAATAATATTTCCCTGGCAGAGCTCAAGGAAGTAATAATCACTCAGAGCTCCCCAGCCCTGGCATGAAGTTTCATCCATCCTTGTCGTGTGTGGCTACAGCAGCCCCCGACGGGTCAAGGCCCGAGGCGGAGGCCCACCAGGCCGCAGGTCCCATGGCCGCTGCGGCCAGCAGGGCCGGGCCTGCTCGCAGGGAAACCTGCCGTCCGCTCGCCTCTCTTCTGGCCTCGAGTCCGTTTCTGTGTGGCTCAGACTCGGACAAGGTCAGATTTATCTACTGACTTGAGGGAAGATGGCGGCTGGCCCCGAGAGCTCAAAATTTTGTTGCAGAGTTGGCCCCGAGAGCTCAAAATTTTGTTGCAAACTATGGAGGTCGTGCCGCTGGGCTGTGGGATGATGGCCTCTCAGGGCACGGCGATGGGGAAGGCAACGTGCACGCAGGAACCATGAAACCAGCAATGACGGTTCCACCTCCCCGCTAACCACCGCTCCTCGCCTCTGAAGCTCCGGGCATTTCCAACCCAACCAAATTAGCTACCTCCCTCCCTCAAAATTATCAAATTTAGTCATCTAGTCCCACGGGTGCTAATTGAAGAAAAACTGCAGGCAATAACAAGACTCGTCCCAGGGATATATTAAGAGCTTACTAAATTAAGTCCCACAAAGGAAAGTTGAAACCTGGATCAGGATCTTTCTTCCACTCGCTCTCTGCCATGGAAGGAGGGCTACTTAGGGTGAGGTGTCCTCTTCCTCAGAATGCTTCTTTTTTGTGCCCAAAGGGGCATTTGCTATTTGTAAACTCTGGCTTCGTAAGGAAAAAAGCAACTGTCTGACACAGAGTTAGTGAATAAACCACAGGAGAACTATCACAACCAGGGACCAGAGATCAGGTTTGCCCCTTGTCTCATGAGCACTGGATGGGAATAATAAAAAAAAATAAAACCCAAATTCAATAAAAACAGTGAAAAAAATGCCCAGTGGTCCAATTACACTCTTGTCAGCTGAATTTTTGCATTCCTGTACTTTTAAGCTTCAGTCACATCTTCCTAAGAACATACCTCTAAATTAATTTATTTTGCCTCCAAGCCAAGAGCTGAGTTAGCAGGAAGGAGAACGCCGTCTTCTCACACCCCGAAGAAGAATTCTCTCCGAGCTGCTGTTACTGACAGATCGAGAGCAGAGCCCCATATGCCTACCTTATATGAGATGTATTACCTTTGTGCAATTGGCTCAAGGTTCTCATCAAGGAAAGCCACGGCAGTATCATTATAAAAGCGCTGCCTTTCTGAATCTGCCTCCTGTTACTAAAAGGGAGCCACCACTTTTTAATCATGCCTCAGTATAAGGCATTACTACGCTATAGCCAGACTTTCCATAGAAATCACAAACACCTTCCTTATTAGCATGCACTACAGGTGGGGAGTAGCTGATATAGTTGGTCAGAGGCAGCTCTTCGTGTTTTAAAATAATAAATACAGGGACGATGTGCAGTCCGTTGGCCAGGCAAACATGCCTCGTAAAAGCCCTAGCAAGGATTAATCATTCCATTTAAAGTCTCATCCTCCCAAAGGCAGTCTCAAGAAAAGGTTCCTCCCAGAGCGCCCTGGTAGGCAGGAGTACACGTGTGATTACTCAGCCCTGCAGCGGATGCAGAATGCTCCATAAGTGCATTCAGAGGTGGTGGTCAGAGCTTTATTTCACCTTCAGATATGTCTGGCAGCCCCTTACGAAGTGAGCGGTGTCCGTGTTCTGCGGGATGCAATGAGATCTCCTTCCTTGGAGACTTCACAGGATGTAGGGGTGTCCCTCCAGCCCTCTTGCTGTGAGCATCTGTGGAGGCTTTGTGGTCTCCAAAAGGTGTGCGAGAGATGGATGTCAGTAATCAAGGTTCAAGCACTATTACAGCTTAAACTGGAATTTCACTCACAGCTCAGCAATGCAGGGTTTCTCCAGCTGTAAAGAAGGGTATACTAAGGCTCGGCATGGGTGTCGGAGTGTGTGTTTGGAAAGCACTTTGAGGTCAGTGGGTGAAAAGCTCAGAGATATGTAAAAGACTATTCCAGGGATCTGGTAACATGCTAATACAGTTTATCTAAACACATACAGTGTCTAAACTGTATTAACTGATGGCTCTTCAACACCTGAACCATGGTAATGTGACAACAGCTAATCTGTTTGTTGACAAAAGATGATTTATCTCATTGTATAAAATCTTCCAGAAAGATCTGAACACCCATTTTCTGATCATGACTCCTTTTGGGAACCTCATCTCCCACCATAAAGGAAATTATCTCCTTTGGGGTATACCTGGATTTGAACTTCTGTTGTCAGCATAATATCTTTTTAAACAAAAATAATTTGCACCTCATTGGTGATCAGTCTCAGTCATTTTATGTGTTCAAGAAAACAGATAGGATTACTTACTATTGTGTACTTAGCTTTAGAATCCCTGCCACTATTTGAATGTTTACCAACCTTTCAAAAACATAATTTTTAAAGCTAAATGTTTAGCTCAAAACCTTACAGGTTTCTAAAGAGGTAATAAGAGAAAGCATGAATCCTTAAATGGTGAGACATTAACAAATTTAATTTTTAAATAAAAAAGTTTTTGTTAATTTACATTGTAATTGCTGAGCCTTTAGGACAAGTTATTCCATGTTCTATGCATCTTTTTCCTTCTAAAAATAAGGACTAGAGACTTATTCCTTTCACATTTAATAGAAGCCGAGGCTCTCATGAAATCCCCTGACTTCAGGGAACTGGATCATTTAACAAAAATATTATCAATAAAAATGGAACCATGAAATCTGGAAAGTATATTGTCACTTATACTGAGAGTAGCTCCTGCATCACAATACAATGGCCTTAAAACTGAAGACTAAATGCCTTTTTGGACAACATTCTTTAGCCAAACATAACTTACACTGTCATCAGACAAAAGTCATTGGGCTTTTCACATGCTATCTGGGTGAACTGTAATACTCTAACACTTTGGAGATCAGACTGGAGGATCTATATGAAATATTACAGGTATTATCTGTAATATAGGAGTCACCTCAGGTGATGTTAGCTGTCTAAGAGTCATCTGGGCTCCTTTCACAGCCATGGGGAGAGTTAGGCAGCTGCCCTATGGGGAAGTTCATCCAGTCTAAGGTGGAGGTCTGTGACAGAAAGGATACCTCACTCTTGGAGAATTAAACTGCCAACACAGGGCCTTAATGACCCCTCGAGGCTATACAACTTCCTTTCAGATTAATGTATGTATGATAGAATTAAAACATGGAAAAAATAAACTCAGGTTACCAGCATTATTTTGTAATAAATTTGCCATGGGTTATTAAAATTTTTGTATATATTCAGCTTAGATAAATTTTTGGGGGATGCCTTGGAAGTTAAAGAAAGCATGAATTAAAGCCCTGTACTCAATACATCCTGAAAAATTATTAAGTCAAGAACCCAATAATTAGAAAACACTCTTGAAAAGTTGTCAAGAAAAAAAATATTTTGGCCTGGATGCAGACTGCTTTATATCAACAAAAAGTCATTAGCTTTTGCCAGTGTAACAGTAAAAGACAGGCCTTGTTGTAGTGCTCCAGTTCCAGTTCCAGTTGATAAACATGATTCTAGGCGAAAATTAATCCACTCTGAATACATCCCTTCTTTATTAGCTGCTTACTCCAAGGTAACGGTTACCAACTCTGTATATGTTCTTTTTGTTTGTTTGTTTGTTTGTTTAGATTTGTTTGCTTGTTTCAGACAAGGAAATGCCATTTAAGAAAGCTTAGTGGCAGGAATGGAAATCCTGACTGCCAAGTCCAAGTGATACAAGAAGTGACTGTTTTCTGGTTTGCACTGTGACAAGGGCTCATTTTTAAAATTTCCCAATGCACAAATAAATAGCTAATAGATAGCTAGTAAAATGTGAGTCAATTGTTATAAGTCATAGCAGGTGATTACAGTGCTTAAAACTTAAATAATCACCGCTGACACCTACTAGTGTTATGGACTTCTATAGTATGTGTATTATGTTCTTAACACCTTTAGAGGGTGTATTACTTGGTAAGACATATAACTATTTAAAAACCATCCATGTTTTCACAACATAAAGCCTGCGCTGTTCAACTGTGAAAGGTTCCCAGCCAAGTCTTAGGAAGAGCTGAAGAGACCAAAGGCTCCTTCCCAATGTTCCCTGAGAACCCACTGCCACCAGGGAGGATACCTAGGAATTTGAGTTCTGTGTGAAGCAATCAAAGATAACAGTAAAGAAACACCAATATTAGCCTCCAGCTACTCAGGGAATTTCTGCTCACAGTGTCCAGTTACCATGGTATTTAGAAAAGATTCCAGTTTTAAGCAGATGTTCACAACACCTCTCTCTAACCCAGATTTGAGAGTGTTCCCTCCTTATCAACTCTGGACTGACTGGTCTGTATTTTGCTTTACCCACGTCCTGGATCTGTCATGTGAATAAGAGGAAGTGGGCCAAAAGATGATAATATGGTTACAGGAAAAAAAAGAGTATTTTTCTGAATATACTTTTATCTTTTCCTAAAGTTCAAATCTAAGAATATATTCTTCAAAATGCATCACAATTTTTTTTAAACTTATTTCTCCTGCTTTACATGCCTGCCCTGACAAAGAATATTGACAAATGTTGGAATTCTAGGCCTCTTCAGTTGGATTATATTGAACGGCTCATTCACACAGAACATTATTGTCCTTTATACTATGAAAGCAAAGTAAATAGATGGGGTAGAACTTGCTCATTGGCTTCTCTGCAAGGAAAGAGATGGAAACAATGAACACAGACACAAAGGGACCTTCAGACCAAGGACCATGCCTGCGTGGGTTTTTTTGGAGGGGTGGAGGGTACTAAGTTGTAGTTTTCAACTTATGGGACCAATTATGGGACTTGAACAGCTCTGTACAAATGACCCTGTTGTTAGGAGGGTTACATTTGCTATACAGGCAACTCTACTGCAAACTTCTTAGGCAGTCAATAGGGAATGAAAAAGGTAAAAAGCAGTATTTAAAGAATTTGTGTGCTCTCTGCATGCATGCTCTTAAGTGAGAGGGCACCCAGGAGAGCATCCCATACCAGCTTTGTGTTTGTTTCCTGGGATCTGTTTGGAGTGCTTTGAGTTGCTACAAAAATCTGTTAAGGAGAGGATGCTTGCAGTTTTAATTTCAATAAGAAAAGGAATGCAATAAATACTCGCATTTAAAAAAGCAGTGAAAACAAGAAACATTTTCCACCCACTTAATTTCATGCAACTTTAGGGATTTAATGGCAAAACAACAAATGGACAGACTATTTATAGAAATGCTACAGCATTTAAAACATGTGCAAGTGTAAACGGGGCTACAGTCTGGTTCTGTAATACATCATCAGCACAATAGAAATGTGCAATAGGTCATCCCAGAACCAGTTTCTGCTTGCACCTCCTGCACCACCGAAAATGTGAAAGCCTAGGACGACCTCAGTTTCTATGCTGGAGTGCATGTTTTCCCTTCTACTGCTCCAGTGTGGGCCTCAGAAACCAAACAGGCTTTCCATGAATTCCTGTTTTAGGGTGACATGGAAGAAGAGTGCTTGTAGTGGTGCAATAACCAAACTCTTTGCTGAACATCTCTACCTAAGAGGTGCAGGAGCAAAGGCGTGAGTTGCCAAACAGGACTAAAAAGTTTTGTTATCATTTAGCTCTGATGCTATTTCTTTCTGTAAGTTCAATTAGGTCTTCAGCTTTGATTTCCACACTTTCAGATTGGGAAGATTGTACTGGTCCTTTACCACTGGGAAGTAAGAATGGGAAAGGAAAGGTGAACAGTGCTAATAAAGTTTGTATACTAGCAGCAGCCCAGAAAAGAAAAGGAAAAGAAGGGATAGTACGAACATGAAAGGGAAAATCTTGCTTTTTCAAGGGAAGCTATAACAGAAATGATTAAAAAAGGAGATGTGTAGAAAGTTTCAGATTCAGGAAAGGAAAAAGGAAGAAGGAACTTAAGGATTGAATGAAAGTCTTACTGTTTTCAGGGTTAGGGGGCAAAATTTATTTTCTTTTCTTTATTCTTTCACTCTATGGCAGAGAGTTTACATCCTCTGGGCTGGAGATGACTGTTACAGTGATAGCTGACCAGGGAAAGGTCTATCACTAAATGACTAACAAAATAAATAAGTAACTAATGAAAAATTTCTGAGTTACAAGGATATATACGTATCATCTAGAAGAAAGAGGGAACTAGCAGGTCTGCAGACTCCCCGATTCAGTCAGGAAATTCTCTCCCAACATTTATTTAAATGTTATTCACTATGTCCAGACACAGTCACAGCAGCTCCTCCCGTTGTTTGCTTGCATGAAAGTAGATTGAAAGCTATCCTACAACATTTACAAAAATTGGCCATGTTATGTTTAGAAGTACCAGAAATAACCAGGAACATATCTCTGCCCTCAGGTCATAATAAAACTAGGGCTGTGCAATGACCGTGTGGTCAGAACAGGAAGGGGTAAATTTACTTGAAACCAGAGAAGATCCCCCCCAATGACTCTTTATGGCTACAACATTATGTTAGTGCTAATTCTGGTAAATCCCAAAGTAAAGATTGAGGGAGCTATCCTTAAATTCTCATCTGTTGCCTGCTGCTTAAACTGCAAACCAGGCAAACATTAAATTATATTACTCCAAAGGATCATTCAAAATGTAATCTGTTAGATAATGCTCACTTTTCTGAGTCACTGAAATGCTCTCTTCTGACTACTGTAAAATGCTTGTAAGAAATAAATGTTTCACCTTAATGCATGAGTACTCATAGATAGTACATCTGCATTGCATCCACTTTGACTAAAGCCATTATGCACGTGGTGCTGGCAGATTGCATGAATCACACAGGACAGTTGCTGTTCCCTGATGGGATGTTTTACGTCTGTAACCATGACAGTGGGAAATGTAAAGCTGGCGATTCTAGAAGTTCAGAAAACTCATAATATTTGATTTTTTTTAACTTAATATGTTAATCCCTGAAGTCTCATGATTATCCCCGAAGTCTCATGATTATTTCAGAATATTTTTCTGCCTTTCTAAAATACTTCAGTGCTTCCTGAGAAGGCATATACCTTCTAGACATTTGAAATTAAAAGTCAGTTAGAAAAAACACAGAAATAGAAGTTGCTTGATTTTTAGTTTCAAGAATATATCATTACTCTTAGGTATTAGCTTTTGGAGCCAGGAGGCTGAATCTATCTGTACCAAAAATGTGACTAGCACTGAAAAATAATTCATAACATCTGTAGCTTGCAATATCCGTTATACTTTGAAATATGTGTTCACTACATGGAGTGGGTGGAAATGGAAAAGAGCAGTTAAAGCAATGCATTCATTTTTAAACCTTCGCTAGGGCCTTTATAATTATTAGTAGTATCGTAATGGAGAATTATGCATTTGATCATAATGTGTGAATTTGTTTCTATTTTTCTGTGTTCCTCCCTTTGTTCTGGGAAGCAATGTTGTAAATGTTTGGAAAAAAACGCAGTGTACTAACTTATCAGTAGGTCTACCTTTGTAAGAGGCTGCCTCAGCAGGGGATGGAGCTCTTTTTCTTCTTCCTTCCTATGGCAAGGGTCAGCGGTATACAAAAATAATAATCTGTGATAAAAATAAGTCCAAAATGGATCTTAATGGAAAATGAGTCTTACAGACTGAAAAGCAGAAAAAAAGTCTGACAAATGGTTGTGAATCACCTGTAAGAAGATGTATTTTAAGAGTCTCCTGCATTCCAATGGACACTGCTTTTTCATATCTCTTAGAAAAAAATTATTACTGCTGATTTCACAGCAAGCGAGGGGAAGGTGGAGAACAAACTTTTACTTTGAAAATGGGAGAGAGAAGGAGTCTGTGGATACTTCTCTGTAGAGAAAGACAATTGTTTCTTATTTTATGGATTGTGGGATGCAAATAATAAAACTACCCTTATTTGCAAATCCCACACAATAGAAAACAAATTTCCAGTAAATACTGAAGCAGATAGCCTGGGAAAGCATCAGTGACCTTGTCTGAGTCTAAACATTCAAAGCTGTGTTAGGGCCCTTGCCATCCTTCTAGAAAGCAATTCTTGAGTCCTGTGATTTTCCGTGACCGAGTACCCTGACCCCGTAAACTTGCCGTTCGCCTCCTTTGCCCCAGAGTCCACTCAGGGCATTACGAAGGGTATTGACCCCCGGGGAGGGCTGCTGCCCGTCAGTGGGATGAGCAGGGGAGAGCACTCAGCAGCGTGCACAGGCAGCTGCTGGAGAGGCTGCCTCCGCCGGGAGAGAATCACGGTTGGGAATTACATGTAGCTCAGCCCAAATTCCTCAGCTGGCAGCAGCTGTTTGTGGAAACTGAAGGAGTCTTGAAAAGAGCCCCATTTTATGGCCCCTGTGATAATAATCGTGAGTGTTGCAATGTAATAACACGTGTATCTGAGCTACAGCGTTCAGATGTCTCTCTGCCTTTTGGCCCCTTCTCTCCAGCTGGGGAAGGGAAGGATTATTCAGAGGAAAAAGCCCCATCCCTGCTTGTTGTAAAATGGATAGGTGGAGGAAAAAAAAACCCCAAACACCCCCCAAAACCAAACGAAAAAATCAAAACACAAGCTCTGTTGTGTTGTTAAAGTTGTTTATAATTGGCACTGTTCACATATTTGTTATTTTGACTATGTGGTCTCAGTGTTGCAAGGATGCAATTCTCAGGGATGTGTCCTCGTCTCTGGGCTACAGACTCAGACTCCCATTTGCTTAGTCTCCCTTGCTGGCCCCATAAATCTTGCATTCCTTTTCTGCATAGTCGTATGGCTTCAGCAGAAACATGGCTCCGGGCCAAGTTGCAGACTAACTTGTGGCTCTTACTTCTGAGAAACTGGAGCAGTGGACTGAAACCCCTCCTTAGCAAGCAGGCTTCAGAAGCCACCCTTTGCCTTTTGTGGGTGAAACAATTCCACGGCCACTTGATCACAGCGGGTTATTCCCTCAGCTGCAAAGTAATAAAGCCTGCCTTGTATACCAAACCCCCTAACGTCCCTTAGTCCTCAGACTATTCCCAAATCCTTGCTACATCTCCTACACCTGCTTGGCTGCCTTAATGGCAGCATACGCTAGTTGGGCCGGTGCAGTGATACACAGGAGATGGCCAGGTACTGATTGCTGCTCTCTCAGGGACTGCATAAGGGCTAAATGATACCAGCCTTGGCTCTTCTCTGCCTAATTTCTGGTCTCATAAAATCTCCAGACCCATCAGCCTTCTGTCCTCTCCAGGAGGTGAGGCAATCCCAGCTAAACAGCCAGACACTGTAATTTGCTTAAGAACTTATGAGAAAAAAACTACACCCCACATTGACAGGATCCCACAGAGACAAGCCTGATTTCTGCAAAGTTATCTTCTTCTCCATCCTCCCACTAAGGAGGGATTCCTGGTCCTGTTACCCTCTCCCCACCAAACATCTTCTAGGTGACTGTAGATGAGCCTTTCTGTGCTCCCAAAAGTGACTGTGGGCCCCTGTTGTCTGCGTGAAAGAAATCCGTTGATGATCCAGCTCTGCTGGATTTCAGGGAATACATTTTGATTGTGTTTGTTATTCCAAAAATCTGTGGTGTAGTGACTAGTGTAAGACCAAGTTAGGAAAACTTCTGCCAGGGATAATAAAAGTTCAGCTGATCCTGACTAACAAAAGGAAATATTTCAAGCTTGCTTAGATGCTTTTTTTTTTTTTATTTTGTAGTTCTATGGCATATTCTGTTCTTTATGTGTTTTCATATGCATGCATTTTTACACACATACATGTACACTGGTGGCAATAGTTGAATGCTACAGGTTGATAATGTAGAACAGAAGAAAATTTCTACTTATAGAAATCTGCAGAGAATAATACAGATCTGACCTGTGCTGCAGGAAATGATGGCTGTTCAGCTTCTATAAAGAAATCATGATTTCTCCCAAAGAAATATTTTAGTGCAAATCGAAATGGTCTTTATGACTAAGGATACATGAACTGATTTATTAGATCCCTTATATTTCCAGATTCTTTAGGCTCTGAATTTCAGTGTAAACAAGGATTTTGGAAGGGTAGAGCTGTACCATTTCTACTTATTTGTGAAAAAGTAGAATTTTAAAACATGTATTTACCAACTTAAATAATAACTGACTTAGTTTTATTCAACCAAAATAAATAAAGACATATGTATTTTCAATTTAACATACAGTGGGAAAGGAAGAAGAATCTAAATTTTTAATCAGTTATAAGTTAATCTGAGGAACCAGAGGCCTGAAATATTTCCAGGGAACTGAATACCAAACTGTGTAGCACTGATTATTGACATAAAAAGTCAGACTGCTATGAGAGATTTTCCTATGGCTTTTTAAGAAGCAAGCTTTAAGGTATAAAAAATCACAGCCAAGAGCTGGAATACTTGCGTAAACTGTTCCTAAAATGATTGAAAGGTGACTCAATTGGCACTTTCCAACACCAGTTCCCCTTTCAGTTGGTATTACATAAATTTCACTGGAAGGCATTTGTAGGAGGACATGCAGTCATACTGTACAACAGGGCTTCAGAAGTGTAGGGGCATCACTTGAGTTTCTCAGAAATGAATAGTAAGGACAGCCCACAGTTCCCCTTTAAACTTCTCAGTCTCCCAGACACGGAAATTCTGTTCCAGGAGCCAAGAGCCATTTCAGCTTCTAGCAGGATTACGATTTTCTTGATTTGGTTCAAATTCTGCCATGCTGTCATGTTAGTTCAGGCTGCCCCATTCATCAGAACTGGCTGTCTAGTGACCTGTCCTGACCAGAAAGGTTTGAAGGTTTGCTCTCCAGGCAGGGAATCTCCAGCACAGGGACTAGTTTGCACTGCACCGATGCCCCTCTGACATGTATCTAACTGCAGATACATCTACCTATAGAGAGACCTGGACCTGCAAGGCGAAGCACGGCTGTTGAAGCCAATGTAGATGTGACAAGTGGTGAAATACTTGGATCCAGTCCACACCTCAAACACAGTTTAGTCCTGAATTACTTAGCTGCTGATTTTACAAGGCAGTGTCCAGATCCACCCATTTATAAACTCTTCCTCCACTGGAGAGCTCCAGTTAATGTAGCTTTCAGCTGGAGGATGTCCTAAACTGCTTAATGATATTGCAATGTCTCTCCAGCACCCGGGGTGCATCCTGTACTCCTCTATGCTTTGCTCTTCAAAACTCATACAAGTGAAGAAAAAAATCAAATATAATTTATATAGCTGTTTTCTGAAACATTTTTTAAAACAGCTTCAGGAAATGCATACAGAATATACATGAGATAGGTAATAAAACAAGTTTAACACTTGTTATTGTATTGTACATCCTTCTAGTTTCTAGTACAAGATAGGAAGCTTTTATAAATCATATTTCACAAATGGATATCTGATTATTAAATCTGTTTTATCGCTATAATCTGAAACATTTAAAGTTTAACCTCATTGCTCTGAGAAATTATCAGTTTTACCTCATCCAGGGATAGCATTTGAGCTTTTTAGAAGCTCACATGTCAAGCTTGATATGTACAGTTGGAAGTTTAGTTTGAAGTTTAGTCTCTGGCAAATTATCCTTTCAGTGGCAATCTAAGTGTTCCTACAAAGTATATTCTAAGGGCATCACATAAAGGACAGCTGTATAGCTCTCATGTGCCTGAGTTTCTGCCATAAGCACTTATTTACAGATACCAGTCTGCTAATATGAATGTACTGACAACCAGAACATAGAAATATTACTTTGAATACAAGTAATTAAGCCTTTTTTTATATTTATATGTGAAAAATGCTATAAAAGTTGCTAGACTGTAAGAACTTCTTATAACAAAGTTATGGTCTTGAAAAAGTAGTGCTTTTTGGGAAAGAATTTTTAGTTGCTGACATCATTCCTGTCTGCTGAGGACAGAAACTGTCCAAAGACAACCAACATACAAATTATACGGTATCACATTTTTATATATTTGGAACTCTAGTCTTGCACTTATGAAAGTAATGAAGGTTTTGCAACTGCCTTTGGTAAAAATGAAGTCCACGACCAAATGAAGAAAAGTTATTTTAGTAATATGAAGAATCTTAATCTGTATCATATATTCAGGCAATGAATATCAGTCAGGTAAACAGGATGAGATGTGAGCTTTGGCTCTCGTCATTTTATGTACGGTAGAAGCTTTTACTAATTCATCCCAGGCTGGGTGATTGTGCTTTTTAAAATGTTTGGATGCTGGTGTGATTAAAATTCAGCAAGGTTAATCTATATTGTACTCAGTTTTAATAAATATCACATCCAAATATTTTAATAATTTTTTAGCTAATGTTAGAGAACTTACGGGTGGGAAAATAAATCTGAAAGAGTGGCTAAGAAGTTTTTTAAATTCAGAAACCAAACTTGTAATGGTAGGACAATAGAACATGTTCTATACAGACTAATATTATCAATTCAAGTGTGAGATTAAAAAAAGCAAACACTTCAAAAGCTTAGGCCTCCTGCACCCATATATAGATAACTAAAAAAGCAATCCTGTTTCCAGAATTTGCTAAGCACCAAACAGGAGTAACAAGTACCAGTAGGATCTGTGAGATGCTCAACACCAGAAGATTCAGACCAGGCACCTAAAGACAAATTGGAGACCTCATCTGCATGCAGATATGTTTAAGAATATGGCCAAATCTATAATGAATTCTTAGTGCATCGCTAATTGTAGTAAAAAGCTCCAGTACACATCGCTGTGGCCTCTCTAGAGTTTATAGTAAAGTTTTATAGTAGTAACTAGTTAAAAGGATTAGATATTGTACCAAACATACACTTTTCATCCTTCCAAATAAGAGCCAACCATTTTTTTACTCTATATATACATATATCTATATATATTCTAAAAAGGATTGAAAGAGACGGTGTTTTGCTTAACGTTGGATTTTGACAGAGAACCCTACATTCTAGGTGCGAAAACACATTTGTGATGAATGTTAAACATCACAGAATCACAGAATTGCTGAGTTTGGAGGTCACCTCTTGAGATTGTCTAGTCCACCCCCCTGCTAAAGCAGGTTCAGCTAGATCAGGTTGCTTAGGGCTGTGTCCAGTCACCTTTTGAATACCTCCAAGGATGGAGACTCCACAGCCTTTGTGGGCAAAGCATATCTTATCTCTGGGCAAGCATATCTCACTGTGTTTGCAATGCCATGCTTGAAATTAAAATATATATGTTTAAAAAGATAATATATAGGTATATATCTTTCATCTGAGAACAATATCACACAGTCCGCCATCATACTGGGGAGACACTGGTGATACTTGCTGAGAGAACTTTCCCAGGAGAGTTCAAATATAACTTTAGAAATATTTGTTAAAAACTTTACTGGTAGAAAGACTGTTCTATCCAGAGAAATCCACTTTTGTTAGATGCCCATATAGAGACTTTATTAGTATCTATAAATTTTTGCCTACCAACCATTCATTTAACATTTCACATTCTGTTAAAAAAAAAAAAAGATAGACTTGTTAGGAAAGAACATTTTAATTTTGTGGTAAATCAGAATGACTATAAAAGATTTGCTCTATTCCAAGTCACAGTATGAAAGGAAAGCTGGGTAAAGCAAGTGTTATTTAACACTAAATAATTTCATTTCCATGACTTCATCGGACTTACATATCAGCTATTCAGAAAATAGTCCCAAAGAGAGTCTTTAATTTAAACTGTCTGATGTTCTTTTGGCAGTTGTAGTGAAACCAAGAGATTTGTTCTCCAGAAAACTTGGACATAGTTTCAGATGAAAGAAAAGGGGGGAGGTGGATTGGATTTTTTTTAAGGTGGACTTTACTGCAAGTTATTCAGTTACTGTCAAACAAACAGTATTTTTTCTGGAAATGATTATAATTAACTATAGTACTTTCAAAAAAGCCTACTACCTTTTAAATAGCAGGAAATGTTCTCTGTCCACAAAAGCTAACATACAGTGAAATTAATAAATACCATACCTCTTTCTGAAAGCAATTCTTATTCACACAATTGAGTGGGATTAAACATGTTAGAAATAATTTTCCCAAACTCAGTCCTTTGCTCAAGCTATAACTCAGATATATACCCAGAAAAGGGCATAATGGAAATGAGAATAAATAAATTTTGATTTGACATAGAAAAATAAAACTCCCTTTGACTGGCTGGAGACAGAAATACTTTCAGATAAGTATTCATAAGCTTCTTCAGGAAATGAGTTCTAGAAATGGTGTTTACTGAAAGGTAAATACTGCTATGAAAGTACTGACCCCTATTTGAAGTTTCTTTCAAAGTCAATTGTTTATTCTGTTCACTGTCCCTAGGTCTGGAAAAAGTGCCAAAAGACCTTCCTCCTGACACAACTCTGCTGGACTTACAGAACAACAAAATCACTGAAATTAAAGAAGGAGATTTCAAGAACTTGAAGAATCTTCATGTAAGTGTATAAATGAACTAGCATTTGCCAAAAAAAAAAAAAAAAATTGTGGAGAAAATGTGGTTTTGGCCTGGTACTCAGGTTTTTAGAGAAAACTGATGAAATACTCTATGTTCTTCCTCCACCAGCCCAGCCTATTTATTTCCTTTCCCATTCCTCTCCCACAAACTCTTCTCGTACCATAGAAGTTTCTCATCTCTTTTCAGCTCTTCATACCTGTCTCCTGTCCATTCAGTCTCCTGATCTCCACCAAAACTTCTCTCACCTATTTATTTATGTTTTCAGTCCCTTTGGCACAGTGACTTGATTATTACTATTTAAAAAGTAGATCCATCTCAACCCTGCCAACCCACTCACTTATTACTATATTCCTTCCCTTCCCACCTCTGAGCTCACAGAGATTTGTATAGGCCATGTTTGTCAGCAGTTTTTCTGTACCAATTTTAATTCAAGAACCTTTTCAAATCAATCTTCTGCCCCCTGCACTACAATGAAATTGTGGTTTTGCAATAACCTTCTCCTAGCAAAACTCCACCTTCATCCTCCTTTACCTGCCAGTCTTTTCTAACATTGCTGTCTGTTTTCCTCTTTGCTGAAATATTTTCCTTCCCTGGTTTCTGTGACTGCCCTTTTCTTCTGGTTCACCTCTTCTTTTCCAAGTTTCCATCAGACAACTACCTTCCTCAGTTTCCAGATTTTTGTTTCTCTGTCTGAGGTCCTCCTCCCTTATTTCTATACTTTTTATCAACATCTTAAAATTCATACCTCACAGTCTTGCCTCAATTTTGTTGAAATATCTCTTTCTCTCCAGATCAGAAAAAGGCTATTAGTTCTCTGCCTTTCAAAGTAATAGCCCAACTCAAGCATTATTTCTGAAAAGATTATTTTCCTAGCCTTTCACCAACTCAGTTTATTCTCTGTATTGTTCCCGTTGATCCTTTTTGATTAGAAGCAATATAAACGACTTGGCTTTCCTTTCCTGGCTCTTCACAGCCTCTTTCTGTTCTATTGTTTTCATTCACAACCAAGAAGCCAACTCCCACTTTTTATCTGTTCAGGATGCCAATGCCATCACCCAAACAAGCATTGTTTCAAACATTGAATCTGCATTCAGCCACTCAAACTTGGGAAAAAAAAATAATCCTATAAACATTTATCTCCTTAATTATGTCCAAATTCCCTCTTAAATTTTTGTTTTAATGCACCATCAAGAAGAAAAGGTTTTAAAAATTTGTAGGAATAGGCACAATGCCAGTCTGTCCATAGTGCAGGGAGCTGCATGAGTAAATCATGATGAGGTTGATCTCATCTAATTTTAGTATAGGTGTCTATACTTGAGCTAGTTACATAGATAACCTCTACAGTCAACAAAGAGAAGTAGGTACTTCTACCTTACATTTCATCTGACTTGGTTTTAGAATGAGGTGACTTGTGCCCCAGAATTTTTTTTTCAATTCCTCTGCTTGGCTACTGAACAGATTCAACACCCTAATTCCTGCCCACTTGTTTTGGTTTTCTTCCACCTTGGAGAGAAGTCCTGTGTTTTCAGTGAAGATCATCTGCAAGGTGCTAAAAAAGAGAAAAGTCTTGTCAGTGAAGTCAATCTTTTCGCAATCCTTCTTCATGATGCTGCATGAAATGAGTCAGAGCATGGTATTGCAGATGAAAAGCACTCTCCCCAGTGACTTCTGCCTACTTGGCGCTCAGCTCAGGTCTCTGTTATGCATCCCGCTGTGAGTTAAACTGTTGTGAACTATGTCATCTCATTGAGTTTAACTCTATGGATTTTTTTTCTTTCTTTTATTACAGCAGATATAATTTAATAGTGAATTAAATAGGTAACTCTTCAGGAAAGAGATTATTTCTTTGCCTTACTCCCAAAAGTACCCAATACTTGCTTAGGGACCAGTGGAAACTATACAGAGTGACAACAGTAACATAAGTTTTAACAAATAACCTTCAAAACAATGCAGTTTTCCTGGATTTACTCAAGAATAAAAAACGATCTTCTCATCTCCTCCCCAAAATAATATTTAGCCATGCAATACATTTATGTAACTAAGCACCATCTTTACTCTCAGCAGGCATCATTCTTCTTCTTCTTGTGTAATATATGGGAATGATTCCCATTCCCCACCTTGCAATTAAATACTCTTCAGAGTCATAGTGAAAGGGAAATATTGTTCTAGATAACTCAAAAACTTCATTGTTGACAGAGCTTCTTTGTCACTTTTGTTTTAAGGAGATATGTGTGCGTGTGAGACATACATATATATATATCTTGTATATGCTTTTGAATCATATTCCCTGATAAACATGGCTTGTGTTAGCGTTACACTTGACAGTGTGATATTCAAAAGTTTCTAGACTTCTTAGACTTTACTGAACCTTCTTATACTCTACTAAAGCAGGAAGACTTACATAAATTATCAGTATTATTGTTCCAAAATCTAAAATGATCAGCAACTGTAGTTAACCTCTTGCATGAAGTGATCACTTAGGGGAACAATTCCTCAAATCCCAATTGTAATAGATCTTGAAAAAAAATGAACAGTATATTCAGTTTATTCCTTTTGAATATTCTTTTAAAATTCTTTCCTAATTCCTATAGACATCACCAACCACAAGTATAAAAGTTTTAGAAGAGATTTTCATGAACAAGCCTGGTTGAACCTAAAGTTTGACTTGTACTAAAAAACAGATGAAGTAAGGAGAAAAGAAAGGATCTACCTATAACCTGCCTGTGGCTTCTCTTTCAGCACAAATGTAACTGCTTATGCTCTGAGTGCACAGTACATGGAAATATAAATGAAAGAGAAATTAGTACCTACAAAAATATCCTTTGTATCAGAAAATTTTCCTGAGTAGGTAAAAAAGCAGTTAAACTTTGCAGCTGTGGAAATATGGCAAGCAATTAGAAAAGGATGCAGCTAAGGGAACATTTATCTGCAAATAATAGCTGCCTTCCAGAAAACACCAGAGTCAACAGGTTTGGTGCACCTGATATTTTTATAGTTTTAAATTTATCCAGGAAAAAATGGCTAAACTATTACTGTTGTACTATAAAAACTCAGTGAGACTTCACACTATTTAAAAATGAAAGATAAGATCTATTTTTTACCAGAGGACTTGGGAGAATAGGGAAAAAGTTGAAGACAGTCTTTTTTTAGGGCCAATGACTGAGTTTTGCAGTTTCAGAAAACCGTCTGATATTATGTAAAAAAACTTGCTTATGATTTAGACCTGTGGCAAAACAATCAGAGACACGCTCTTGGAAAAGCCAGGAAAAAAATCTTCTATGAAACTGTCAGAATTTTCCAGGCAGACTGACACTTCTGGATAGAGTACAGTACTTTGACCCCATGGACACCATAAAGAATCCAAAATACTACATGAGTAAGCTCTCATGCAGAGTGAAGGAGGAGTCTACAAAAACAGCACATGGAGTTGCATGCTGTGTGGCAAAGCCAAAGCAAACCAGCATAACACCTGGCACTTGGAAAAAGAGGTAAAAGAAACTACTGTGTATTAGATCACTGTAAGAACAGCACAAACAACAGAATAGTGACGGCATGCTTTTCCAACAGGAATTTTTCAATGGCACGGTGTTAGTACAGCAAAAGAAGACGAAGGCGCTATTGGCCTGAAATCAAATGGAACATTGCTTAATCTAAGCTGGCAGAACTATGCAAAGCCATGGTTGTGCATACAACAGTGCTAAAACCAGTTGTATTTATACTGAAAGAAAAGACCTGCACAAAAGAGATAAAAGATTTAAACTTGGGACTTACTTAAGGTTATGACCATATCCACACTAAGGGATTATCAACACTAAATGTATGGGCAAATAAACTGAAAAACCCTTTGTAGTAATATCAAGTGGAAAAATAATGTATTGCATTAGAAAAGTTTCATGCACTCTTTTTTTTTATCAAAAGAAGGCTCTCTATGGAGGGATGAGAGCCCAGATTAAGTGAAGAAAAGTCTGAGAACATCTTCCAGGGATACAAAAAAGCTCCCAACAGATCAAAAAAATATTAATGAAAGAACACAATTGTCAGATGACTCATTACAGCTTCAGTTCCCTTTTCCCAGGCATAATTAAAAGAGAAGTTAAGTAAACATAATGCTCTGAATATCACAGAACGAAGAATCAGTAACCACCAGCATGCTGTAAAAAGCCAAAGACAGATATCTCTGTCCAGTTTCTACCTCTGAACCCAATTCCCACTACCACCAATGGCAGACATTCTTAACAGGACTGAGAGATACCTGCTTTTATTTCTTTTTTCCCACTTGGTGCAGCTGTAGGTTTCTAACAAATATTCTGAGAAAAAAAAAAGAAGTTAATCTTTCTGAAATGCAACACTCCCTTAGAGAGTTGTCATTTCCTCAGACTCTCCTTTGCCTTGTGCTTAACACACAATGAGATTTGCGACTGAAACAAGTGTGTAACACGCCACGTGCATGCAAAACATTTTTAATGTGAAGAGGGTAAAGATCTTTTTGTGTGAGGCAAACAACAGAAGAAAATACTTTGAGGTCCTTAAAATTCTAGAGAGAGTCAGCATACTAAGCTAATGAAAAAAGGAAATTCTATAGAATACAACAATAAAAGAAGCAAGTAAATTGTGATAAAATGAATGACCAAAATGCTTGCCTCAGTAGACAAGGACAGGGTTGAAAGATTCTCTAGAACTCCAGAGCATTAGGATTATTTTTTGTTGGAGCAGGAAAATGTACAGCCAGCTGCTCCCTGGTCATCTGTGCAAGTCATGTTACACAGGACTTATCAGGGAGAGCTCAAACACCGTGAAACTAGATCTGCAGCAGGCTCCTTGGCTTTGTGAGATTATTCAGCAAGGTACTGTGGATGTGATCAAACTGCTTTCCACAGCCGCCTTTCGTTTGTATTGACAGGCTGTTGTTTCAATGCCTTGCCATCTCTTTCCCTCACAGTTCATTCATCTCTTCCTTATTGTTTCTATGTCATCCCTTTTCCCTTGCCTTTCTGAGCTATGTCCACTTGATCCGAGGTTTGACAGGGTTCCTACCAAACCCCACCAAAGAATTTAAGTAACAACAAATTAAGAATAATTGCACCATCATGGTTTTTTTATACCTTTATCCTTTTCCTGCTTTAACTGCTGATCATGGGCCCTTCAGGAGACATAACATCTGGAATTCTGTTCAGAGACCTCCTTGGATTCAGGGGCTCTTAGTTCCTTCAAGTTACCAATGTTTATGAATTTTTAAATGAATTTTAAAATGAATACTTCTTTTGTAGAATTCTGTCTCCTGATATAACACAATTAGAGAAGAAAGTCAAGTTCTGTTTTTTATTTTTTGTGTTCTTTGTTGTTTGTTTGTTGGTTTTTTTTTCCCTAAGTGTACATCCACTCTAATAATTTTGCAGAAAAGTTTGACTACATGTCCAGGTTATGAGTATGACTTAACAACTAAAAACATAAGGCAAGCAAAAAGGACAAAATTTTTTATTATTTTTATTTGGATGCCTGACTCCTGAGCTTACAATTCTTAAGGCATTACTGTTCCTAGCAGAACTGTAATAAAAAGCAGGTAATAATGTAATACATAACCCAGGAAATTAAAGAAATTCCATCGGGTCAGCGGATTGACTTTTCAGTTTAAACCCTGAAGGACACATGCATCATTAAAGATTTGATGTTAGGTAAGAGTACCATCCCCAGCTGGCAAAACAGATGTATCACCACTTATTACGGCTGATAACAATTTGCTGATCATTTTACAGTTCACTTCTGATTTTGGCAAGGTTCTTGCTTCAAACTATTCTAAACTAAGAAGAACAGAAGTAGGGATGAAAACCCCTCAGAACAATCCCCTGAGATTCCCACATAATGAAATTACACCAAAAAATACAATCCCCTGCTCCGCACCCCCAGACAGGACAAAAATCGTAAGTTTTGGTTAACTCCAAGAAGAACAACCCATGCTAGTTTCTACATGATTGCCACATGCTCTGTCTGCAGTTTGTAAGGGTGTATTTTGACAAAAGCCTGCCAACAAGTGTTCCAAAATTTTCCTGAATTGTGAATCCTCCTTTTTGTTTTGGGAATAAATATTTGAAGTAGAAACCAGGCCAGAGGGAGCTAAATGGCCAGACTCCCACTGACCTCAATGGAGCCAGCATCTATTCCTGTCATATAGTGACTTTTTTTTTTTTTTCCTGACTACACTAATACCAGAGGTGTTTCAGTAAAAAAGTAAGCCATCTTTGGAGCAAAGCTTGGATTTTTTTTCCTCTCTGAGCACCGCTTAGGCTGCTGGTCATGATAAGGTTGTCTGTAGGTATTACCACAGTGCGATATTATGACAGAGTCAATGTTCGCATGCTGTATATGACAAAGGAAAAAGGCTTTATCTCAGGAAAATGAGGATGGAAGCTAATTTTTCTTTTCTCCACAGGAAATTGCTATGAACCCTCTAAGCCTGACTAAGTGACGTCTTTAATACTTGATGTATTTGTGCCTCTTTTTTTTCTCTTTCTTGCCTCTTTTCTTCCCTATGGCTAAATATCTCTGCACCCATACCAGGTCATGCTGAAAGCTGTACATTTGTGTCCTCAGCCTTTTGTATTGTGAATCAGTGATGTGCTTCAAGTCCTTTTTTTTTATTTTTTTTTGGGGGGGAGTAGGGGGGGAAGTACAATTATTTAAAATATCTTTTTCCTTCCACTAAAAATAGAGGTGTGGAAGAAGGTGGATTTTTGAGTAAAAGTATCAATTCCTGTGGCTCTGTTCTAGGCATTGACATTTCTGCCTATTCATTTCATACTAGCAGCATCGCAAGTGCTATCTGTGGCCAAGGTCTCCAGCACTTTCAGCACTTTCAGGTTGACCTTTATTTTCCTCTCCAAGTATTTCTTGCCCTGTACAAACTTTTTATATGTCCTTTAACAAGATGAATAGAATGCCCCGTCATGCCATCTGGGCTTTATTCAGGATAGCTAGTCCATGTGGCATGTTTTTGCCTAACATCCCTTCCTCAATAGCACTGCCTGCAGATGTTTTCCCTAGGTTTTTCTCCTCTAGTTCCTGTTTTCACTGACCTCTAAATTCCCCTGAGTTTTTAATTTTGTTTTATTTTGGTTTGGTTTAACTTCTGTTACATGCAAACCATACGGGGCACATTCTGAGGAAAGTAAACAGCATTGCTCCGAGGCTAATAACTTAGTTCTTTAAGTCTTGCATATAATAGAGTTATTGTGAAGTGGGAAAGGAACCCAGGGGTATGGCTTGCCAGGTGCTATGCTGGTGTGTTATCCTCATCATTTGCTGTTGCTCTGGGAGACAGTAAAACTTCTCTTGCAAATTCTGATGTGTGGGTTTATTTTTTTCTTCTTTACAGCTGCACAACAGTGTGGAAAAATAATGCAGGTTTAAAAAACCAGGAGCGGGGACTTGCAGAGCAGGGTGTAAGTGGGAAATGATATTCTGGTACAAAAAGTTGAAAACTACAGGTTTGTGATACCTTCCCACCTTATACCACCATACATATGTTCCCACTGTGAAATCAGTATTTTTAAACATACCTTTGATAGATACCATCATTTCTAAGTGAGAGACTTACTGAATGTTTGAGTAAAACAACAATTCTGTGTGTTTCCCCAAGGTAACATCATCATATTCAGGAGAAAGCATTGGCAAAGCAGAACAGATTAATCCTAGATACCTAGGTAATTTCTGGTTTTGGTCAGGACTCTCAGTTCTGCTCTGAAGGGCTGTAACAATCTTCTTAACATCAACTACTCAGAGAATATTTACACTGCAGTGCCTAGCTGAATGTATACCTATCTATTTCCAGCAAGAAATATTTCACATCAGATCATCAGCTGTGATAATCATAGCCCAAACATTTTTTATCTAAAAGACAACAAAGTTAAAACAAATCAAATAAAAAAAAGAAGAAAAGATAAGGCAGACTTTCAGCTGAAATAAATGACCAAGCAGTACAAAGCAGGATGCAGGACAAAAATTTCAAGTGCTGATAAAATGAGTGTAAACTCATTGAATGCTGACTTAGAGATATATGCAAAAGAAATCCATGGTAAAATTAAGAAAAAAAAAAAAAGTAACTAGCAGTAGCACCTTCAGTTATTCAGTTATTATGACAAAAACAATGAAGGAGACTCATCTGCATAATTCAGGCTGTACCCCTTGTAATAACTGGATTGTTTCCCATGTCCTAATATTGTGCAGGTAGCTGTATTACACTATGGGCAGAATCTACATCTGTATCACAATTCTGGCAATGGTGACTCAGGAAACTACACCTGTATGTACCGCATGTGTTCTCATGACGGTTCTTATAGCTCAGGCTCAAATAAAAGAGAGTTGGGGCCATGGCTTCCACTGACCAATATATTTATTTTGGGAGAGGCTTATTGTTAGGGAAATACTCTGCTGAACTGTGAGTGACCTTTTCTGCCTCCTCTTGCAAACGTGTTCTTGCTAGCTAGCATACAAAATTAAAACCAGATATGCTCAGCTTTACGTGTACTCAGTGAAACCATGTACAGAACGCACTGCTTGCTTTGCTCAGGATGATCTGCAAGAAGCATCCATTAGGGAAAAAACACACATCAAATACCATTTTAAACTATCTTCTCACCTCTCTTTCAGTTTTCATGATGGAGAGGTGCTGTCACAGATGCTGATGTACTTCTCGGCACAGTTTTAATACTTCACTGATTGTGGAAAGAGTTGAATGCTCAATTTTCCTCCAAGAAACAGACTAAAGTATAATTCTGGAAATAGTAAAAGTGTATTAAAATGCACTGAATGTTAACTATAGTATATGCAATATAAAAATTCATGGTTTAGTAACAGCTGTTGTCTTCTGTTTCTGAAAATAACATAATGGAGTCAGTGAACAAAGATGCTCTATAGCTATTCTCTAGTAATATATATGAGTAGATATTCTATCTATATTTATACAGCCCATTCTACCTAATTGACTGCACAAACATACAGCACTGTAAGTCTGATAAGTAGACAGCAAACAGATGGAATGTTAAGATTCATTCTGATATTTATCTTATCTGAAATCCTTTCCATTAGCTGCATTACTATTCTGACAGTAATGGGACTTTCTTCTCCCTTTTTATGTCATGTAAAATTTCAGAGGCATACAGAGACCACTTATTACAGGTAACAGAGCTTTCATGGAGGCCTTTCTCCCCTGACTGTACAGAGAGCTAATCTGCTTAGAGTCACCCTGAGTCTAGATATCACAATTGTTGTGAGAACTGGATTAGGCACCTACATGGCAGGCAGAATGAATATGGTCCATGATCCCAAACTGCAAGACTTAGAGTATGATGCTTTACATTGCTCCCCTTCCATACCAAGTTACGCTTAGCAAAAAAATAGCTTATATTTCTGCAAAAATGAGGTTATTCTCAGACAGAAATCTAGTAAGTGCACTCTGTAAAACTAACAGGAAAGAGGTGATGACGTGCATATTTTTATTAAGCTGGGTTGTGCTTTCACTGCATTGAGTCATAGAATTTTCTGTTCATGAAAAACTGGTTAGGATGGCTGTGTGATGATGGGTAAGGTATAAAAGTATCCTCAGAATAAACAAAATTAGAAAAAGCAAATAAAACTGGTAATGTTAGTTTTATGTGAATGTCTTATTCTTCACAGCTTTCAAACGGAAGGGTCGTACTTATCCTTGGGTATAAATTATGGATGTTAACAGAAGCTGCATATGCCTCAGCAATGAAATAACACTTGTATTTGTTATGTAGGCCTTGCTTATCTTTTCCTGTTTCAGAAGTTCTTAACTGATTTGTTTTAGTAGTGCATTGCATTTTCTTCAGCTCACTAGATTGACCGTCCAAAGACACTAGAAAAAAAATCATTTTTAAATGTTTCATTCCTAAAATAATTTCCCTAGTGATCATTTGAGTTCTCCTTCATTATTACCCCACAGGCATTGATCCTTGTTAACAACAAAATCAGCAAAATAAGCCCGTTAGCTTTTGCTCCTCTGAAGAAACTGGAAAGACTTTACCTGTCCAAGAACAACCTGAAGGAACTCCCAGAAAACATGCCGAAGTCACTTCAGGAGATACGGGCTCATGAGAATGAGATCTCCAAGTTGAGGAAAGCTGTCTTTAACGGACTGAATCAAGTGATTGTCTTAGGTACGAGCATGAGAAATTATAACAAAATCAACTCAGTGTTTTTTCAAGATGTTGTTTTTAGTTCAATCAGTGATTTTATGTAGAAAGCCAAGAAATGCTCCAATAAATTGTTCCTCCAAATTAGCTTTGACCTGAAGGATATAGGTACCTACACTGCAGCACAGCTCACGACCATGTTTTGTTGGCAGAACTAGGCACCAATCCAATCAAGAGTTCAGGCATTGAAAACGGGGCTTTTCAGGGGATGAAGAGGCTCTCCTACATCCGTATCGCAGACACCAACATTACTAGCATCCCAAAAGGTAAGAAATTCAATTAATATTTCAGAGATTTGCACAGTTATAATATAGTGACTTCCAGTCAGCTGGAAAGAAATGATTATGGAAGCCTTTTGAGTCAGTCCTTAGAGTATCTGTTAGTTGACTACTTCATTTTTTGGTCAGTTGACTTTTATTGGTTTAGAAACTTTTGTTTTTCTATTATGAGAAGCTCCACAAGAGGTGCAGTGTCAAAAGTAAGGCATTTTATGTTACTTTGCTTTTCTTGTCTCATAGCTGAAATTGGAAGAATGTTTTCACCCTCTAACCCTGGTTGGTGAGCCTGATCAACATTACACAGATGTAAACTCATGTAGAATGAACTGAAGTTCTATAAGCATAAAATCAGCCCTCCACAAGTCTGTGGGTTTGAAGCCAAAAATATTATTCCTATACAAAACAGAAACATTTTCTGTTTTTAAAAGTACTTCATTGCAAATTGCTACAAAATAACAACAACTTCAATATAACCTATTAAAAAAAAACACAAACCAACAACAAAACAAACCAAAACAGAATGGTTCCAATCCAAAGGAAATTATATTCAATTTATTCATACATCAGCCAGCAGACTGTTTTGAAATAGCTGAAAACTTTTTGAAAGTTAATACTAGTTGTTATTTCTTTCTTCCCACATTTCCTGTTTTGGATGTCCCTTTGAGGGACCTCAGATAGTTAAAATATTTGGTTCCAATTTTTTTTTCCTGATAAGCAGAATTTTAGTATGTGCCTAGTATGTGCCCTACCTAAAATAAAATCAAAATTATTTTACCTGATCTTTATAATCTCATTTTCTGCTGCTGTTATTTGTTAAATATCTAGGTGTCAAATGTTCGTAGATTTCTGCATGTGGATAGTCTGGCTAAAATGAAGGCTTTTTCTCTTACATTATTTTATATGTCCCATTTACATAATCACGAAGGCTAGAATTCATATCTGAGAAGAACTTCATTTAATTGTTTTTTAAGAATTAACTGTTCTATGATGACCTTAGGAGCTTGGTCTTATTTCATGTCAAATAAATTGTTACTAGCTGTTTTCACTTTCCCTGATTGTGAAAGTTCCTTGTTTCATTCAGTGAATTGTTCTTGGCCATGTTTAGTAAAAATCTTTTTGTTACTGTAAAAGAGCCTCAGTATAACACAAGTCCTTTAAAAAAAAGTAATAATCCAGTTTTATCAAAAGTAATTTGATGGTGGTCTTTCTTTCAGGCCTTCCCCCATCCCTTACTGAGCTTCACCTTGATGGTAACAAAATCAGCAAAATTGATGCTGACGGTCTGTCTGGACTCACCAACTTGGCAAAGTAAGAATTAATTTCTTCTTTTCACATAAAATACTAGTTGAAATTGTAACCACCACACACACAATTAGAAAACATCATTCTGGGCTTCATGAGTGTTATCACCATTGAAGAAGTACGTAATTTAGCAGGAAAAGCTTCTAAGGACTTGTGTACTGACTTAAGAGAACAAAACACTTTTTTTTTTTCTAACAACACTTTCCAGCTGTTTCCAATTATGAGTGATGTATGCCCAGGACAAATGTTTCTTTGATTTAAAAAAAAAAAAGAAGAAAAAAAAAAAGATAAAGAGAGCAATTAGATTTTTTATTTATGTCATGCTTCTTTTGTATTTTGATCTTTGTTTTATGCAATTTTCTTGGGCACTGCCTTGCTCATGCAATTTTCCCTGAAAACTGATGAAAAAAGAATATGGGAACCAAAACTCCCTGCCCTAATGTTTCCTTTGTTTCTCAAGAAAGGCAAGTCTGCAATGAGTTCAAGAACATGACAAAAAAATAATCATACAATATAAACCAAAAAGTGTCATTTTTTCAGAGTGATTGTACCTTGCTAATCTGTGAATATGTTGTTGAATAAGTTTCTCTAACTGCAGGAAAATGTAAGAATTCCAAAAGAAGAGTTATAGACATACAGAATTATTTGTGAATTAGTTCACATTAGATAACATGCTAAAACAGTAAAATGGGCCTTTACTACAAGGTATTTTAATGCTATGATACTTTAAAACTTTTGTATGAAAATAGAAGTGTAATTGATCTGAAAGACTGTTAATCAGATTACTGATCTAATTCCTGGATCTTCATCTTAATCATTCTGCTTGTCATAATGAAGGCAGAAAACAGAAATCAAAGAAAGATTACTGAGCAACAGGAGTTAAGTTTATTGCTGTTTATAGTAGCTTGGACAGCAATTTATTGCAATGAAGTATGTAGTAACTTAACATGTATTTCGAATCTGACAATTCCAAGTGATAAAGCTTAGAACAGCTTTCTAGAGCTTGTAAAATAAGACATTTCAGCTCATGTTTGATGTTCATATTTGATCACATATTCATCCCTGTGTAAAAAAAGTCTGCTCCTGGATTTTAATAAAAAAAATTAAAATACCATAATTACGGGTTAAGGGACTATGAAGCAGTTACTGTTTGTGATAGAGACTTAGTATAAAATATAATATCCTCCAGAGAAAAGATAAAGAAAACTTCCAAAACCAAAACAAGGTCATAACTACTCAGGTAGAAAGTAATTTACTGGAGGAGGGAGGCGGGGGGTGGGCAAGCTGTCCTGCAGATGACAGAGTTTTTCTGCTTTTTCACATTCACACTCAGAAAACACTACAGTCAACATCACATGGACAATGCTGTTGGAAGTCCTTCTTAAGACAGAAAGTTTTATGCAGCAAGTGCTGGTCAACTGCTAAAAATATCTAACCTCAGGCCACTTCTGTTGTGGCTGTACCGTACGGAGAAACAAGACACTCTGTGGACGGTGGTGTGGAAATGTGGAGCTGCTCAGAGTAGGCACCAAGTTTTAAACTGCTCTCTGGGTTGTGCTTAAGCAGGCAACGTAAGCATAGTCTGAAATCCTCTTTTGTAAAGTTGAAAAGTAAGGCAGAATACAGATTGGTGAAAAAGGAGCACATGGGACATAACAGAGCAGAGTGATGAAGAAAGGAGGGAGCGATGGGAGAGCTCCAGGGCAGCATATGGCATAAACCTAAGGAGCAGCACGCCCCTTAGGTCACAGAAACAAGCTACCCCAAACCAGCTTTTATTTACACATCTAAGTCTTCAGGAACATCCGTACGGGGTCAGACCACTCTCCTCCTGGATCATGTCAACTCATGCTCAACAGCCCAACAGCTGTTCTAAAGCACAGTTAGAATTTGAGAAACAGGTTATTTTTCTGACTGCATTAAGGTGTTTTGAACTGTAAAATGTTCCACGCAGGAGCTCAGTGTAGATGTACTGCTCTTTCTCTTTTGAATTCTTGAGTTCTAGCTGACCACCACTATTTGTCCTTTTGCTTGTTTGTTTTCCCCGTAAAATTACTCTTAAGTCTTTCAAAAGTCTTCATATAGTGCTGCAGTGGGAAAAAAAAGTGGAAAAAAAATAATCTCATGAATGTAAACCGAACAAAGACTTTGCTGGTTATGTGCAGCAATGAGTTCCATAGGAGGATATATACATTACACAACTGATGTTACTAATGTCTATATCCCATTAAAGTTTACTGAAAAGATCTAGCTCCATACAGTGGAAGTTGCATCAAGCCCAGAATAAGAATGATGTTGAGCAGCATGAAGTTTGTTAAAAACAAAGTGGAAATGGGCCAACAGGGAACTTGGAGACAAAAGAAGGTGAAAAAGTATTTGAGAATTTCTTCAATTTTCAGATATGTTTTTGATCATGCTCTTCAGTGATTTAGAACACTGTGACTAGATCAGCTAAAATGCTGGAAAAAAATGTTACCTATTCGCTAACATACAAGGAAGTAATATGTCAATATATTAAGCAAGAGTGATTTTTCAACTTCTTGCCTTTTTTTTTTCCCGTGGGAAAGAGAGAGATGAAGACCATATTCCTTCCTAACATTCTTAATCACCCTGTATTTTACACACTAATATTGACTTATTTCATTTGTAAACATAGCCCCAAGTTACTGAGAGTTTGTTTGTAACACATTTAGATGAGATGTAATTACATATAATTTCACTGCTTGTGGGAGTTAGATCCACTTTTCTACAGACTCCTCCAATTTCACTCTTTCCCTGAAAGACTTTCCCCGCATGAGCTAATGCAGAGTTGGATCTTGTCCATCCCTATGGTGTGTAAAGGGGTTACTTTTACTTCAACAGACCAATATGAAAGCCAGACCTGCTGTTTTTCATGCTAGTCTCCCCAGGTTTGACACATCTACTCGTAAACCTGCATATGTAGCAAGCATATATTTAGATATGTGTCAACCAAGAATTTATAGCCTTCTGCCAAAATGTTTTGGGTTTTTTTTCCCCCAATCCTTTCAAAGACATTCACTATGAGCACCCATCACTGAAGTCCTTTGAAGACATTCTGCAGAACTTCAGACCAAATTGCTCTGTAGTGTCAAATCCCCCATGCTTTCCTAAATCTTGATGTACTCTGCTCAAAAGGAATTTTGTTCTAATATCTTTTGAATGAAAATTCTTCCTGATCAAATTCTGGCAAAGATATGGGATACTGTGAACTGATTTCTGAGTGAAATAAATCCCTGTTGATGTCAGTGGGAGATCTCATTAAGCTCTCCTTTGTCATTTAATAGTTTGACAACATTGCAACGTTTAAATAACTATGATATGACTATTTGTATTATATATAACACCAGTTAGCAACATCTTTCTTTGTTTATTATTAAAAGGAGAAGTATAAAATGTGCTTCCATTCTTGGACAGCATTATTTCTGGAGACAACTCTGCCATAAAGATCAAACTAGAATTTTTAGTTCTGTGATTTTATACTAGGTCCAGATTCTTACTTTTGAAGTTGGCACAAGCTACAGAGAATTACAGGTAGTAGATTACTGTGAATAAGACTTTATTTAAAAGTACTCATCCATAGGAAATGGAAGACAATTAACTCTATCCCAGCTGAAACCAGGACACCTATATTAAATTCTTTAATTGATTCAGTTATTAATAAACCTCAGAGCATTTTTCCCTCAAAATTAAAAAAGATTGCTTAGAGAAAAAAAAATAAAGCAAACTAGATGAAGTAGGTTTAGCCTTTATACAAATAATTTTCTCAAAGGACAACACTCCTGATGATGATAACTCCTGCAGAATTACCACTGAATTCCTCACTGCAACACAGAGCATTGTAACCTATGAGAGTCTCTTCAAAAAATTCTGTGGTTTGGTAATTGCAAACCAAAATAGCATTAACACGGAAATACACAGATAGGACCAGATTTTCCAAATTGGACATAGGTTGTGCTAGTAAACGCGGAATGTGGATGTATAAAGCCGGAAGGATGATTTTGTGATGAAAGCTCTGCACTGGAACCTAGGAGAAATGCGTACGTCCCACTTCTGTGTCCTGCTGAGCAGATCAGTATGTATGACTCAGCTCCCGTTTCCAGTCTGTAACACGGCTCTAACTACATAAGTATCTTAGGAGGATGTGGTGAAGATTTAAATTTAACAGTTCTGGTCACCTTGGGTTATGTAGTTTGACAAAGAAAGTTACAGCCAGTGCTCCTACAGTCATGCAAGAAACTCTTAATCAGCTTTTAAAGAAAGACTGGTGCCTATGGAGATACACAGTACGTATTTACAGTGGGATTAGTCATATAGCTCATGAAAGTATGCAGTACCATGGGCACAAGTTGAATGATATCATGATAATTATGATAGTTCACATCAGATGTCAAAGTTATTTAAATATGTTCATCTAAACTAGTTCTCCATGGTGACTCTGCACCTCATGCATAATTCTGAAAATTAGCCTGGTCTGTTCAACAACAGTAGTGTGGAGAAGTAATCAACCCAAGAAAGACGTTTATGTGGGCAAGTTTAACATATTTTTTATTATTTTTTTTTTTTTCAGATTGGGTCTCAGCTTCAACAGTATTTCTTCAGTTGAAAATGGCTCTCTTAACAATGTACCTCACCTGAGAGAGCTCCATTTGAACAACAATGAACTTGTCAGAGTACCTAGTGGGCTGGGTGAACACAAATATATCCAGGTAAAGTTTATCACACTGCCTCAGAGAGCAATAGTTGTAAGATTCCAAATAGTATTTGTGCATATTGCAAAGAGATGCAATGTGCATTTCACACCAGCTGCATTTTTGAGGTCTGTGTGGCTGGGTAGCTAGAAACATGGCTTCTTGGAACCAGTTAAAATCTGTCTCCACTTGGACTAAGATTTTACGGGAAAGAAACCTCCCAAAGAATGAAGACTCCCAAATGTAAATCACCACTTGCATGTAGCTTGGGAAAATTCATCAGAAATGGTGACTCCGGAGCAAGGTAATATTCATTAGCTATTTTAAATCATCATTAGTGATTACTTTGGCTCTGAGTCCTGTGCAGCTGCACTCATGAGAGTGAAGGCATTAGAGCTAGAGAGAAACCAATTAGCATCAAATACATTCTTTATATAGACCGCATGTTTCTGAACCTCAGCACTGTATTAATAATTCCACATCTTTGACTCCTGTTTTGGTTACAGTATGATCAAATGATAGTAATGTTATTAGATTGCCTTCCACAGTTTCTGCTCACTCTGTAGAAATTATTTCTAATTAGGTATACTCTAGGTATTTCAAAAGGTAAGCAGAATCAAGCATCCGTTTGGAAAAAAGGATATATTGTTGCTCTGTATAACATTGCACAACACGCACCTAGTATTTGACATAAAATCATTTATCTTATTTGCCGCGGTAGCTGTATTTCTCACTTCTGTACTTCCATGCTTTTCAGGTGGTCTATCTTCATAACAACAAAATTGCTTCAGTTGGTATCAACGACTTTTGCCCTCTTGGCTACAACACCAAAAAGGCTAGCTATTCCGGTGTGAGTCTCTTCAGCAACCCCGTGCAGTACTGGGAGATCCAGCCCTCTGCTTTCCGGTGTATCCATGAACGCTCTGCAGTACAGATTGGAAATTACAAATAGATGTCTAAAGATGGGGCTCGGTTGTGTTTCAGATAAAGTACCTGTCGTAATAGGCCTGTTCACAAAATTGTTGCTAACAATTAATGCCAAATACCAGAAACTTCACTTTAAAGTGGAGATGATCCATTGATGTAGAATAAATGAATCATTACAGATGTACCAGATCAAGCATACCATCAAAAAGAATTGCCAACTGTGCTTTAAACTGACTTATTTCAGCCTTCTTTTCCAGCATGCTTTCTGTGGTATTTTTCAGTTTGCTGAATGCTACAGGTTTTCAGATTCCACTGTATATGAGATTCGGAGTAAATATTTGTCAAGCTATGATATAAAAAAAAAAAAAGATAGTGATTGAGGTTATTTTTATAGCCACACACACATAAAAAAATAGTAGAGGGAAAAAAGACTCTCAAATCATCTTGAGCCTTGAGAAGGTGAGAGTCACCTCCTTTAAATTTATTTCAAGCCCTGGAGGTTTAAAAATATCCACTATAACAGTAAGCTAATTCTGAATGTATCTATTTAGCAGAGGCAAATAAAGTTGTTGCTAATGTCATTATTTTGGGAAAAATAAAATAAATTCATATCGTACACATAGTTCTTTAAAGTTTGCCATTCTTCTAGAGCAATGCTATTCAGGATTAGCCTAACATAATCCTATTGAACAAAATAATGAGTAGACTGCAGTACAAAACTTGTAACCTATGTCTGGAGCTCAATGACTAAATTTCTCTAGGGCAAATCCCTCTCACCTTAGTCACAAGAGCAGTTTTAATGACTTCAGTGAGACTGCCTTGCAGAGTATGGTATTAGGGTTTAGTCATTGGTATCAATCCATGTATATATCTAAACCAAAAATAATAGCAGTTCACTGTTCACTTGTTCTGCATTGTACATTTGTCAGCATCCTTTACTGTTTTTGTTTTTTTAAACAATGTTTTTAATTGTCAAGTAGAGATATGCAGGCTCCCCATCTGATGAATTTGTGGAATTTAGATTATAAGCAAAATCATACGTATAGCAAAATATGAAGTGAAATAACTGCAAGGTCTAGCTGGACATTGCTGGGACATCATTCATAGAATTATCTTCTTAGAGTGATTTGAAGCCCTCTGCAAACTGGGATTCTTCAACCCGTACCAGTAGGTAGCAAGCACATCAAAGGTAGGCTGCACATTTCTACTGTCAATCTACAAAGCTAAACATATACTCAATAAAAATGTCACCTTAAAAGAATCTTCTGCAGCCTCTTAATACTCCAAGGTCAATCTCTCTAATTTGTAAAACTTATATGTCATTTATATTAAAGAATAATGTAATACAGGCAAACTCCAAAGTGTTTGTCTTTATTTTCTGGTTTGACAGCATAACGTAGTGTGTCAGAACTTTAATTATGATCAAGTCTTGAAAATTAAACATCTTTGGCATGGTGATAGCTAAAGTAAGAGCAAGCTGTGTCAAATTCTCTTGCCTCTGAGAAACTTTTTCATGCCTAACACTCACAGGCATTTTTTCTAGAAAATGAATATATTCTCTTTATAGCTGTCATTTATTCAAGTAGTAAATAATTAGAAACTATTATGAATTACTAAAGCCATTACACAGAAAAATCGTGTTTGCACTCTTGTTAGCTATCTTCTTCATATGGTAGCCAATGTTTTTGCCCATTTGCATCAGCTTTTTCTTCTGGGTTTCACATTTTCTGAGTGTTATTTTTAAATAAAACTAACAGTACATGATATCCTTCTGTCACTGGAAGAAAAACCCTCCAGAAAACCAGCAGGTAGATTTTTTCCTTTTGGTTCTTGGTTGGATAAATGCTATTATTCAGAGAGAGACTTCATGCAGAAAGCTGAGCACTGGCATTTCAACAGAGAACAAAGGCATTGTCTTAGCTCGACCAACTCCACAGGGTTTGTATGTCCACGGTTCAAATTAGCAGATACAGATACAACTTACAGGAAGAGATTTATGCAATAAATAATAACAATTACTGACTACATAAAACTTCATATAAACATATACGCAAACTTCCCATTTCTCCCCCCATGGCTTTAAAATCTCTCATACTATGGCTTTTCTTTCAGATCAGAAGCAACTTTAAGTCCAGAAGAAAACAGCTGAGCCTGGTACTCCTCTGTATTATCCATGGTATGTCCCGTATCAAGCTTGCTGCCCTTTGTGCTAAAGCACAAGCTATTCCTCATAAAACACATTCCCCACTAACAACCAAGGGCTGCAAAGATAACAGGACTTCCTTGATTCCCAGTCCTGCTCAATAAAACAGAATAAGCAAATCCTATAACATGAGACCTCAGCAAGATCATGACAAATTCAAATGATAAACACAGGTTTTCCACAAATTGGGCAGCCATACCTACAATATCTGACTGACGGGACCCTATCCACACCCAGCATCTGCAAAGACTTCAAAGCAGCGGGAAGCCTAATACATTTAAAACTGCTTTTCATATAAATACAGAACAGATGGCTCTTCCACTTAAAAAGGAAAAAAAAAAAAAAAGAAAGGAAAGAAAGAAAGAAAAACACAACAAACCCAAACAAACTATAAACAGTTGGGCAGAAGGAAATAAGAGAACTAATGTAGAAAGCTTTTAGGCCCAACAGTGCGTCTCCGATCCCTCCATAAAGTCTGAAGATGGTAAACAGTCACAACTGTAGGACTCAGACACATAAAGGAATAAACCCCTTGTTTCCCGGGGCAGCCTAAGGCATCGCGTCCCCTCCTGCACCCCTGGGCCACAGAGGGGTCACTGCAGGCAAGGCTGCGAGCATCTCTGGGGTGTGAGAATAGATCCTCCTAGGGAACCTGGAACTAAACATATCCTAGTAATCGGAAAATTCAAGCTGGTGGAAACAAGAGATACGAGAATAAAAAGGTGTAGTGACAGATCCTCAGCTGCAAGAAGGATGGAAGAGTTTAACTGACATACTGAGGCTTCTTATTTCTTCCACTGAATATAAAATTATAAAAAATCCAAACTAAAATAATAACGCTTGCCTTTGCTTTTAAAACCAGCTTTCTAATAATATTTGTAAAATTCTATCTTTTAAGGATAAAGAAAACAGAATAATACAATTAGAGACAACCATGCATTTTCTGCCATCTTAAATTAATAATGTCTATGATTCATCACACTACTCAGGAACATGCTTGAGTAAATGTTTGGACTTCCCTTTTTCTTTTTTAAAGAGCTTTTCAGAATTATGGCCAATATTTTCTGCTACTTTTTGATATCTAGATGTATCTTTTTTCCCCTAGTCATGAATCTTACTGAAGTGTTAATTAGAATCCCTGTAAGAGGTTTTTAACTAAAGAAAATAGTCCCTTCTGCTTTCTACTGAATTGACTAAACAAGTTGGAAATGGAATTGATGTACTGAAGCAGCAATGTTCCTTTAAGTTTTTACTGCAGTTTCATAGCAATACTGTAAACTTTTGCTATAGTAGTATCCTTCCCACTTTTTTTCTTTTTTTTAATTTAATGATATCCCTCAGGCTTAGGCTTTCCAAAAGTACATACACATTTGTTGTTAGCAAAACCATACATTGCTAAAGAATGTTATTTTTCAAAACTTGACTACAAATCAATTAGCTCCTTCATATATGCTTGTCTTTCAAGGCCAGAAGGGAGCTGAAAGGTTTCTCCTAAAGTGCACCAGATTATGGACAGTCATCATATACTTGATTGCTGATGTATAAATGACATAAAATCTAATTAATTTCCAGGAAGGGATCAACTCTTAAATCCCTGACATCAACGCATTGCTCTGATTTCCAGACCTATAGATTTTTTTTAGTTGCCTCCACAAACCACTTCTCAAATCCTCTAAACACGATGTCTGGCAACAGCTTTTTGGCCCATAACCTGTTTTTTTTTGACCTACTAGTGAACCACGCTGTTATAATCTCTTTCTGCTTATGTTTGCCACTTTTTTAAAACAGGTAGTATTATCTACCTAACAGTCATACATACAAATTAACAGAAAGCTGGGAAATTGCTTTTGTTCGATGCAAGCATGAATTTCATGCATCTATAATATCATATGCAAAATAACTAGAAAAGATTACAAAAGACTTTCTGATCCCACCACTACTCTGAAGTGCCATCTAGTGTCACTGAGGGACAGTAACAAAGTTACTGTTCATTAATGGTGAAAACCAGGAGGAAAGATATTTATGAGGCTTTATGAAAAGAGCCTACACAAATTCACATACTTATTCTGCTGTTTTGATTTTCTTTTTTCTTTTTTTTTTTACGTCAGAGTGCATAGCTGTGAAATCAATAGCCTTTTTGTACGTCCACAGTCAAATATTCTTGCTTTGCACATGGATGTGCTTTTGCTCATCCTCTCTAAATGTACACATTGCTCTGAAGTCAGTTTTGCTACAGGGACTGGCCTACATCTCTGTAATTTTTCGTCAGAAAAGGTGGCCTTATTTTCCATGGTCTTTTCCAAGCTACTGCTAGGTGGTTGGGTTTTTAAACCACCAAAGGGGTTTAGTCAGTACTAATTTAGTTGGAAGTAGTTTATTCAATAAAAAGAAATTAAGGAGCTTGTTAGTGACAAGCTTGCACAGCACTGAGGGAGAAGCGTGGGCTGTGAGATGGTCAATATTAAATGCATCATCTTCAAACTGAAACAGTGGAACTAAAAGTAGTGGATAAATTTTAGCATAAACCATTACCCTAACAGTGCTCTAGCAGCTCCAGCTGCAATAGAATAAAGTCTCTGTGCATCTCCTGAAAAGGCACAAAAACTGTTTTAGTGTTTGAATTAAACTCAAGACAAACACTCAAGCAGCTCGACTCAGCGATGGATACATAAAGTGACATAAACCAGGCGTTGGTCTCCTGCCCTGCTTCCTGCTCTGGAAGTTCAGGGCTGTTGGTTTGTGTCCCGTCAGTGGCTGAGGACCAGTCTGGATGCAGGCTGCTCGCCCTGCCTGTTAAACTCCACACTTCCCTTTCTGAGATACAAAGATGTGGTTTCTTCAAACCTGCTTTGTCAGGCTGTTCTCTTACTCAGTGTGTACATTATGCCACTTGAAAGCTTTGGAGATTACCTCTATGTGGGTGTCTTAAGTCAGCAGACCAGAAGAATGTTAATGCTCTGTTACTGCCTGCTTAAACTGGGGCTTAAATCTGTGGGAGAAAGAATGGACAAAACTATGAAAAATGGTATCGTTTTAATCATTCATATAGATATATGTACACATCTTTTTAGATTATAACTTAATATTAAAAAAAAAAGAAATAAAGGGAACTAATAACAAAATCAGAGAATCTGCAGTGTAATGAGACACAGTGATAGCTGTGTTTCTGAATCAGCTGCAGCAGGCAACACAGTGAAGAAGTTTTTGGAAAATAACAAATATTGTAGGTCTTGCATCTGCAAATATTTCCCTGCAAGAATAGTTCCAATGTTTTCAGTCAGAGGAACTGAAAGCTAGAGACGGGCGCTCAATTTTGAAGGGAAATTAAACAAAAGATGCCATCCACTGTCTAAATACAAAAGGCAGACTTTAAACAAACAAACAAACAAAAAACTGTCTAAACCACCTCCATCCAGAAAAAGTTTCATCCAAAGAATTGTCCCAGGTACTGTCTTTGGCTCACACCCAGATGGAAGAAAACAAATACTTGCAAATTATGATTTCTGGTGATAAATGGCATGATATTTTGCTCATATGCACAAATATTAATCAGTAGTTTTTGTTGCTCCTAGCATTTGGCAGAATGGACAGTAGAATATGTACTGCTTTATTCTGTAGAAATGCTTACAGTATACAAAACTTTCTATTTTCATACCTAACATGAAATCAAGCAAAATTCCAGGTTGGGGTTTTTTTTCAGTTCTTTATGTTATTGACTCAACAGCATTGAAGTATATATTTTATGATAAATCATACTTACACCTTCTATTCATTTTCAAATAATATATTAAACTATGTATTACATTTGAATGAAAAAGCCTTAAGGATTTTGCTACTAATTTTGCAAACTTCAGGTTTGGATGAGTTAGTTACATTATTGCTTCCAGATGAAGACTTTAATTGAGATGAATTAGGCTAGTGCTTCTCCACACAGTAATTTTTTTAAAGTGTTCAAATCCCAATATAAAGGCATGGAAAATAGGGACCATGTGTCTGCTACTAAATGCATGTTAGAAAGTGCTTTCAACAGGAAAACTCAGAACCAATTAAGCTAATCATGTAGTATTCTGCTGATGAATCCTTTCATCTTCTAATTTCAAGGTATTGAATCTTAGCAGGAATCAAAAGATTACAGAGAATAAACCAAATTCCAGAGTGCAGAAAAAAAAAAAAGGAATTTCAAAATGCATAAAATAATCTTGACATGAAAGACAGAATCATTCTAAATATTGCTTGGCTATGTTAGAAACTCCAGACAACTGAAATGCTTCAAAAGGCTTATTCACTTCTGAGAATAATCCTTCAGAGGTTTGTCCATACACATCATTCCAATGTGGAAGGAGAAAGTGGCTATGTTGCAATGAAGTCTTGAAACAAAGCTCTGTCTTTGAAGTGTTGGCTAACAGAGAGCGATTGAGAGATCCTAAACCTCAGGCAACTTAATATTTCATCGTGCCATCACCGAAATTAAACAAAAAGATTAACCTTTTGGGTATTTTTTTCTCTTCTATCCCTTACTGCTCATTTCCAGCACCAAGTTCTTTAAAGACATGCCAATCGTTTTTTGATACATAGTAAGAGCCACTACATGTGTAGGTTACAGGGAGAAAGAGAAGGTTGCGTGAAATTCTGTTCAACAGATGCAGATAATTGGATTGTTATGGAAAAAAGTTAAGCAGTTAGGCTCCTTACTGCTGTCAAAGGACTAAATTAGTGTGAAATGGTAATATTCCCTTTGAACTTCCTTGTCAGAATTCTGACCCACAGGATTGTTTTGTTCCCTATATCTTAGGCAGCGGGAATGTGCTCACACTGTGGAAAAATACAACTGCACAATGATTTTAGATTATTCAGCAGAGCTGAAAAAGACAAAGACAGCAGGACTATCAATTGGAGGAGACACGTCCCATTTACCAAAGCTCTGCCCTACAGAGGAGGAAGCTGAGGATGCCTCCCACCCTCCCTCAGTTCAAGTGAAAGAGAGGAGATAAAAGCTTTCTAGCCACTTGGCTACCACACGGACAGCTTCTGGGCTGGTATGAGAGCACGTGTGGTAGTACATGAACATATGTGAACCTCATGAAGGTTGAGGCAATCCCAGTATCAGTGCAGACTGGGTGATGAATGGATTGAGAACAGCCCTGCAGAGAAGGACTTTGGGGTACTAGTGGATGAAAAATTGGATATGAGCTGGCAATGTGCACTTGCAACCCAGAAAGCCAATCGTATCCGGAGCTGCATAAATAGGACCGTGGCCAGCAGATCAAGAGGGGTGATTCTCACCCCCTACTCAGCTCTTGTGAGAACCCCACCTGGAGTTATGCATCCCGTTCTGGGATCCCTAGCACAAGAAGGACATGGACCTGTTAGAGTGGGTCCAGAGGAATGCCATGAAAACGGTCAGAGGGCTGGAGCACCTCTCCTATGATGAAAGTCTGAGAGAACTTGGGTTGTTCAGCCTGGAGAAGAGAAGGCTCCAGGGAGACCTTATTGCAGCCTTTCAATAGATAAAGGAAGCTTATAAGAAAGACGGAGAAAGACTTTTTACCAGGGCCTGTAGTGACAGGACAAGGGGCAATGGATTTAAAATGAAAGAGGGTAGAATTAGGTTGGATATAATGAAAACTTTCTTTGCATCAAAGGTGGTGAGACACTGGAACAGGTTGCTCAGAGAAGTTGTGGATGACCCATCACTGGAAGTGTTCAAGATCAGGTAGGATGGGGCTTTGAGCAACCTGATCTAGTGAAAGATGTCTCTGTTCACAGCAGGGGGATTGAACTAGATGATTTTTAAAGGTCTGTGATTCCATATGCAGTACCAGGGCCCTGAGTACACCAGGAGGCTCTTGCTGCCATGACCATACTTTTCCAGAGCCTCTGCCTACCTAGACATCTACCACCCATTGCCCCTGGAGCTACATTTAAGCGCAGGTCCTTGTCCTTTCCCTGAGCTTATCGTCGGGGTTCAGCAAGAGCAGAGCTGGTTTGGTGACTGCAACCAGGGCTGGCCAACCATCCAGTGAGAGATGGAGGAGGCACTGAGGAGTACAGATCCAAGGTCAAGCTCAGGTATCAAGTCAATAAGGTAATGCCAGGTACAAAACCAGGCACAGCATAACCACAACATACCTGCAACACAGCTAGGGCTGGGGGTTCAGCTTAAAT
The DNA here is from genome assembly GCF_947461875.1 of Haliaeetus albicilla. Taxonomy (NCBI): domain Eukaryota; kingdom Metazoa; phylum Chordata; class Aves; order Accipitriformes; family Accipitridae; genus Haliaeetus; species Haliaeetus albicilla. Next base: position 5,609,786 of record NC_091510.1, read on the forward strand.
AAAGCTGTTGGGCCAATGGGTGGAGGCAGAGGCAGCATGGCTGGAGAACATGGATGAGACTGGTCAGGGTAATCAAAGCCTGCTAGAGTGCTCAGGGCTCGGAACGTGGTGTGTTGTCACGTATAGAGCTTTGTTTGCAGGCTTAAAATGCAGGAAATAAATGAGTTCTTCCCTGAGGATGCTCTCGGCTCCAAGCTTAACAGGCAGTTCAGACGCAGACAAGATGACCTTTACTAGGCTGAGAAGCACATAAGCATGGGGTAAAATGTTCAACATCACCTGAGTGAATTAGGAGCCCAAACGCTGTTTTCCAAGACCTTGGAAGGCACATTTCTGAAAAAGTTTTGACATGTGAATATGTGACAAGTCATTAGTGGTGGTTTTCAGAAGGATATCATGCTCATTGGTAAAGCAAACACCTTCTTCCCTTCACCGTGCTTTGAATCAAAATGTTGTGGGCTATCACCTACACATCTATTCTCCACGTGCTTGAAAGAACAACCCTCATGTGGGTTCCCTAGAAAAGTCACCAGTCTGAGCCAACACAAACATCTGATGGGTTTGGACGTAGGGGACATGAGGATACAGGCTCACACGTGTGCTCAGAACCAGCCTTGCTCATTCATCAACATTTGCATGCCTCAGAAACCCCTCTTACTCAGTGCCAAAGTGAGGGAATAATAAACCTCTGTAGGGCAGGAGCAAAGCAGGAAAGCCTCACCAAAACTCTTTTACTGAAGGTGTGGGTCTTTCTAATACGATTGCTCTGTTTATATTGTTTTCTGACACCAGGTACTCTCAGGGTTATTCAATTATTTTTGTGCTAAAAGTTCCATAATAAATGCAAAGATTTAACTGCTGAAACACAGCTTAAAACCCTTCCATTCATGAGCAAAGTTATTACAAATGTATGATGCTCAGCTCTGGAAACAAGAAGGGCTTTCATGAGATTGGAATAGGAGCAATGGATTTTGCTATACCGCAACTGGCTAGCCATATTATTGAAGTTATCTATGGGACAGGAACATGACCTAAATTATAGTGTCGCTCACCGGTACTGCTATAGCTAAGTTTGTGTCAGCATTTCTATGCTAAACCAGCTTTTCCCCTTAAAAATTATTGCTCTGCTAAATCTTGGAATCAGATCTTATTTCTGGAACATATTTGTTTCTCTTTTGAAAATTAAAAATAATCCATGTATCTTCTTCAAAACTTCAGTGTAAAGCAAGAGTGACATGCACACACACACATGCAAACACACATATATTTTGAGAAAATGGTGAAAACAATGAAATTATAATTTGATAAAATTCAAATTGCGGCTCAGCTAATGTCAGCAGACCTTAGGACCTGAATGTCTATTTTCTTGTTGATGGCCCAGGTTATATTCCAGAGTGTAAAGATACTTCTGTATTATTAAACGAAATCACGCCATTTTGCATGCTCTCAACTACCATGACTTAGCCCCACCTCCACTGTAAGATTATCATACCCCATGAAACAGGGTGGCTTCATTAAAACTCTGTGTTGAGAGTGGTAAGTCCCAGACCATGGCTAGGAATTGTTCAGTTCAGGCTAGAATCATGGAAATGACCATTCTAATAAATTAATACTTAAAAAATGACTTGCCAGTGTCAGGGTCACTATGTGATTTACTAGTGTAGGTAGAGGCTAAAGGGGAAGTAAGTCAGCCATTTGCCTATATAGAATAATTTTAAGTACGGTAACATTAATATTTTGCATTTCTCTACCCAAATATTGACAATGCTGTTACCTGCTTTCTATCTGAATGCTTTCCTATGTTTTCTTCTCAGTCAGCTGTAACGCTTTTGTCACTCCTTCATGGCAAAGTTTATATCTCATTCTTGTTAAATCTTTGAACAGCTGATAACATGGAGTTCTGATCTGACTGAGAGGTTGGAGGAGTTAGAATATTTGATTGCAGTGTTTTACTTTCCATACCTACAATCCAAAAGAAATTACAACCCAGCATTTGAAGAGAGAAGGAAATAAATTCCCTCTAGGTTAGCTTCATAGCACTATTACAAAAAGGTTCAGCACCTTTGAAAATGTTATTCTGTTTTTTAGCATGACATATCTATATAAGCAAAAGTAATTTTAAATATTAAGAAAACATGAAAAAGACTACTGGGAAGCTAAAGGGATAGATGATGTTTCCAGTTTTTGGTCCAAATCCGTTTGCCATTTAGCAAACAAACATACTTGTGTATAAATATACAGATACATAATTATCCAAATACAATTGCTAAGCGCTTACTGAAGTCACCAAAATACAAAGAGGTAAAGAAGAAAGAGTCAGGCTAAATAGACAGGAGTCTAAAATCTATGGGAGGCAAACAAGAATACATGGAAAGTGGTGTATTCTCCTTAATCAACACAGGATGAGGGAAATGTTGGTACAGCTTGTCCCTTCTTGGGTTGGCTGGAGAGCAAATTAGACCTTAGGCACTCTTGTGTCAATTCAAAATAAGCCCATGAAACCTTGTGATACAAAATCTCTTAAATTATTTCTGTCCTTTCTGATGTGTGTAACTTACATAATTATATATGAAATCTATAGAAAAGCTTTGCTTGACTAAAACAAAACTGTTAAATGAGGAGTCAGGTGATATCTAATGGAAGCAGAGGACTGTCGTCTAAATTTTTATTTGACCTTTCAAAACATTCCCTATTTTGGCTTTATTATTATTATGTTTTTCAGAGGTGGTAAGAAAATGGAAAATACCTATGGGGGAATAGATCATGACTGTCTCCAGGCTTGTACATCTCATTTTGCTTGGCTCTATTTCTGTGACATTTCTTTGCAGGCATTGTGTTGAATACTCAGCTAAGAAAAGTCTACAGAGAAAATTGTTGGCGAAAATACCGTTCAGACAGTTTACACAAAGTGAGGATATTACCTCACTTAGGAGACTGGCTATCTCCTGGACTGGAGCTCCAAGGGCACAATTCAGGTACCAAAACATAAGTGTCTAATGTCATTCTGGTTTGCTTAGATGTGCCTGGCCCCCTGCCACTTCTTCAGGACAGGACAGGTCTCCTCCAGATCCTGAGTCGTAGCAGCCAGCCCAGCTTGGATGTGCTGCACAGCCCAGGGCACGGCAGACAGCAGGAGATGCCTTTGCATCACCAGCTGACTGAAGCCCCTTGACGGCAGGCAGTTGCCTGAATGCAGATGCTGGAGTATTGTGCTTTGGCATCAGCTGCCACTTGGAAAGGGGACAGGGCTTTAAGTCCTTTTTCATAACCTATACAGATGAGCTGGATACGTTAGAGCATCTCAAGCGATACTAGATGCCTCCCTTTAGGTAACTGAATACTGTTATGGTGTCTGTGTTAGAGAGCTGAATCACTCCCTGGGCTCCATAACTCTATTTACTAGACTCCCACTGACCAGGAGGAATGCTTGGACTCCTAGCACACATGCAGACACCTATATTTGCTGTCTCTCAGGACCAAAGTGTGAGATACAGCATCTGAGACCATTTATAAAAAAGGTGGTCCACATCTCACAGGGAAGTGGAGGTAATCTTAATGAGGTGTAAAATAGAGTAACTTATGGAATAAATAGCTTCTTTAATGGGAAATTTTATTTTGTAAGATGTTGTTAGCAGTGCCATGCAGCCTGTAATAAAGCATTAGTAGAGTTTCTCAACACTGCACAATTCCTAAGACAAAAGGTATTGCGTACAACATGAGGTAAATCCGCGCTGGACCTCCTTATGATGAATAAAGGCAAGTTAATCACTGGATTGGAATCTGGTGGTTACCAAAGCTGACCATTTAATATGGTCAAAAGCATATTTCCAGCTAGTATTTCAGAGGAGCTCAGTGTCCCCAAACAGGAAAAAGATGAGCAAATTTGTCTTTGTGGAAAAAATTAGAAGAAAAATAAGAATATCTAGACTTAAAAAGATTGTCCTCAAATACCTTTCCTCCCCTGATTTTACAAGCAAAAAAGGCCAATCTTAGCCATAACTTGCTTGTTTCAGTAGAAAAATGAAATGCAATTAGAAGTGAACAAAAAAAGAGACATGAAGAATGAGGAAATACAAAGTATATATAATAGTGTCTCTGTACATACTACTAATAAGGCAAAAATAAAGCTGAGTTACAGTGATAATATCAGTGACAGAACCACAGATAGCATGGCTGAAGATAGTTGAAGAAGCTGAAGTTTATGATGAGGATAACAAATTCTAGTAATGTTATAGAACCACAACTAAACAGACACAAGACAATGGGTAGAAAATAAACACGTAAAAAAATATCAGTAAACATTTTTTCTCTGCATTTGGAGAGAAGTAAACTGAGGTACTTTCATCAGACTGATGTACTTTTATCATATGAGGACTGTCATGTTCTTTCTAAAGGGAAAAAACTAAATAATATTTGTTAGTGATAAATACTTTTAAATTGGCTTGTCATAATGGTTTGTGCTTAAATGTCTTAGAAAGCCATGTAAGAGATCTTTGGTTTATTTACAATCCATTTTCATGAGTCTGGAATACCAGAACACCAGTGCATTGTTACTGTTCATGGACTACAAATAGGTAAATACTGTACCTCAAGGCTATTGACCTGACATCAGTCCCAGCAAAAATAATGTAAAAATCTGATACAGCTTACAGCTGGTAATGAAGAAAGTGACAACAAATGTTAGAATAGATACTAATAGATAACTAATGATATAATAGATATCATCTAGCAAGCTTTTACTTCCTCATGAGGTTGTAAACTTGGTGGAGAACAAGGTCTTCTGTAGTAGCAGTAGATTTTTTCCAAGGCATTTCATTTTAAAAATGACGAGCGGTACTTTAAAAAACTGCACATTAAGTGGCTCCCAAACTGTCCTATCTGCGTGGCGAAGACAATTTATCACCGAGTTCCAGCAGAGGGTCACACCTGCTGGCAGAAGGCCAAATGCTACGTGCTGGGTCTCTGGACATCATGTTCAAAGCTAAGGGGGATGTGGTTGCACACTGGACTGATCCTTTCTACAATCATAGAATCAAGGAATATCTTAAGTTGGAAGGGACCCATAAATATCAAGTCCAACTCCCTGCTCCTCGCAGGGCTACTTAAAAGTAAACCATATAGCACCATGCTGCTGTATTACTTCAGGCGAAGGGTTGCAGTTATAGGAACTCACTGGGAGACAGCATCTCATGGAGAAAAAGCACGATGCAGTAAATCAGCGTTGCAGGAGGCAGCAGTTCCCACTCTCACCGAGGTCCTCGTAGAGCAGACTGTCCCAGCTGCCCAGGACCTCACCATACACCCTGCGAGCTGGAACCTACTGTTCCTGTCCCAGCTGGCAACCCCACCGAGTTCGTAAGCCTAAAGTTTTCTGGTGTTTGTGCTTCAAGGAGAAACAGAAGACGACTAATGTACTGAGGGGGAATGCCCTGGGTCTGCGCTAAGTGAGCAGATCCTCCGTCCTACCAGCCTGGGAACCAGCTCTCTGCTTCTGGGTGCTGCCTGCAAGTACACGCTAGCAGGCACAAGGATGAAAACCGTGATAAATAAGCCTTGCTCAACTGGCAGTCTAAAATTATATCGGCTGCTAACCCAAGATGGAACCCTCTGCCCACAGACAGGAAAGTGCTGAGTGCCCGTCATAACCTGCAAGATCCTGAAACCAGCCTGGGGAAACCGACAGATTTTTGCACCAAACTAGAAAACTCCCAAACTTTTCATGTCTTAGATCACGGTTATATGTTTTCTGGAGCATCAGCAGGCAAAGGTGTTTTGTTGTATTCAGTACAGCAGTAACAGGATGAAGTTTAATGGTTTGTGTTATGCAGCAGGTCAGGGTAGATGATGCACACCCCTTCTGACCTTAAACAGTAGTGATCTGACAGCAGACAGACATGCTAATGCTTAGATTAGGGGCAGATTTTTAGCACCCAATGATTTTCAAAGGAGGTCTACACTGATACAGCGTTAATATACACGAACTTAGGCAGTGAGCTAGCTAAGTTTGCCATGTCCACCTCTTTCCTTTCCTAAAAATTAACTGTACTGTTTAAAACACAGAGCTGCTACTGTGATTTTTACCTGTAACCACACCATTCCCACAAATTCAACAACTCCTTGAGATCCTCTTACATTCTTTACATTAGGAATCATTTGAATTGTCTCATGATCCAGAGACACCTGACTTTCTTTTATACGTAGATCAGCACATTTTAAATGCCATAACACAAAGTACAGTATATATATACAGGAATCCCTTTTAAGAACGGCATCTTGCCTTCATTTGTGCAGTTCTTATCATAAAAGCGGTTTGATCAAGCTTTGAATCAACTCAAAGGAGTTTTGCCATTGACAACTTGAATCAAAGTAAGTGCAGTCTAGTACAAAAACAGTCTGAAAAGCAATGGAGAGGAAGCTAACTGCACTAGAATATAGACACTGTCAAGTTTGAAGCAAAACAGTGAGCAGTTTTTCAGAATGACAAAAACAAAGATTCATGCTCAACTAAAATATCTGTTGCAGTCTGCTAATAGGTTGTACCACTATTACCATTTTTGTAAATTTCCAAAGCTGTTATTTCCTTTTTAGGAGAAAGGAAAAAAAAGGATTTGGATCACCACAAATTTTGTAATGCTTATAGTATGTGCTCTAACACTTTCCATTTAACATGTAAGTGCAGTGTAGAGGCTGAACAAATAAAATTTCAATTTGGAGGAATGGAAGTTTTCAGATGAAAAAATAATAAGCACCTACAGCCTTCAGAATCTGGAACTGAATTGTTTTTAGTGGAACTCATTTGATATGAGTCAGCCTTAAGTAATATTTTCAAAAAGCTGCAGGACTTCATAAAAACATTTAACTAATTATTACTGGAGATTTGAGTCAATATCATATTTTTGTTTATTCACTACATATAGGCTAACAGGCTATATTTTCACTATTTGGAGATACGGAAAACATCACGCATAAAGACTATACTACCTCTTTATAATTAAGTGGCTTGCTGTATTGTGCCCTTGGAATGGCCTTTTCCCTTAATGGAGATTTCTTTACCTTCTGCTGCAAGTAGCCAATTAAAACGAACTAGCCTTCATTTCATCTTGAGAGTAATATTTAATTTAAAGTGAACAGTGCAAAAACTAGCTACTCATATTATGTGGCAATGTGAAAAGTTCCACAAGCATTTTTTTCTGGGGCTATATGCTCCTGTGACCCAGCTATCCTACTCTTAATTTTGGGCACCCAAATCTCTTGGTTCTTAGGGTACACATCTGTGTACCAGATGTGTACACAGGTTTAAGACTAAAAGGAAGCAGTTGGTTTAGATAACTATTGGTTTGGATAAACTATTAGGTTTTAGTAACTTGAGTCTTTTGGGAAAAAGGGGAATAAAAGCAAATAGATTGGGGGGAGGGCGGGTTCCATTTATGCAGAAGTGTGTAGAAGATATAACGAAGATAATTTTACACGAGAGAAAAGGCAGAAAGGATACCACTGAGGAGTGAAGAGAGAAAACAGTGACACTGTAACTCGACAATATTTGGAGACTAGATCTCACCCACTGCAAAGCCATATACTTGCAGTGAGCTCTGCTTTCAGGTACTTCCACTACAACCTACCAGGCTTCTTGGCCATCTCCAGCCATGAAAATATGAATTAACAAGAAAGGAGCTTGGAATCAAATAAAAAGAATATTTCTGTTCATGTGTCACAAGCTAAAGAAAACTAGATGTGAATAGGTTTTGATCACACTTCCCATGAAAGAAAAATTAATAAATAGGGAATAAGAAGAAAATTAATTTTGGAGAAAACCAACAGAGATGGCTTAATTAGGAACACAGTTGCTGTCAAGGTGAAATATCGGTATGTCCTGACATTATCAGGCATGAAGCATAGTCATAACTGGTTTTCAAATTAGACTTCATCATAGGTGAATTTACACATTATTTTGTGATCCCTTGGAAATTAGTTAGACTATGTTCACATGTCATTTAATGACCTCTGAGAGCTACCCCCCCCCAAAGAAAACCATACCAAACCAAACCAAAATAGGGCTTTCCCACCCTTCATGACAGAAGAAGCCATATCTCCATTTGCTGGGCTTTAGTCCCTACCTGCTCTCCCAAACAGAGTTTTATGAGGTGAGTGCTCCATGAGTCAGAACAGTAAGATTAGGAAACCATATAAAATGATGCTGAAGAGACAGTGTCAAATAACAGAGTGGAGAGATGGCAAAACTCTTATTAAAGAAATGGGAAAATCTATTGGTTTATATCTTATCCTTGGAAGGTGTGTGATTCTTCATCTTGACTGTGCAATCTATATAGCTAATTTAAAACAGTCAGCAAGACAGCAGCTATATGAATGAAAAAGTTTCAGCTGAACCGTATGTGACCTAAGCTTTTACCATATGTTAATTGCAAAATATCATCACGTTTGTTTAATAAGGTTTTTCTACAAGTTATAGATATGCATGCTTTGTATTTCTGTTAAGAGAATGAGAAAAAGATGTATACCGGACCTACAGAACTCAATGTAATAAACAATTGGTGCATAAATATAACTGTGCCAAAATCATATTAAGCCTGCACTACGCTGTATTTGCAGCCAATGTACAATTCTATTTGTATTGCAAATGTAAAACTAAATCTCTTTCTGCAAGATCAAAATATGTATTAATTTATTATAATCTTGAGCTTGTCCTTCAAAACAAATCTTTAACCAGAGAAAACACAACTAGTGCCTTTCCCATGAATTTTAAAATTCTCTTTACAAACATTATGCTCCATTGCTCAGCTTGCTGTACCTTCTTCAACAGAGCAAACCTCAATATTGACTTAACAGGCATCTTTTTTCTGTATTAAAACTCTTTTCTTTACTCCAATTTATCTTTCGCTGAATGCTCCTGCTTGTTGTCCCATTTGCAGTCAAGGTTACAGTTTAGGTTTTCCTTGGTCAGCTGAAACCAATGAAGTAATTGTCAGATAAGTATCATACTGTGACGAGAAACTCCGTCTGGTCTCCTTTTGTCCACACAGAACAACCACAGCTTTGTCCACGTCTACATTTCTAGTTCTGATACCACGCATACTTCTTCACCTACTTCACTTAATCCACTGTCGTAATCCCACTGCTTCACGTTCACATATTTGCATCATTCAAATAGCAGTGTAGTTACGGTCTGTCATCAGCGCGTTTCCTAAAGTGTAAATGGTTCTCCCACACCAGGAGGACAGGCGTGATGTCAGAACATCACAAGAGTAACATGCCCTCCCTACGGGCTGCCCTGGCACTTGGCGCTCTGTCTGGAGCAACTTCGTCTGCTAATTGTGCTATTGCAGAAGCACAGAGGTCTGTAAGGGTTTGGTGTCGTTCCTGTTCTCCGCGAAGGGCACTGAATTATGCCAGGCTTTTTTCTGCTCCCAGGAACCTGCACTGGCAGGGAGACCCGGATCGGCAGCAGATTTGGGGGAAGCCCACATCCAGGCTCCTCTTCTTCAGGAAGCTGCTAGGGTTCTCCAGCCCAGCCACATCCTCTACCATGACTTTTCATAGAGATAACCAGTTGATAACAGACAAATCCCTCCGTGATCTGTACCCACAAGAGTCAAATACAATTAAACACACAAGACACTTTAAAATGGGTTGTGCATGCTTTCTATAGGCACATTTCACATTTGTCCCCATCCAACTTTAGGAAAAAAAGCTTCCTTCCCATGAAAAGGGAAGACATCCACCATTTAGAGATAAGGGAAGGTTCTTATGGAAACATTAAGACCCACTTTAAACAGTTACTGTCTTAGTCTGTTATTTTTTGGCATTGCCTGGTGAAAATAACATCTCGTCCAAGCCTTAAGATGCATTCTTGAACTACTTCCATGGAATAAGAAACAGACAATGTAAAGCTGAGTAGTTCCAGATTCTGAAAAGCAGAAGAAAGCTCTAAGTGCAAAAATGCGCAAATGTATAAAGTGGGTTTACACTAACTGCTGAAAAACAGTTCCTGGGATGTGTTTTTATTAAACAAACATACATTCAATCACCAAAGAAAATCTCCAGACCAAATAAATTCCAATGCTTTGCAGAAGAGACTTTGAACTCGGCATTTCAGGTTGTAGAAAAGGTTATAATTAAAAGATATCCCTGCATCTTGGGTTCTGATCCTTAAGCTAAAACTTTTATTAATGATATTTTACTGTGGACATAAGATAGTTAAAGAAAAAGGCAGAAAAATGAATGAGTCACTTGGCTGAAGAAGCACAGCAGCATTGAGGTCTGAGTGCTATTTGTTAGCTCATGTCTAGCAGTATAAAATAAGTTGGAAAACAAAAGTCTGTTTGTAATTTGTTTTACAATCTAAAATGTTTTCCCTCTAAAATACAAAAATTCCTTGTATAAGGCTATGCTATTGGTCTAAACTTTCTCAGGTTTGTGAAACACTGATCATTCTCTCATCCCACAGGAATAACAGATGGGTTGTCCTTGTACAAAATATGGTATCCACCTGCACTTCATTAGAGAGAGCTGCATTTTTGTACATGCCACACCACAGGATCACCATGATGACATAGCAGCTTCAGAGAACAGCGTGACTAGGGCTTTTTTTTTTTTTTTTTCTCTTGTAACACAGAGGATCTGGCAGACTTTTACCTCCTGACACTGTTTACAGCATATATTGGTCGATACAGTCCCTTATTGCATCTGCTCTGGGAATTAAGGAAAGCAGCTTCAAGGCAGTAAGGTAAGTGCTGCTGCATGTTTTAACGGTAATGTTCAGCTCTTTAAATGTAGCTGTAATGGGAATGTGAAAACATGTCAGGATAAGTTTGCCAATTTGTAAATTGAACACAAATCAACAGTTGCTTAGTGGATTCGCTTTCTCAGTTTCCTTAAAACAGCCTCACATATTTTGTGCATCAGTGTTGCACTTTTTTGCAGCCTGTTTCGTTCTACTTCAAAAGAAGAGTTGATGTACAGTACAAAGAAATTTGTAAGACTACTCACTGCTTACTTATTCATTCATAATCTATTAGTAAGAGCTCCCCAGACTCCATTTGTTCAATCATCTTGCTTCATTTTACAAAAAGACAAGGTATCCTGATATTTAAATAATTAATCAAGTAAACAATGAGAGGGAAATTATAAATATTTTGAAATTTTTAGTTAATTTTAAAGCACATTTTAAATTTACCATTGAAACTTTTTAAAATTAGATCTTTTGCAAACTGTGTAAGATGTTATGCTGCAGAATTAAGGTATATTTAGTTTAAGACTGACTGAATGACAAGCTTATATTTATTTTGTTTCACAACAACTTTAGAATTAAGGTAGTATAGACTAGCTCCAAAATAGTTTGAATAGTTTGTCTGCTCTACTGTAGTAAGCAATTTTCCAAAATCACTGATTTGCCATTTAGTATGTTTTGGCAAGTTGCCTGTGCAACTTCACAAATATTTTCACAGTTATTTTACAACACAACCGGTTAGAACAAACACAGGCAATTAGTTCAAGCATGCTTACGTTATAAGATAAACGTCTAAGAATGTATTCTGATTTTATCTTTTGGATTCATATAGTTCAGTGCAACAAACAAGCATGTGTACACGATCTATTTACCTCTTACAATTCTGACAGAGAAACATTTAGATACATGAATGAGAAATCCATTAATACAAGTTAACTACACTACATATGTAGTTTACTGTGCTATTTTGTCACACATATGCTCATATGCCCTTGCACTACAGAATTGTCACCTACATTTTAAAATGTTGTTAATAAAATAATTCGAAACACTTGCTATCTAACTTTTTAAATTACTTCCAGGGTTCTGCAGAGCAGTTAAACATTGTATACTGTTTAAAAGAACCATCAGCCTATGATATCAGTAATAACATTTAGCATTACAAATGCAATTTGAAACTAGAAGAACAATAGAATTTGAATTTCAAATAGGATGTTTATGCTACTTTAGCAGTAAGACTATAAAATGATGCAGACGTGTAAAAATGTCACTGTAAGGCCAAAGAGCGTAGTCCCTGAAGTTCATTACACTCTCGAATACTTTGAATACAGAAGCAGTTAGTCCCCCATCCTTAATGTTTAGTAGCTAAATAGGACCAGATTTTGAGCTGAATTGTCACTGTAGTGTCTTGGCTTTCAGAGGAGCTGTACTTATTTATACCAGCAGGGGACTGAAGGTTGAGTTTGCATGTTATCACGCAGTAATGAAGAACAGACAAAGGAAATTACACTGATAAATCATATTTCAATGATTGCTCTATCCTATGGTTTGTAATTAGGTAAATGTGATGGGACCAAAACCATGGAAAAGATATGCAACTGTCCTTATTCAGGGGCCAGCAGCTTAATATCGAGCAGAGGGACTTTGTGGGTGATTGACTTGAGATAACATGAGAACATTTTTTAAAAAAACTTCGTGCTGTACTGCATGAGATCAATAGGCCCTGCCTAGAGGTAATTTAGTTAAGATTATTTAGCATTAGGGCAGACTTTCTAACTACGGCCCTGCATTTTAATACTATGTACTCTGTGTAACACTAAACGATGCCAATAGCAAGATTAACTTACTCTGCTGGAAGATTGCCCAGATCTGAGATGAATTGTCTGGTGGTCTGTTTACAGACTTCACATACTTTCTGAAATTACTTGAGAACAGAAGGTTCTAAGGATTTTCTTAATCTTCTTACTGTCTGAAGAGCAGTTGAGTACACTGAGCCTTGTCTTTTACTGGTGCAAATCAAAGTAAGCTCACTGACTTCAGTGATGCTAGACCCACTTTGCCAACACAACATCTGTCTAGGCAGTAAGAAATAAAAGCAAGATACTGATCTTCACAGATTAGCATCTTGTGGAGTATCTGATGAGAAAAATATGCCCTTAAAAAGTAAGGTGAGACCACTCATACTGGATCACAGCAGAACATCCCCAAGGACGCTGAATGTCCTTTTGCTGTATGTGAACTGGAAGACCAACTATGTGAAGCTAGTGCTTTTTTGTTTTATTGATTTAGAATGGTCATACAATGTAATCAACACATGTACTGTTATATATAGAATTTACAAGAACATTTGCACTATCTGAAATTCAGTCATTTCGGATCCACTGTATATCTATATTAGATAGAGTATACTCCTGCACACATATGCAGTGCTGGTTATTAGACAGGTCCAGGAGAATATGCTATATATTTCTACTAGTTTGTTCTTTAGGCGAATATGAAACTTAGTGGACCATGCTTTGCTGGACACGATCCATGAGGAGAATGTATTTCAAGCTACAGGCATCTTAACAATCACTATACAGCAGATCATTACCCTCAGTTTGTAACTTCCCTGGCTCTTTCAAACTTAAATCAAATTGCCACATCTTATTTAGATATGAGGCAATTCAGTATATCAAGAGTGCTTGATGGAATTTAAATGGCAAAACTGCCTCTGAACATGGCTTTCAGCAGAACTGAAAACTCTTCCGTGCCAAGTTTAAAGAACTTGGACTTTATCATCCTTCTTGTGACCTAATGAATGAATGCAGGAAGATATAACAAATGTTTTACTTACAACAGCAGAATGGCCTGCAGTTTTGCATTACAAAGGCAGATTATAACAAGACAGGGACTGTAAGTTTATAGTAGTAACAATGCAATACTAACAAACTAATATATTTTTTCTTAATTAATAGCTTTAAACAGGAAGCCTAAATTAATTAGTTTTTAATTATAATCTTTACGTGGTAAAATTTCAAATGTTGCTGAAAGAGAGAAAAAATTGAAGTTATAACTTTTTTATTCCCTTTCACCATACAGGGACAAGACACATTGCAAAGATGACTTTAAACTCCCTACCTGTCTTTCTGTTATTGATTAGTGGCATTTTTTGCCAATATGACTATGGTCCTGCAGATGATTACGGTTATGATCCTTTTGGGCCATCAGCAGCAGTCTGCGCGCCAGAATGTAATTGTCCTTTAAGCTACCCTACTGCCATGTATTGTGACAATCTTAAACTGAAAACCATTCCGATTGTACCAAGTGGAATAAAATACCTTTATCTTCGAAACAATATGATTGAGGGCATTGAAGAGAACACGTTTGATAATGTAACAGACCTACAGTGGCTGATCCTAGATCACAACCATTTGGAAAATTCAAAAATTAAGGGAAGAGTCTTCTCTAAACTAAAGAATCTGAAGAAACTTCACATTAACTACAACAATTTGACTGAAGCTGTTGGACCACTCCCTAAAACTCTGGATGACCTGCAATTAAGTCACAACAAGATCACAAAAGTCAATCCCAGTGCACTTGAGGGGCTGGTGAATCTGACTGTCATCCACCTCCAGAACAACCAGCTGAAAGCAGATTCTATTTCTGGGGCTTTTAAAGGCCTGAATTCACTTTTGTATCTTGACTTAAGCTTCAATCGACTTACAAAGCTACCGACAGGACTGCCTCACTCCTTACTCATGCTGTATTTTGATAATAACCAGATCTCCAATGTTCCCGATGAGTATTTCCAAGGTTTTAAAACCCTGCAATATTTACGTTTATCCCACAATAAATTAACAGATTCTGGAATACCAGGCAATGTCTTCAATATCACATCACTGGTTGAGTTGGATCTCTCCTTCAATCAGCTGAAGAGCATTCCAACCGTCAGTGAGAACCTCGAAAACTTCTACCTCCAAGTCAACAAAATTAACAGTGAGTTAAATTTGTGTACTTTCATTAATATTTACCTCCATCTAGACACTGATGGTCAATGCAAATATCTGGCAGGGTAGATCAGCCAGTCTGAAGAAACGGTACTGGTTAGACTGGTAGTACACTGACATTTCTCTGACTGTTGTCCACACTAATGTTAAAAGGCAGACATTTATCTGATAGCTACTCAAATTAACCTTAAAGAGAGAAATTTCTGTTTTCATACTAATGGGGGTATTATTGGTTAAATTCTCATCTCATGCAAATTGGAGTATCTCCATAGAAACCAATGGAGTTGCCTTATACAACTGAGGAAAAAACAGTGGGAAAAGTTTGATTAGTATGGAAGATGTTCAGAATTCATAAGCCAGCAAAAAGAGACAGATATCAGCTGAGGATCTGACTACGGTATGTGTAACCTTTCAGGAGGCTGGCAGTGAAAGTGCTGGAGGGAGGAGAGAGGGAGAAGAAAACAAATTCATCAGGTATTAGGCACAAGGCACAGTGACTAATTTTTCTCTTTCCTCCCTTCTCTCATGCAGTATCCCTCCAAACCCACCTTGAAATCCAAAGAGCTGCCTCTGTTGTTTTTTCTTTTCATTCCCATTTCCCACCTTGTATGATCATGTGGCAAGCTTGCCTCCATCCAATCGTGATTTGAAAAAAATGTTCCTTCTGAAGTCAATAAATGTCACACCTTGCATGAGATCATGGAGGTTTCTAGTGAGACAGGGCTTTTATGAGGCTGTCCTAATCCTGGGGTGGCAAAGAAGTGTTGGAGAGCTGGAGAGGCCTCACCATCACGTCAGAAGGTTTCCAGCTGCACCACTGTCAGGTGGTGGTCCCTGATGGAGAGGCAGTTCTGTCAAACATAACAGTGTTTCTGCAGGAGGACTGGCATAAACCATAAAACCATCTCTTTTGTTTGCCTGCTTGTATCCATCAGGGGTTTAGGATATCACTGTTAGTTATCCCATACATAGCTAACTTCATACAGACGTAGCCTTTAAAGCCAAATGTTTTAGTGCAGATCTTACCAGACAGAGGGCAAGACCTTTTGAAATGTTTTGTATTTACTGTGCTTCATCTTTTCCTCAGTGTTATGATTTTGTTTTTCCTATTACATCTCAGTTCCTTGTTTTGATGAGGGAAGACAATGAGTTAATGCTACCCACCTGAGGCACCACATACAGCCACCTGTAGAGCTCTGTCAAACACTCTTCCTCTCCTAAAAGAGCTAACAATGATGATGTTTAATTTATCATGAGATATATGAGGCAATTTTCCCTGCTTAGAGTGGTTGTTCTGAGCCTTCTGCAAGATACCCAGGTACTGAGTTTGCTTTCCATTCACATTTCCAAGGACTTCTGAGTCAAGGGCTGTGACAACAATTTAATTTTGCAATGAAAGCTGTATTTCCAGAGTACCGGTCAGCAGCAGAGGGGGACGGTGTGAGGAGTGGGTGTGCACCGGCTGCTGCTGCACTGTCATCGCTACCCTATGGACTGATGCAAGAGAATTCTGATTTACTGGTTTTTGCTTAACCACAAAACCTAGCAGACTTCAACAATAAATTTTCTTGACTATCTGATTTCACAGGCATAATATGGTGTTCCCTAAGATGCTAACTGATAATGTGGGACAAAATTTAGTTAACAGTAAGCATTTCAGTTTAATGGAGTACCTGACACATGGTCATCAAAGCCTTTGCAGCTCATTATTCATTGTACCTGACCTACAGCTGTGAGTGCTTAGTCTTTCTAAAAATTGAGTTGATTGACCTTTAAGTATTTAAACCTCAAACAAATGACCAATTTCTTTTTTTAATAAAATATTACAATTTGCCAGAGATTTGTGTAAGGATGACTGTAAACAAGGGAGCTTCCTTTCCATACCATGGCCTATGGTACACATATACTGTGAGAGAGAGAATTCTGTATTTGGGGTAATGAAAATTTGTCCTAAAATGTACAAAAGGTATAATCTTTCAGGTTATGCTTACATAGCTTAAAGTTTTCACTTATACTGAAACCTAATATAAATATATTTCTCCAGAGTTCTTAATTTGTTACTGTCTCCCTTTTTCTCAGGTACCTTTAGGCTAGCAATTAAAGTTTACATTTGTCTAAGAAAGAGTAATCTGGGTCCAGCCCTTTTGATATTACCAGAAAGAAAGGAAATATTTCTCTAAATTATTATCCATGAGTTTCATCCTGGGCTTGCTACTGTCATTATTCATTACCATACATAAAAAATTACCTGTTTGAGAAATACCCTCATTTAAGTGACTCTGAGCTTTTTGAACAAGAATTGAAGATACACATACAAAAAATTGTAGCAGAACTGGCTTCACTTCAGTATGTTCCATCTTCATCTGTGATGCGAGGAGCAGTAAGAAAAGTGGATAGCAAACTGGAATGAAGAAAAATTCAGAGTAACTCCTCTCTAACTCTTATGTCTAACTAAGAAATTGAAGCACATCCATAATATTGAATGTAAGTTAGGTATCAGCTGTATACTCCATCTACTGTACTTGATGCTAGTTGGATCTCCAAGGTAGCACAGGACCATGGAAGGTTTATAAAAGCCTTTGTTTTCTCCGTATCTCAAACCTAAACTGTAACTTCTAAATTGAAACTTCTTTTTTTTTTTTAAATATTTCATATTAGTAGTAATTTAAGGGTGGAATTTTCTGTTTAATAACAGCAGTGGTTTGCTACCATGCTTTAAGATGCTCTTAGGATTATATATATATGTATATGTATGTATGTATAGGCAGACTTCTCCATCTTTCATTTGTACTTGTAAAGGATTAAGGAGAGAGTTACTGCTTCCACATCAAACCCAGGGAAGAAGATACCACACAAATGGAGTATAACAAGGGGGAATGTGAAGATGTTCCAGAGGACAGTTAAGGGGCCACATAATCTGCTCCAGTCCATTGGCTGGATCAGTACCTGTACCATGATTGTACTTATTCTAAACAGAGTTATTTGTGGAGGTGCTGTATGGTCTTTTATCTGGCTCACTCGACCAATCTCCAAAGGACTTTTTTACAATGGCCTGTGCAGAAATGACTCACATAATACAATTACTGTGGGACCACAGACCACCAGGGATGACTACGGGACTTCAGATCCCGTTAGGATTGCCCACTGTATTGCACGCCTGAACAAGGAATCTTTGCACAGTTAATCTTCCCCTTAGTTAAAGGCTGCTTACACTCCTGATGTACAAGGAATATACTCTCACCTAGCATATAGTAAAAAATTAATTCTGTCTAAAAAATAAGTGTTTCTATGCTCCCATTTTGCTCTATAGGGAGAGAAGAGGAGAGGAGATGCCTGTTCCTTTAGTTTTTTTTCCCCCCAGATATTTCAAATATTCAGGTAGTTTGTTAGACTATCAGAATTTCTTATGGCGACAGACACTTTTAGTGAGAAAATAATGGTTCAGATGAAAATCTAATTTTCATCCAATCCTTCTTAATCTCTCTGTGTCTGGGTTATGCAGGAATTCTGTGTTGGGAGAATATGAATGCCACAGTAGTGGCAAAATTCCAGGTATACTGCCTCTGAACTTGAATATTATAAATTCAGGAAGATATTTTAACACCTGCAACATTAACAAGTGTAATAAAGAAGGAAGTAAGCTACTGACATATTTTTTGCAATAGTGCTCTAGTCTCCCTGACTGCAGTTCCCATACAGATCATATAGGTAACAGCACATCAAGTGCATTCACAAGACCCACTTACCTTATTTTTCACTAGTGGAGACTGCAATTAGACAACAAACATTTTTAATATGCTTCTAACAACTGAAAATTATATGAACTGTATAAAAAATTAATACCCAAATGCGAACAGTGTGCACCACTGAAGTCCATGGCAGAGTTCCTTTGAGTTCTGCGAGGACTAGATTTGCACCCACTTCCAAAGGGGTTTCAGTCTTGTAAATAATCAGCACAGATGAGTGTTTTGGTAACACAGATAAATTTTGTGGTTTACATGCATGAAGTTTACATCCTTTCAGTAGTTAAGCATGTACCCAACTTTTATAAGCATCCCTTGTTTTGCATCCAAAGTTAGTATTTATGCTCAAAAGTAACAATATAGAAAAAACAAATAAGTAAATTTAGAAAGTTTTTAAATGTCTGCCTTCAACAGAACTATACTTACCACATCATTCCTGAATGACAAGAAACTGGAAAAAAACCTTGTATTGGAATTCATGTTTATTTTAATGTTTACAAATTACACCCAAACTATCCACAGAAAACTGGACCTAAATAGTTAATGGTATAGCCTGTAGGCCAACAAATGAGTTCAAAGTCTCAGGAACTTATGTTTTCATTCAGCACAATTCTACACAGATCTAATCTTATAAACATTTCTCAGATTATATGACCCTAACTCACAGGAATCATCAATTCACTTCAGCTGGTACATTCTGAATTGGAAGGTAACAGAATTGGTCTGCAGTCTTAAAATTGTACTATATTGCAATATGGACTGCCCAATAAATGTGCCATTAAGGATGCATTTTATCTCTCACCCTTCCAAAACAAGGTTGGACAAAATACTAAATCTGGGAAATCGTTTCAATTTGCTTTAATCAAATTGGTGATCAAGATCTAACATTTGAAATACATTTCCTTAATCCCTATTCAAGACAACGTATTTTGTGAAAGATACAAAAATCTTTACCCATTCTCCAACATCATATTTCTTTGTCCAAAAAATTACCTGAGCTCTCATGCTTTAAAAAGCTGCCTGTACAGATGGATGTACATCTATACTTAGTTTACACAAGCCATGTCTCATCAATGATAGTAGGTTATTGTAATGCCAGTTCTGAAAGAATCCAGCTGAAGTTAAAGTAGAGATACGAAAGATAATTCCCCCACTTCCCTTAGTACTACAACATAATGTAGGTCATCACATTTTCTTAGATGAATTAAATAGTCATGCAGAAAAGATACATACAGCGGTGTTTTCAAAAGTCCATGACTACCTTGATTTCTCAGAAATTATGAGACCTAGTTCTTTGCAACCTAAAAGCAACAGAAGATGTGGAATTTGTCTGCATACTGGTGAATGGGTTCATTGAAGGAGTCCCTTTAAAATATTTTCTGTGTGAATTCAATTGATGTCAATGGCCTGAAGAAGAACAAGCCTCACAGACTGCTTCTTTAGTAGTGATGGAGCTTTTCAGTAGACTAATCCTCTGTCTGACCCAAAGGAAGCACAGGTGAGAATGAAGGACCATCTTCGCAGAATACCACAATGTGGTATGCAGGGGACACCAGGTTTATTCACATACATTCTCTCTTGAAGATAGATCTTCTCTGCTTTACAGATCTGTATAATATGTATAAGTGTGTGCTTATGTATACTGAGCACAGAATTTCTCTGCTTCATGTAATTTCTAGCTTATGGTTAATACTGCTTACAAGATACAAGACATAGTTCTCCATTCAAGACCTGTCTGGTGTTACCAAATAATACTGCAACTGAATAGAGGCTATATATATCATGATATAGAAATTACAATAAATATAAATATTTTTATAAGTATATTTTACATTTATACTCACGTTCTAATCCTGCTGTTCTGGAAATGTTCAACTATACAATTTAAATGTAAAACTCCTTCCCAACCCCAGCCCCAAACTTCATTTTGAAACTCGTAAATCAAAATGACACATCCAAATCAGTATTTGACACAGACACCCATTGGACTGCCTGTTCTTAAGGGTAAAGCTGTATCATGGTTTCAATTTCTCCAGAAGCTTTTTGCTTCCTTCAATATCTTATGTAGCAGTGTTTTACCCTTCCATCGTAATGTACCCAGCATAACTGATTCCTCTCTCTGCATCTCCAGTTGTACTGGAGATTCATTTTTTTCCTTTTTTTCTAAATGCCAGATTAGACCTCTATATAACATCTGAAGTCTTAAAACTCAAATAGGTACTGGGAGCACATAGCTCTTGAAAAACTCATTCTTGAAATTCTGAACCTCTCACAACTAATGGAAAGAACCTCTCCTAACACAAGCCCCTCCAGTTCCAGTAAATTTATGGGGAATTACATCAGTGGACATGCAAAACATGGAAAAATAGTAAAATAAATTTAAGGTCACAATTTCAAATTAAAATTAAAAAAGCAGAAAAATAATGGTTTTGTCCTATTTGTCCTAACTATTCATGCTTTCTCTTATTCATGTTCCCTTTGTTTCAGAGTTCCCATTGAGCAGCTTCTGTAAGGTTGTTGGGCCAATGACCTATTCCAAGATCACACATTTGCGCCTGGATGGAAACAATCTCACTCGGGCTGATCTGCCACAGGAGATGTACAACTGCCTTCGGGTGGCTGCTGAGGTTTCACTGGAGTGAGATACCTGGGAGCATCCAGTTCGCTTCTGGGGCAGTAACTTCAGGAATTACATCATGATAGCTCTTTAAAATTAGGATATGTCTTTAAAAAAGTGTCGATCTGCCTATTATCCATTCTGTTTGTTAATATTTAGCATGCACTTGGCACCCTTAAGGAAATGTGTGCATATTTTTACAAACGGTTGTATTTAGAAAGCACAAGAATGACCAAATGCGGTGTACAATGTGCCTTCATCTGGCTAGGTAAGTTGATGAAAAGCATTCGACTTCGTAGAAATCTATGTCCATGCACGCAATACATGCCAGCTGGTACCAGACTTACATGGACGTCAGGTGGGTTTCATCAGGGTGCTGAGCAGTATGGGCTAGCCTGTGTAAATACAAGGTTCCTCTCCAACCAATCCAACTTTCTTAATTATTCATGCCTTTTTCATATTGTTATCAATTACAAAGGAAAAAATGATTTAACAATCTAAGAACAATTTAAAATGTATGAAAATATGTTTTCAGAGACCATGACATTATTAAATTAATGGAATATGTGAAAGCTAACAGGGAAACAAACATTTTTCAGGTTAAAAAATTGTTTACTCTTCTTTTTGTCGTATTTTCATTTAAACTTTCATGGTAAGACTTTTATCCATTGCTGGTATAATTGTTATTTCAAAATAAGTCATATATACAAGTATTTTTATTCAATTACTTGCATGCTACTTTTAACCAGATTGTAGAAAATAAAACATAGCAAATAGTATTTTTGTGTCCATATCATTGTCAACTATGTTTCAGTCTTTTATAAATTGAAAAAAAAAATTCAGGTTAAGACAAGATATCTAAGCTATTCTATTATTATTAAAATTTATTGTAAGGTTAAATAAACTGTTTTCTCTACTTTCAAGTTTCAATATGTTTGTAAACATATAATTTAACATACTCCACTGCACTTGTGTTGGCCATTAAGTTGATGCTTTATGGAGTTTGCAGTATGGGAGTCACAGCACTATGAAATAGTGAAATTAATTTCTTGGTATTGTCAAAAGAACAATGAAATCTCTCAGAAGCCACAGGCAATGAGTAAAATGCAGCCCTAGCTACTCATGATAGAGAACTGGTACTGTCTTCTATCTGGGAATGAATAGTCCAAATATTGCCTGCATCCTGGAACACACAGTAAAATAAATGTGTTGGTAACGGAGCAGCACAAATTGCTTGCCTGCAAACACAGATCATCCCACAGGTACTATTTTCCTTTCAACTACTAGGCTATTAAACTCTCACACAGAAACTCTGCTAGTTTCTATAGCAAAAGCAGAAACTATCACTTCTGAAAAAAAAAAACCCAACCCCCAAACAACATACCAAACCATTTAGTTGGTACATTGCCAATTCCAGATGTTCAGAATCAATACACAATTCACAAAGAAACCTGGGACTAAAACAAAAGGAGAGATGCAGGAGACAACAGAAATATTTCCCTCCTCATTTTTGTCATTTTGGAACTCGTAAGTGTTATTGCTTTTTTTATCCACTTACAGGAAGGATTGAAAGTAACCTTTCTTGCAAGTAAGCTAGAATTTCCACAGAAGAATAAAATCTAAAGCTAGGGCTTTCTGAACACATCAGAGTGGGAATCACTGTGGAATAGCACCTAGGCATTATAACATAGGAGAAGAAGAAAGAATTCCATACAAAACCCCCCAAAGAATAGAAAAAGATACGGGAAACAGCATTCAATCATTACCAGAGAGATTTTAACCTAACTGCCCCCTTCACAGGAAAATACATTAAATTCTAAGACCTCTAGAGCACAAACTGATGCTGACATGTGTCACCACATAGCTGTGATCTAGCAAACAGGACAGAAGTGTATTCTTCTTTTCAGTTTGTTTCAGCAAACTAGTTATCTTTATGCAAAATGAAACAGTGTGAACAGTTGAGACTGAGAACAGTCCACCTCAGGATAGATTAAAACCTGTTGATGAGGGTATTTTCTACATACCTGTATGTTGGAAATAAAACATCTACAGATGTTCACAAGGCATTTTGAAGTTCTGTTCAAGGAATACAGTAGAAGGAAGTCCTCTGTCAAAACAGCAAACAGTACCAATGACCTCCCTCGGAAACTAGGGAACCTTCACCTTGCAACAAGCACTTGGACAACTAAGAGAAAACGGCATTTGGCAGTACATTTTTATCTTGAACACCTCTTTCCTGTGGTTCAGAAATTCCCAGTTAGCTGGGGAGAGGTAACATTGTACAGCTTGCTATTCACACTGTCTGTGAAAAACTAGAACATGAGGTCCTTCTGCTAAAGGAGAAATGAGACACTGTACCTCTTTACTTTCATATTGTGAGACCCAGAAGCACAGGTTTCTGCTTCTGCATGAATGAATTGGTCTAAATCACTACAAAGACTGTTTAAGTTCCCAAATTCTACATATCTTACAGAAACAAATAGCCACAATAGCGATGTACCTTAGTTCTCAGTTTAGGAAAGCCAGATGAGTTGTTTTCTAGGCACTAGGCAGAAATGTAGGTGTTTGGGAATACTTAACCCTACTTACCAGAGCCTTGGCAACGGAGTCACTGTAACTTGCAATTTCTGCCCTTCCTGGAAGGGAAGGTGATGGATCTTGGTTATAAAGCCCTCAGCATTCTGGATACTGAAAAACATGATGCATGCATGCCTGTTCCCACCTAACCTGATCATATTATAAAATACTTATCTATACAAGTGCAAACATGTTACTTAAAAGTAGGTAGACATGAAGAGATAATAACACAGCTGCAGTAGCATAGAGACAGGGAGTGGGTGTATCAGCCTGAACTAAAGTCTGTTTAGGGCCACATAATATGCAGCCTATAGTATAGCTTCACTTCCAATAGGCGTCCCTCCTTCTTTCAGGTTAAAATGGGTAAATTTGTCATGACACTTTCATGTGAAGCTTCATATGGAAGAATTTACAAAAATCAAGATCTTTTGGAAAGACATGAATTTGAAAACAGACATAAAAAGGAAAGTTTGCTACTAACGTCATGAAAAGCAGTATTGCAATGACAATATAAAATATCAACAGACAAAAAACTTCCCATGAAATTTCAGGAACTGGTCTGCAAGTATGTTGCACAGCCATTCAGAAAGACAGAGTCACTTTTCAAATAAACAAGTATTGTCTGATTTAAAAGGCATTTTTCATATTAGATTAAATTACAGAAGTTCCCTGGAAGGAACAGGCAGTGACTCACATTCACTGGAAGCATAAATCCTACATGCCCTCTACTGTTTTACAGAGTCCAGCATTGTCAAATGGTTCAAGAAAGGAGTGAGCAGGGGTTGATGACAGCTGTCCTTCTAGTGCAGAGAACCTGGCAGGGTCCCATCCCTACTCACAAACCTTCAGTTTTACTGAAAGGGAATAAATAGGTAGTTATTTTAGCATAAACCAATTTTGAAAACTGGCAACAAGAAGGCAAAACATCATTAAGAAAGGCAGTCTGAATTGTTATATGTACAGCTGCAACAAGCATAGACTGAAGGTGGTAGAAACTGAGGTTATAAAGCAAAATGGAATTCAGTGGAGAGCAACTAAGATGGAAGGCTGCAAAGAGAACTTCCCTCAGCCTTCTCCTTTCCAGGCTATGCCAAGTCACTTGCCTTAGCCTCTCCGCATATACCGGATGCCTCAGATCCATGATTTATTGCAGTCTTCCACTGCCTGAAAGAGCACTACAGAAAAAGGGGCCAGATTCAGGGGTGCACAATGAAAGGACAAGAAGGCAAAGGAAAAGTTCCAAAAAGAGAAATTCAGGCTGGACATACAAATTCTTCACACTGAGCATGTAAAGCACTGACACAGATTGCTGAAGGAGACTGTGGACTCTCCATCCCTGGAGATTTTCAGAACTTGCATGGGCAGTACCCTGAGGAACTGATCTGGCTTTGAAGTTAGCCTTATTTTTAGAAGAAGGTTGAACTAAATGACCTTCAGATGTTCCTTCAAACTTCTTTATAATTTCTGTGAATCTGTGGTTCTAAGAATACTAGTTACCAACGGGGGACAATATCCAATTTTAATAGCCAGCTCTACTGCTGAAGAGTTTTGCATTAAATTCACATGGAAAATTTATTTCTTCAGGTTCTAGTCCATAATTCAGTCTCCCATGATACTCACAAAATCATAACTCAGCTAACGTTAGATTCCATAGGTAAAAACTGTGGAAACTTTCCTTCGATGCCCAGATGTCTGCAGCTGGCTTATGCAAAGCTGCTCCCATTTTGACACTCGTGAGCTACTGAGTGCTGGTAGTGAAGTCAGAGATCCATCGCATCTCACTCTCCCATGTGGGACAGCACTGGCAAACATGCTTAGATGGGTACACAAAATAAGGGAAACCTTCTATGAGCTACCAGCCCAGTGGACAGAGTGCTCACGGAGGACATTTTGGTTCTGAACTTTTTTGCAGATTTAGATATTGGATAAAAGACACTTAGTCCATAAGAAAATAACTTAATTGGTAGGCTATATAGCTTTCATGGATAAATATCTCTTAAATATTTTCTAGTGTGAACAGT
The DNA here is from genome assembly GCF_947461875.1 of Haliaeetus albicilla. Taxonomy (NCBI): domain Eukaryota; kingdom Metazoa; phylum Chordata; class Aves; order Accipitriformes; family Accipitridae; genus Haliaeetus; species Haliaeetus albicilla. The sequence continues at coordinate 5,635,477 of NC_091510.1, forward strand.
TCAACATTAGTTAGCTCAGAGAAAGAAAAGGAGTGCTGACTCTGTACTTCTGGACACTCACCTTGGATGTAGGAGTGGTGCCTATTTCAAGTGCCTGGGCAAATGATTGCTTCATTATGCAAAGCAAAACAGCCTTAAAAGAAGAAGCTGAAGCACTTTTAGTCACACTATACTCTGCAGCTTCTGAGATAAAGCTGTGGTTGTGGGCTAGACAGGAAATAATTGTGCCCATATCTCCACATGTTGGAATCACAAGAAGGATCCCACCAGTCCTCTCCGAGAGGTGACCTGCCTTAAGCGCCCAACTTGAACGAATTCAGAGGTGTCACTGAATCGCTCAAGGCTGAGACTGAATCCCTCAAGGCTGTGCTCACTGAATCGCATAAACGCTTTGCCCTGAAGATTTCAGTTTGGACACTTTAAGTAGTCATCAGTTTGATAGCTTTTGTGGACTGTTAAGGTTCTAGCTTTTATTTGTTTGTTGGCATCTATATCCCCCCCCAATGTATATGAAGGTATAGGTATATAATCAGGAGCTGAGGATTTCAGTGGGCAGTAGCGTATGTAAAAAATTATGTATTGCTACTCTTTGGTGTTATAAACCATAATTCTTTATATATGTATCTCCATCTACATATCTGGGGGGGGGAGTTATCTTCCTTTTCAGAATTTGAAATCTTAATCTGCAGATCAGAAAACACATATATATATAATATATAACAAGTCTTGATTACCTGAATAATTATTATTTAAGTATAATCCCCCTTATGCAGTACCTTTGTGGTACAGCATACCTTTTTATTCTGAAATTGTTACAGAAAAGCAAAAAAAAAAAAAGTCTTAATTAGAAGGCAGTGAAGAAATAAGGCAAATACATGAAAGGAGAAATGTTATTTACATTCCAGATGACGGTGTTGAAGCACAGGGATTTGGTCAAATGCATCTGACTTGTGAACAAGATGAAAGCTTTATTTTGGAAGAAGTACTACTGTTCTGGCAAAAGAGTACAAATCAAACCCACCTCACAAGGGAAGATATAAAGGATCATGGAGTTTTTTATTCCCTCCAAGAAAGCAGTCTTCAGTGACATTTTGAACAATGGTGTCTAAATCTACTGTTATGAGGTATTTAAAAGTACTTTTAAATGTTCATGAAAAAAATCCCACATTGTTTAAAATGGTTTATAAGTGCTGCCTATACCTTCTGTCAGATCTGGTTGTAACAGTTAAACCACCATAAGATCATTCTGATTAGCATATAGACCATGTTTTTATAGTTGCAGAGAGATCCCTACTATAGTATCTCAGCAGCAGAGGTGGGAAAAATCACCCAAATATTTTCTCAGAATCAGTGGGGTATTTTTGTTTCCCAAGGGACAGGCATGAACGTTGGTGAGAGAAAGCAAACTAAGTCCAGGATACCAATGTGAATTGTAGCACATTTCTTTGCCAGAAAACATATCTAGCTGATTAATAACACAGAATGTGCTGACTTTAGGCTTCTATCCTTCACCAGACATGCAAAATCTCACACATCTCGTATCTCGGGAGGAGCTGCTTGCTAAGTAAGTCCACTGTGACATAGCTGCACTGCCTGCAAAGCAGGTAATATGCATTTTCTTAAGAGATAGATGGACTCCTTGCTGGGGTTGATGCACCAGCACTCAGCAGAGAAAGATACTACTGTATCACTGACCTGGAGAGCTTCCATGCCTGGAGTTCCACGCTAGTATGGAGGGTGCTGCCCCTGTTATCTTTCCCACTGCAGCTTGATCAGTTCTTGTATTGCTCAGTCAGTACAAGGGTTTGTGGCTTCGGAGGTGACCAAGTTAACATGTAGCCTTTGGACCTACAAAGAGATGGCTGTTAGATTTAACTATACGGGCAGCTATGCTGTGCAAAGGAGCATTTTTGTCTTTATCCCTTGTCTCCTAGTGTGGGGTAAAGCGTGCAAGATGGTGGTGTTATCTGGTCAACCTGACTAGAGCACATATTCAAAAAATTACAAAGACACGTCGGAATATATTGAATAATAGCTGTTAAAATATATTTTTATTGAAGTTAACATTTTTATTGAAACAAGCATAAGACTTCAGACAGAAGTACTGGAAGTCTTTAGGAATTTCATACCTTATAAATCAATTTAATAATAAGCTGTCCTCAAGATAAACAAGGCCAAGTGTTGTCTTTCAAAATTCCTGTTTTCATCAACTTTCCAGTATCTCATCATGTGCATCTGCCATCCATCTTACTCTGTAGACTGGTTTTCAAACTAGATAAATGTTTCCTGAACTTCACATTTAGACTTCACGATTATGACCATTTTGCTGCCAAAAAAATAAACAGTAAGACTAATAAGTACTCAAAATTATGTGCAACATTGCATTGATTTCAAGAAGAATTTGTGATTCCATGGGTAAAAATGAGATGTTTTTATTCAGGTTCCTAAGTTTGGGTAAGAAAAGTCATCCCCTGCAGTATTTTCATTCCCACCGTAGACTCCAAAGGATGACATGTTGTTCTTAATAAAAACCACAGCCCTGAGGTGAGCTGTATATTATACACATAATGCAGAAAGGAACTAGGCATTTAACGCTGGGATTCACAGCAGCCACCAAGATGAGGGGAATCATCTAAGACTGGAACACAACCCTGATGGTTTAGGGCCTCTGGAGTGCTGCACGGTGCTTGGATAGGGAAGGGATGCATGAATTCTCTCTGGAGCTGGGTTCCAGGCTGTCTTCAAAGAAAAAGGTGGTGTCAGTTGGCACCAAAGTGCTGGGTGTTGAGGAATTTCATCTGTAGTATAAAGACTTAGTTTCAACATGTTCCATCCGAAAGGATAATCAGTGACTGGAGTATTCATGGTGAGTGAGATTCTAGCTTCAAGTCAGGACTCTGGAAGAAAACTTGAGTGCTTTGGGAAATGCCAACTCTCAAAAATTATGACCAACATGACAGTTTAAGAAAAAAAAACCCCACCGTATTTTAATGTTTAATTTCAGTTTTGCCCAAGAGTATCTGCATTAAAAATTAGACCAAAAAATACTACAATTAATGGAAAATAAAATAAGGGCTGGGCTTTCATATAGCTTATGCCATTTGGCTTTTCTTTTTAAATATTAAAAAAGCACCTGAACCTTGAATTTCTCATCTGGCAGAGTCACTATAGCAGAGCTTTATTATAAGGGGACTAAAATTTTTTTTTCATTAAGTTGTGGGAGTACTCTTTTAAGAAATCCTTGTCATTTATTTTAGAGAATAGGTCTTTCTATAAGTCTAAGCTTCTTGGAATTCATCATCCTATGGTAAGAATCTAAAATGAAGATGAGTTCAAATATTTTTGGACTTCTTTAACAACAGAGCAAAGTAAGAGAACAAAAGTAACACTAACACCTCACAGCCTGTTTTCATGATCTTTATGCTATCTTAGAATATTTAATCCATGATGGTTTACTTTTCAAAACTGCAGATTTACAGAATGGGGATCGGATGACTAACTCATCTTTTAATTTACCATTAGTTGCCTGGAAAATATTAATCATCTAAATAGCCACATGCAGACCCAAGTGTGTAATTGATAAATGCATGTTAGATATTCAATTTATGATACATTTAGCACATATGGTTGTACATCTAGCATTTTAAAAATTGGGTCCCTGCGTAGGATAGACTTGTTTCAGTGTCAAAATTGTTGAAACCATGATAACAAATTACAGTAAGAGATTGACAGCCACATTTACATAGTAGGTAAACTAAACCTAGCTAGCCAAGATAAATACCAGATCTTGGCATTGGGTCATGGAACCTTTATGGTGTCAGTGTGGTAAAAAGCTCAAAATAGAGAGAAAAAGGGAACAGACAGCCAAAAAATTCCTTAATGAAGCATATTCAGGAGAGCACTGTATTTCCCATAAAAGCTGAGCCCTTTTCCATAGTTATTCTGTTCCGAAATGTGTTGCTCTGCAAGGACCTCTTTAAGCTGAACTACTCAGTTCCCACTGTGGTTTTTTACAAGGCAGTGAAGGTGTGCAGAAAGTAAACTGCTAGAATTTTGTTTCTGGACTTTTAGAATGGGATCCCATCATACTAAACCCTATATAAACAAGGGATCAGGTGACATTTACATCTCACAAATTAAGCCAGCCCAACTATTTTCCAGGGTTCCTCCTGACCAAACCCGAAAGCTCCCCTGGTAAATTCTCTATATTTTAGCTGCCTGCATATGCACAGAAATACCTATTTAAATAAGAGATGCAATCTCTCCCACTGAGAGGTCTAGGCAGGCAATTTTAGGCTTCTAGGAGAGGTGCAGAGTCCCTGCTCCTAAGTCTGTTTTGGTTTTGGTGTTTTCACCAGGAATGATGTAGAGTAAAATGCATCTGTAGGAGCAGGGTCTGGAACATCTGTGCTGGCCCCTTTGATCTGCCTGCACTGTCCCTTGGGCTAGCCTGAAGGGCTCACTCATCTGCTTTGTTTTAGAGTCTTTGGTCTTGCCAGCCTTTTGTGGCTCCTTTTTAAAAGGAGTAGCAGATATTTTTAATTGGGATATATCACTGTCTGGTGTTCAGGGAACTGTTTGGAAGTAGAAGTTTTGTCTTTCTGCCTCTGAGTAAAACTCAGAGATTCCTTCTCTCCATTTCAAGCAGCAATGCAAAAAAGAGAGAGAGATCACCGGTACATGCCAGTTTTCAGAAGTAAAAGAGGCAGACTGAACCCTGAGTAAATGTGAGCACCTGCCTTAAGTGGTCTGCATAGCTGTCTGGAGCTACCAGAAAAGTATATGGTGAAGGGTACATAGACTGGACTTACTCTCACCTTTTCTCTAGTCCTCATGAAGGGAATTTAAGAGCTTGTTTCAGATTGTCCTTTGGAGCAAGACACCTAGCATTTTAGTAAAGTAGTACCCAAATTAAGTAAACTGGATTGCAGTCTTTGCTAAATGGAGCAATCCACAGGGCTGGTGAATAAGCTCTGCTTGCAGTACACTCCTGGGTTTGCTGGTGATGAACTATACACATGCTTGATGTTTAACAGACCTTGCTTCATATTAAATCGGAGACATATGGCAGCCATTACTGAAAGAAAGCAATGCATTTTTTCACCGTCAGCAACTTCGATGCTGAAACAGAACAACAGCTCTTACAGCACTCCCAGTTGTCCATATCTCCTCCCAATGGGTCTTTCCAATCTATCTTTTTAGCCCTTCTAGTCTTTCTCAAGCTTGTGGGCTGTTCTAGTCTCAAGCATGTACATCACTCTGCTCAAGGAGTTGTTACTACCCTCTGTGGTTGTTGGTGCTCCTCACGTTTCAATTTTTTTTTTTTTTTAATACACATTCTCTTATTACATTGATTAACAATGTGGATTGCCAGGAGACATAAGGAGCAAAAATCCTGTAATAACTTGAGACACCTTCCTCAAACTAGAATACTCCCCAAAGTATCTTTTAAAAGGTCTCCAAAATTCAGAGTGGGCATTCACAGTATTTTTAGTGTAGTAATTTTTCCACTTCCTTTTATTGTCATGCAAATACCTTGCATACTGTTACTTTTTGGGAGATTGTTCATGATCTCAGGAGCAGTTTGTGTTTCACTGATATTTGCCTCTGACTGCTCAGCTTCGCAAGTTAAAAATGACCTCTTTAATACAAAATTCTTAGCCCCCTCTTTTTGAAAATAAGGCCCTGGAAAGTGTCTCAAGTTGGATACTCGAAACAAAAAGCCTCCCAAACCATTAGTCATTTTTTAAAATCTTGGCTGTGGTCTTTTATTAGTCTGTAAAACTTTCTCACCATATGTTGCACCCTTTAAACAATAAATAGTAACATCAGATGATGAAGGACTGAACAAAACAAACGCTTGACAGACAGTACGTGTGTGATCATCTTGAAGGTGTCATGGAAAGCAGGCCTTTCTGCAAAACCTGCTTGGACATCCCAGCAATCACTTGTTCCTGAAGAGATCTTTCCAAAATTTTTGAGTGCATGTGAGAATACACATTACAGTCATCACACCCTTTCTTCCTGATTTTGAGGACATTTCTTGTCATTTTTTTTCCTGCTCTTTGTTTGCATCAGAAGGAATGAAAATTCACGCTACTGAGAAAGTCTCAGCAAATGTTTTTGCTGTTTTCTTCTCCTAGGGAAGAACTGCTTCTCTGAATGGGGTGTCAGCGTATGTATTTGATAAGGATCAAATACCTGGCCTCCAAATCCACAAAGGGCAGACTGTGATGTGCCTGTCCGTTGCTGAGCAGCAGTTCATACAAATAGTCGCATTGCCTGTCACCAGATAACCAGCAAGTCCCTCTGCCAGTGACTTCTGTGACAACTTAATGAACATCTGTACGTGATTAGCAGGTTAAAGGGTAAATTCAGACCCCCGTGAAGCATAAGATAAATCAATCTTTTTTTGTTAAATGTGCAACATCTGGCGACTTGCATTTAAGTAAGTGTGTCACACCAGATACCTGCCACCAGGACTCGCTATTTTAAACCCTTCGGCATAACATTCGTGAAGGTCTCGGCTCATTCTTTAAGCCTCTTTAAATCACTCACAGCTGAACACAGAACTATTTTAACCTTCACACAGCGGTGCCTCTGCCTCGCACACTTCCCTTCCGCGGACTCCAGCTGACAAGCCTCCTCATCACGAAAGTGTGGTACCACGTCTGCTGCGGGAGGTCAAAGGAAACGTTTTAAGGCCTAGGTGTTTAAAGTGACACCCGTAATGAAAAGGTTAATAGTTTACATCTAATTTCTGTGCTTATGATCAGTACATCTGCTTAAAGCTAGAGCCTTTATTTTTAGGTATAGATGTAAATTATTTTCATCTAATTTAAACTTTTGAAAGATTCAGCTTAGCATGCATGAAGGAATCAACGTTATAACTGCCTTATAAGAAAGCCCTAACAATCTCTAAGAGATGCTGAAGAGTCTGGAGTTCTAGCAGAGTGAAACACTTAAGCACTTGTTTTATTTTCAAGCACATACTTAAGCCATGTAAAAATTACTGGTAGTAAGGATGTATTTTTCCCTAAACAAAAGACAAGGTAGTACAAACATGCACTTCTGAAAAAAAATTTATGACGTGTTTAACATTAGCCTTGCTTAAGTCAGTGGAAGCTGCCCATGTATTTAAAGGTTGCTTTCCTATTTGTGATTATCTTTTTGTCTACTCTACTTCTAAACTTCTTTTGAGACGTTCTTAGTTTAGGAAGCAAAGCATTAAACATTATGAAATAAGTTGTTAGAGGTTTTATTGTTAAAATAAATTAGATGAAACTGAATTAAAATAATTATATAAATAAGCTTTAAAACTAATATAAACTCATAAAAGCTACCAGGATATATTTTATGTGTTCAGTATTTTCATTAGCTTTTTCCTTAAAATACTTACGCCATTGTTCTGGCTTTGAATGTGGAGCTTTCCTCATATTAAGTTTTTACTTTAAGTTTGGACTAAAAAAGAAAACAAAAATCCTCCAAAATACTTAATGCAAAAAATATGTGTCTATGCCCTGGATAGCAAGTTGGCTGGGAAGAGTTTACTTTAGATCGATGATATAACAAGATAATTAATTGGTGCCTTGATAATTAAAAGCAGACCTCACTGCAGGAGGCACTGGAGAGTATGATAACTTTGTAGAAATTTATGCAAATATCTCTCTGAACAAAAAGGAGAAGGTATGGTTTAATCTTTAAAGAAATGAAAATATGTTATTAAAAAATTCTTAGCAAATGCTTTTGCTATCTTCTTCTCCTAATCAAGACTTATGTCTTTAAATGGCATGGCAGCATCTGCATTTGATAAAAATCAAATAAAATATTTCCGTAGAAACAGATGGCACTGGTTTTAATTCTTTATGGCCAGTTCAGGTATTATGAGAATGAATTATGATGTAAGTGAGCTTTGCGTGTAAAGTATCTTCTGACAAAAATTTTGAATAAAGGTACCTTTTGTGTTACCTGTTTCATCTAGATCAGTTCCTCTCATCTGCTAAAATGTAGAAATCAAATGCCTTCAGCAATGTGGCTGCTTGATATTAAAGTCAGAATTTCCTGTCTTTTCCTGCCTAGGTGCTGAGGTGCCTTAGTTATTTTAGGGGTTAAAAGCTGTAGCCACTGATGCGTATATATTAGGCTGTATTCATAGAACACGGCTTGTAGCCTGACTCAAGCTATTACAGTCTAACAACAGTGACCAATAGAAAGAGAAGAAGATCCAAGAAAGCTGAGGTAAGCCCAAACTCTGAAGCAATGTCAAATTAGAAACAATAGCTAATAAGGTGTGTATGGTAACACATCTGGGAATACCAGCATGTACGTCAAGTTTTATATGCTATTAATTCTTAGGAGGACAGGAAGCAAACACAGTGGTTAGCAGCCAAAGGCTGCGAATTTACAGTGATTTCTAACTGGCTTCTGATAGCTCCAGGAACTTGACTAACAAGGTAAATTACTTTATATTTCTTTTTAAAAGCGTTATTAAGGTTATGAATACTTACACAGTGAGAAGGTGCCATTTCACTGTGTAAATAAGAGATGTTATTCATTAGAAATATTTTATTTGTCCTTTCTTGGAATGCTTCCAGATAGCAGTTTCTGAGGCTGGAAGATTTGTAGGATACTGCACTTGTTACTGCTAATAACAATGTTGAAAACTATTAAATGACTACATATCATATGCAGCAACTTAACTGAGCTCTTAACCTTACTGGTACTTTAACTCTATGAGAGAATTTACTTTTTATTTAAACACTGTTTTTGCCAAAACTAACCTCCTAAATTTGACCAGAAATTTCAGCTATCAGTCTCTTGCCTCTGCATTGCAAAATGCTTGCTAGTCTTCACCAGAAAGCAAGCAAGATAAAGAGTTTGTGAAGCACTGTTTTTGTGCTGCACAGATCTTTCCTTTAGGAGTAAATTATCATTGATGATTTTGTTCATCGTTTAATGGTGGAAGAGGCTAAACAAAGCAAATTGTTAAGTAGGTAAAATAGATACAAGATGCATGAGTGTATATGATATAATTTGGTTAGGACTTATTTTTTGTGTCATTTAGATCAGGCATTTGTTTTGGCTGTTTGCTTTAGAGAAGGAAATTCATAACTTTGGATATGAGAGAGTGAATGAGGGAGGGGAATGGATTACTCAAACATATTCTCTCCAAGGTTTTTAAGAACATGCCCAACAAACAGCTGTTAAAACACTCTTTGATCTTTCACTTTTCTGTGATGAGAAAAGACCCTGGAAAATCTGATCCAGATGCCATTGTAATTTAAGAGAGAGGAAAAACAGAAAATAGGGTATGATTAATTTTAAAAGGAGGAACACTAACTACAATAGTATTTATATCATCATGGTATTGATAGTTTTACTGAAGAGGGTACATTACATAAAGTAGTTTATAGCTCTGTACAGGAAAACTTAAACAAATTTATAAGAAGCACTGATTTAATGTCAGAAAAAACATACGTGTTTTCAGGTTCTTTGAAATGACACTTACATGAACATCAGTTAAACTGGTAGCCAATGTGGAGCCTGAGATGAATCAGGAAAATGTTCTTCAACATATAGCACTGAATTCTTTATACCCCTTATACTACCGTTCAGTTTTTCCTTAACATGCCAGAGGACAGAATTTGGCTATTTATAGAAGAAATATTATTTTCTGTGTAATACTGCTTTGTTAATCTAATATGCTGTTAGAGAGTTCTGTTGAGAGGCAGCTAATTGTTTTTCTCCCCTTCCAAGGCAAACAATGACTCTAAAAGTCTACACAAGCCTTTTGCTCTTATTCTTGGTCAATTCTGTGTGGACTCGAACTGTAAGACAAGTTTATGATGAGCTGGATCCTGAGCATTGGTCTCACTACACTTCCGAGTGTCCACGAGAGTGCTTTTGTCCTCCCAGTTTCCCCAATGCATTATACTGTGATAACAAGGGACTTAAAGAAATACCTGTAATCCCAGCGAGAATTTGGTACCTCTATCTTCAAAACAATCTAATTGAAACAGTTTCAGAGAAGCCTTTTGTGAATGCCACTCATCTGAGATGGATAAATCTGAACAAGAATAAGATCACCAACAATGGAATTGAAAGTGGTGTGTTGAGCAAGCTGAAAAGGTTGCTTTACTTATTCCTTGAAGATAACGAATTGGAAGAGGTGCCTGCCCCATTACCAGTGGGCCTGGAACAGCTAAGACTGGCTAGAAACAAAATCTCCAGAATCCCAGAAGGAGTCTTCAGCAATTTGGAAAACCTTACTATGTTAGATCTGCACCATAACAGTTTGTTGGACAGCGCTCTTCAAAGTGACACCTTCCAAGGACTCAACAATCTTATGCAACTCAACATAGCAAAAAATTCACTCAAGAAAATGCCTTCAAGCATTCCAGCTAACACCCTGCAGCTATTTTTGGACAACAACTCCATTGAAGTGATACCAGAAAACTACTTCAGTGCAATACCCAAAGTGACTTTCCTCAGGCTGAACTACAATAAATTATCTGACGACGGTATTCCCCCAAATGGGTTTAATGTTTCATCCATTCTAGATCTACAGCTGTCTCACAACCAGCTCACTAAAATTCCACCCTTCAATGCTCACCTTGAGCACCTTCACCTTGATCACAACAGAATCAAAAGTAAGTGTGTATTGTCAGTGTGGGATCCTACGAAGACATAATTATTTTAAAATGTCTACTTAACTACAAAAAATGCTCTTTGAAATAAAGAGATTAAAAATGTGCTGTAGATTATAGGGAGATGAGCAAGAGGACCTCCCACAGGCCAGTTTTCAAGTCACGTCTAAAATATGACAACCAAATATGTGCATGGAAGTAATACCACATGTGAAAAATGTTCACATGCATACCGAAAAAACACTTTGCAAGCAGATCAGAAGTATGAGTGGATTAAGGAGAATTTGTGCATTCATATTTCACTATAACCATGCCAGTAACCATTTTGTAGGAACAAACTAAACTTCCCACAGAAAGGCTAGGAGTAAATAACCAAGGAACAATAATAAAAAAGTGGGTGTACCAAGTTATATTCAAACAACATCTGTATGACTGTTAGATTTTCAAAGTCCCTGAGCACCTTAGGGACTTCCCTAAACTAACAGAATTTCGGTATGCTCACTTCTTCTGAGTTCCTCTCTGCCCACCCAAATTATGTAGTAGGAGCTTAAGGCGAGGTGCCCTTAAAGCAGAATAAAATATTGGCTGTAGTCAACACAATCTAGTTCAAATATGACTAATGAGAATGTGGATTTTGAATATTTCAGTCTTGAATATCCTTCCCATCTTTTGTTTACTGTGCACAAAATGCTGACACTTGGGTTTAGACTTCAAGAAAAATCTTCTCACTGACTTTACAGAAGCTTTGTCCTATTAAGGTTTATCTCCTCAAATGTCTTCTAACATTTTCCACTTTGTATGAATGAGACAAGGTTTTGTACTGAAGGCAAAAGAAGCCTGTTGTCATGTCATAGTTCTGCTTCTAGCACTGCTTCCAGATTCATCCAGGTACAACGGGGATGTGGTGTTTAGGGACACTGGGTAAAGTATCTGCTCAGTACGTCCTACAGACCTTAAATCCTTTGTTTCATGCCAAAAGCCAAAATCAAAGTGATGACTTCTTATTTATCACTGCACAGAAGGTAACCAAGTCTCTACATTTGTCTTCCTGTCATGGTGATTTAATTGAATAAATGCTTCTATACTCCTGTTTTGTGTCACTGTAGTTCACAAATACACTAAAAATAATGGTTTGGCTTCTGTATGAAACAAGGACATATCAAAGGAAGATACCCATCAATAATTCAGGTTAATTCACTGCATTTTACAAAACAAATGTATGAAACCTTGTAAAAAGAAATCAATTTTGTATAACTGGCACATATTTAAGTGGCCTGTGAGAAGTCTAACAGTTAATTAGAGTTAGGGCTTATGACATATGTTGTTACTGAACATATTTCATTGCCCCCTGGTTACAAAGGGATTTATTTTAATTGCTTCACTGCAGGGCCTCAGGAACAGAATCCTGTCACTTTAAGTGGACACTAAATTGAAATCAATGGAACGTAACCTGTCCAGTTTAAGAAGTGTTTTGTGTCTAGGTAGTATTTAAAGAGCTGCCAAACTATCTTCCTTTCCTAAATAAGTTTAAAAAAGATTAAAAGCATGAAAATCAACCTGTGTAGTATATGCAAACTCAAGTCACATTTTCCAATGACACATGGGTACCCATGAGCCTAAATCACAATAGTTTTCTACAAGCCCTTATTCCTTGCTGCCTTTACCACTTTTCAAAATTCATTACTAACTTAAGCACAACACTGCTTTTAATTAAAAAAAAAAAAAAATTCTTTTTAGTAAGTACATATAAAGTAGTCAAAGTCACCTTAAATGGAATGCAGGTATTATGTAAGGCACATTCTACCACATAGCATAGTTGTTCAAGAGGTAAGGGATAATGACATAGTCTTTATGAGACACTGCTCTCATAGATGATATCTCAAAGGGCCTTTAGGATTGTAAACAAGGTATGTAATTCCATCAGGCGGGAGTAATAAGATATGGCATTAATTCTACAGATTGCTTTTGTCTTCTTAAACCCAGAAAATTGATGATCAGTCATTACTTTAAGATAAAAAATGTAAAAGATTTGAAAGAAAAATAACTGTAAAAAACTGGATCTGGTTTCTCCACAAAAGAGTCCTCCTGATAGTTTACTTTTATGTGTGCAGTACAAGCCCTTTCTATAATATTAATTCTCAGATACCCCTGCACACCTGCCAATTGCTGCTTTATTTTCTCTTGGTGGTTCATAGTTACACTGTTGGCATTGCAAGAGCTCAGACATCAAAATGGTCCAAGGCCTTATTTCTCCAGAGACCATTTATGAAGATATAAGGCAATATCCTGAAGCCCAGTGAAATCAATGATAGCCTCATCACTGGTCTCAGTGGAACCAGGATTTCACCTGTGGTCCCCTGCCCAAGGATCTCAATGGGCAGAGGAAAAAACATACTTGAAAGTTGGAAGCAAAGTCAACATAAAACCAAAACTAATTATGGCTACAACAGATACGCACCACACTTGTTCCATGGCATTTTAAAACACACGGTTACATATTTATTTATGAGATACACATGCGAGGCTCTGGGGAGATGTCAAATGATGGAAAAGGGAGTGTTAGAGGAAGCAAAAAGAGGACAAGGCATGAAAGGATGATGTTGTGAGGGAGCAAGGGTAAGCAGGTGGTATTACAGTGCTATCAAAGGAGCGATAAAAGGGAGCAAACAGTAAGTTCCCCTAGAGGAACACCAGGAGACTGGGATAGCTCCTCTGAGCTAATATTACTCCATGTGTAAAGAAAGGGAGAAGTCCTTGGACTAAGTAGCAATGCCAGTCTATCAGAATCCATTATAGGATATTTGGAAAGAAATGGTTGAAGTTACGGATCCTGACTTACTGTCAGACCCCTGTGCTATAGCTGGTACTGGATTCTTTGCTGGAAGAGCCCAGAAACGTACAGATTTGCAGGGTGATCCTTGGCTGCTGCTGTTAAATATTATGTGAAAAGGAGAAAGGGAGTGCAACCATTCAAGTTGGACTACTGTGAGTGCAGCTAGAGATTACAAGAATAGAACAGAAATACCCTCACAATCATGTATGTCAGAACACATCTACCTTCTAGATCAACTTACTTTTTTAATGTTTCTAAATTATGAGTTTTACTGGACAAGAAACAGGATCTTCTGCGGTTCTTCAGCAGACATATAGTATTAGCCATTAATGAGAAGCTTTTCTGCAGTTTTCTCCTACAGCAGCTCCAGAATCTCATTTTAAAATATTACACCACTTAACAATACTGTTTACAACAGGTGGAATTCATCTTATTTGAATTAACCATCCTAGATTTTTGTATCTAGTTTGGGTTAGTCACACTGACCACCTACTCAGTTAATGGAAAGAGATACACAATTCAGAGGGAAAATCACCCCATCTTAAGGAGCTGTGAATCACTTTTTGGAAGTATTAATCTCTCTCCAGAGTTTATAAACAGAGTCTAAATGGTTTACTTTGACTGACACTTACCCTCTACAAGGATCAGTTTAGCTAGGGTGAATTGTACCCATGTAAATGGACTGCCCTGCCCCTCCTGCTTAAGCAAAATTCAGCAAAATACCCATGAACAGGATTGCAAAAGAAGAGGAGAGAGAGAGGCTTTTACTCCTCTGATAATTTGGGTAGGATTTACCGCTCATGGGAAGAGAACAATAAAAACCCAAACCACTTCATACTACACACCATCAGGAAATAACTTCTTCCTAGGTGGCCTATGATTAGATAACTGCTGCCTCACTTTAAGGCTGGAGTAATTAACCCAGAGAAAACTAGTGCAGTGGGATAGTTTCTAGGTCAGAGAACACAGAGATTTAGAACACACTTGAAGCCATCCTGTCTCCTAAGGACAATAGTGCTGACCTGAAAAGGCAGATATTTTCTGCTACATAGTGTTGATTCACTTGTAAAACTTTTAATAACTGCTTTCATAATGAAAACTCACTCTCAAGCTTCCTGCTTTGTAGCTTCACACATAAAAATAATTTGTAGCTTGTTTCTTCCAAGAATATCAAATGCTTTACAAACATTAATCAAGTTTCACAATATAAGCAAAGACATTTTGATATAATGGATATGAGAAAAGTTTTAGGCCTTGGCCAATTGGATGTATTCATCTAGTTTCCATGACAAACATAAAGTCCATTTCCAAGATGTTGCAAACATCTGGGCAGTTCTTCAAAATGGGGTGGATTTTTTCTTTTGGGAAAAAAAATAATGGTTTTTTTTTTTTTTTTTTCCTCATAGCATTTAACCAGTTTGGGGGATTGCAATCAAAAGATGTGTGCTAAATATAAGGGAGAAAAATTTTGGTAGAAAGCTTTTCTTTTCCTATTTCTGGGCTGCTAAAAAAACTATGCTAAAAAAAAATCTGTTACACACACATTCTCCATTCAACCACTTTTTGCAGGTGGTCTGGGGGCCAACAAGACCCTCAAGCAGTCAGACCAATCACTAAATACCATAATTTCATCAAAGGAATTCGACATCTTTGATAAACAAACACCACTTCAGTGTTTTCTATAAGGCCGTTTTGAGGCTGAAATAGGGCAGTGGCAGCCACACTATTCAACAACTGAAGACAAAATATGAAAAGCATTTTAGCCCAGTGACAGTGCAGAGGTAACTTAGGGGAGACATTGTAAAGAACCCAATCTATTAAACTCTTATGAAAATGAGTAATGATTTAAGCCATAATTTTAAATTTTAGCTGAACTGAAACAAGCTACATATGATTTATAAAGAATTTTAAGGACTTGTTGGCTTTCAGATTAGGAAGAAAAATATCCCATTTCACAAGTTTTATTCTTGCAATTAAAACCAACTGTACTGAAGAATTTGAGAGAACAGGAAAGTACAGATGTTAAAAGTTACAGGCACTATACGAAAAGCTCCTCTGATTCAATACTGTTATCATTTTGAATGTAAGATCCTCATTGGGGAATATTATCAGCTAAAATTAATGTACTGTCATTGAAGTAAGATGTTCAAAACCCCTCAGCATTAACTTTGTTCTTCTCTCTCTGAGGGCAGAGTGCTATTTCTCAATGAATAGTTACCCAGTAGTTGTCTAAATTGGTTTCCTCTCTGTCCAAGGTAAAACTATGCATCTCGTGGCCTTTATTCATAACTGCAGCACATTAAATACATGATTCACTGATTTAGATTACATTATGTTAAGATGCGTTTTTGCTTGATCAAAAAAGCAGTTAATTGTTAAATCAGCATTTTCCAACTCTCACAGGAGCAAGTGTCTCTCACGCAAGTATCAGTGGAAGCCTGTTTTATTTGTTTTCTAAATGAATTTTATCTTCATGAACCTTTCCCATGGAAATTACCTAACATGTTGATCTACATTTTCAGGTGTCAATGGTACTCAAATATGCCCAGTCTCAATTGCCATAGCAGAAGACTATGGTCTTTATGGCAACACCCCTCGCCTCCGATACCTTCGCCTGGATGGAAATGAAATTCAACCTCCAATCCCATTGGACATCATGATATGTTTCCGATTACTTCAAGCTGTTGTCATATAAAGATATTGCAGTGTCACTCTTGTACTGTGAGAGTGCTAAGACACAAGTTTTGCTGGAATGAAACTTGTTCTAACTCATAAATCAAGAAGTAACAGCTTTATTTTTACTTTAATTTTTTCTTTTCTTGCATCTTTTTTATGTCTGAAAAGATTGTTCTTCTTTCAGAAGAGATTTTGGATGGACATGAAACACGTGCTTAACACTTTACCTAAGAATTCCTAATGCGAATATATTGAAAATCAGCTGTGTAAGATTCCAAATACTCCAAATTTTTGGCTACTCTCTCTCTTGTCAAATGCTACAATGTCTATCCTGTTAACATCATTGCTACAGACAAATTATATGTCCTTATTTTGTTACATAGTAACTAACACAATGAATTTGGGTGCACTTGGTTAAACATCAGAACTGCCACTATCTTTTTTAAGATAGTGACTAATTGTGAACAACCACTTAACATGTAAATAACTCATAAATTGCTGTCATCCTTTGAAGACTGATACTTTTAAGGCATGGCATATATGAGGCTTAGAAACTAAAGCAATATACTGAATATATACTGTTGTATGGATTCATTCAGTGTACGACTTCAGAATTGGAATACACTGATCCAACTCAAATCCAGGGACAAGGGAACATGAGACGAAATCTTGGTCTACCAAAGTGCCAATTTTCTGCTGTTTCATTCTTTAGTATTCCATTTCTAGTTTTGACACCATTTCTTGCTGTAGCTTTGGGATAGTCATTGAATATTTGGTTTATTTTAGTTTCTATACAGATAAAACCAAGAACAGTAATGGCACAGTATTTCACACACTAGGTACTTCACAAAAATTGGAATGGCTAGTTAATATAATAGTGATAAAGAGAAAATTAAGAAATTAAGAGATACATCCCTTCCCAATTATTTACTGAACTAGCCAAATATTTGCATAGGAATTTTATCAGTTTAAGCAAATACAGTCAACTAGAGCAGTATTTAGCTATCTGCTGACTCATATACACACACATAGTAACATTGGATTTTAGAGAAGTCCAGGTATTTAGAATACAGCACATTCACAATTCACTAACAAGGGAGATATCAGCGGGCATCTTTTTATGAAATCTGGTTGCTTTTTTTCTATTTTTATAAGATAGTATTGGGATTTCAATACACAACTTGAATATTAGACTCAACTATTCACTGGGAGAGGATGACATTTTTATTTCTGATAGCCAGCACAACAGACTATCCATCAGTCATATTATTTTAGTCTTCTTGTATTTGTAGATAGAAGCAATTAGTTGCTCTTTGATAGCTTGCATCTATTTCTAACATTTTAAGACTGGTCTCAGTAACAAGCATTTAAAGACTATGCATGCGGAATAATTTTTTTCTTTGAAGATGAAGCATTTTCTTAAAAGTAGATTTTAAAAAGGGTTGAGAACTGCAATTTCTAACATTCAATCTCTTTTTATCTGAAAATCAGGCCTTATTCTGCTCCAGTGCACTTGTGGAAATAACCCAGTATAGAAACCCAGCATAGAAATAACCCATTCAAAATCCTATCACAAAAACATTTACTTTTGCAGTTCTTTTTATGTGATTGCTGAGAAACTCCTGCCCTTCTAGCAAAATATTTTCTGTACCTCTGTGTTCAGCCTATATGAAAAAATACAGATTTTAAAGGTCTCTACAATATGTATGCATGTTTACCTATGTTCTTTACTCAATAATAGCATAATAATTTATTTTTTTGAAAAAAAAATTATGTGACAATACTACTAATTAAATTATAACAATAATTATGTGCTTGTACTGGGAAATTAATTTCTATTTTAAACAAAGAACAAATATACATACTCCAAAGTGAATATTCACAGGCATATATGTATATTATCAACATTATTTACAGTCCTAACTGATCATACAGCAAAGCGTCTCGAAGTTCCAGCCAAAAGTTATGACCCTTTCAGGCATTATATACATATTAAAACGGAAAAGACTAACCCTTGCCCAAAGAGATGTCAAGCTTATATATGAGAAGGGATGATATATAAAATCATATAGGGACACTGAGGCATCAGTGTACTCAGTTTTCTTGATAGAGGCATTATGTGACAAAATCAGGGGCCCACAATCTGATGAAAACACTTTTAGCAGTTATTTTCCACCAGCTGGCCTAATATTAATTGATTTTTCCAATCCACTGGAGGGTGGAAAGCCTTATAAATTAGTTCTTCAAAAGTCAGTACTATCTTATGGGACTATTTTTTGGACACATGCAGATTGATCCTCAAGACTTGTCCCTGTCAAATCCCAGTTAATCTGAGTGAAGATAAAAATTCATGACACATCCTTGGGCAAACTTTTATTGGCTGCTGCCACCAAGTGCTCTGTGTTCCACACCTTTGATGCCACCCGCTGACTCCACATCTGGGAATTGTTTAATAAAAGGAAAATCCTAAGTATCCTCATTTAGGCTAATTTGTCCCATCTTGATTCCCTCTCCTAGAACCAGCAGTATGAAGTAGATTGAAAAAAGTTCTGTTACTGCAGTGACCTTCACAAGAGAAGTCAACTCTGGTTGGGGTTTGAGCTGCTTTACTGCATGCATGTCTCTATTTGCAACGGTCTTAATGTGCTTAAACATTCTGGGAAGTTGGTGAAATTTCCCCTTAGATGACAATAGCAGGCCTAAGTTACATTATTATGTGGAACTAAACAATGTAGGCTTTCAGCCACACCTCATTCAATCCATTCCTTATGCCAGAAGACTATAAAGGAAAATGTAAAACACAATGTCCTTTTGCCTATGAAGAGAGTCCCTAAAACAATGTAAAAAGCATCGCTGTGCTTGAAAGTCTGATGTTAATTCTTCCTACTCCAAGACTGATCTAAAACTCCCCACTGATATTTCCTGGTTCAGAAAAAAATTGCAGTCTTTTCCACTGCAAGGAGGGAGGAACAGACAGCTCAGCTGTCCTGTCTGAACCCACAGCTGCCTTCATAAAGCTGACATTTGTTTCACTTAATTGTCAGAGCACATCACAAACAGTTTTGAATAGAATATCATGTACAGAAACAAAGACATTTACAAGTATGAGAAGTTGAGAACAAAGCAGGTCACCTTAAGCACACTGCAGTTGTGGTCAATCACTAACCAAACCACAAACACCAAGTGCTTTGCCAGAAATGCTTATTACGTATGAGTTAATTTTGAAATTATGGCTGTTAACACAGATGTGCTATCACCTCAGTCCAGGGTACAGACAGTTGCTCTGGAAAGAAAACCGTTAAAACAAAGCGAGAGGCTCAAGAACTGAGAAATAGCCAGACATTTCTGACACGTCTGCCAGCTTGATTGGAGGCTGGATGCTGGATCTATCAAAAGACTGTGTGGTTTTATAATGCAGCTGGCTCTGTAGGAAGAAAAGTCCTTTATAGATGCTGCCAGCATAGCTGAAAATTCAGCCATATGCATGAATCTCCTTGCTCCATACTCTTCCCTGGAATTTTCTGTTTCTTTCTCAATATTCCAAACAGTTTGCTACCACTTTCTTCTTCAATTTTTTTAATGAAAAACACCACCACAACAATCACCTGCAGAGATGCCTGTGACCACAGCAGCTTGTATGACACTTGAAGGAAGAAACACAAAGACTAAGAGGTAAAAATTTGAAGACAACTAGAAAGCCAATTTGCATGTTTGTAATTACTAACTCCAACACATATCCTGTGTCACTGAAGGGATCTTCATCCACCCTTGCTGCACCCAAATGGTTTCCAACATTTGCCACAAATACTTGCTGTCATTTTTCTGGACTAGAAAAACTATTTGCTGATATTATATTGCAGCTAGTTTTGTCATCTATCTGGAATCAGATTACTGTAACACCTAAACTGCTGTGTTGGTTGTTAAACAGCTAATATCCCACTTCTGCCATGTGTGGCAGAGAATCTTTGACAACGTGGAAGTCAGCAAGTAGACTTCCTCCTCTTGACTGAAGTCTCCTCCATAATTGCATTTTTTTCCCCAAAACCTGCTTACCCATTTAAACATAGAGGGTAGCTCTACAAGGCACCACACTGTCTGTGTAATGATACTTAGGAGTAGTACTAACCACTTCAGGTCAAGTGTAGGAAGTAATATGCATCATTTGCATCATGTTCTGCCTTAGCTAATTTACCTGCTTCTCCATTAGTAGAGGTAATATTGCTTCTGAGTCCTGTGCTTGCTCTGTCAGCGCTAGTTCAAACAAATCTATACTGTAATGAATTTGAAACCTTTCCCAATACAGTTATTTCTCACACCCCTTGCGCTGTTGCCAACAGCCTGGGTACTCTTCTTACTGCTTTTGTCTTGGTTTCTGTAGCACACGCGTTTGACCAACCCATCTGCCTATCAGCTTGATTTGCTTTTGTTTCTTCAGTGTTTTTTAGCTGACGCACGTTTCTGCACGTTGTGCTAATGGCTGTTCTGATTTCATCTGTCTCCTGGCGGTTCAGCCACATCTGGGTTTCTCCAGGGGAAGCACCGTCCTGACTGCCGCACATGTCCCGCAGCAGAACAGCCTGCCCTGCTGCTCACAGCATTCACACCTCCGCCTACGCACATGCAGGGACACAGGCTGATGCTGTCATGTAGATAGGGTATAGCTGGAAATCTCTTTTCCAAGGCTTCCCCTCCCCGCCCCCAGTCTTTTTTGTAGGAAAATTAGTGAAGAAACTGGATTCACATCTTCCACAAACAAAAGCTGTTCCTAATTATGGGCTGGGGCAATAAAAGTTACGTGTGGAATCAGCAGCTCTCAGTGAAGCTAGGCTTTTTCAGTAAATCATTTATTCATTAAAATGCTCCGTAACAGTTTTTAAGAATTATCAGTGAATTCAGTAAAAACATGCAAATAGTTTCAGCCATGGGAAAGAAAAAAAAAAAATTAAAACAGTACTCGTGCTTCTTAGTTAATAACCCTGTTGCTAAGACATCCATGTAGCATGATATGCTCTGCTCCAGGTAATGAAACACTGGAATTTGTCTGACATCATACTCCTACTACTAGGAAGCCTATTTCAAGGAGGGTAATCTCCTTGTGATGCTCTGCTTTGTTTCAGGACTTGAAATTATCACCGATTCTCTATCGTGGCAGTGAGGATAGCCTTCATGGTATTATAGGATCTAGGCTCAAATCCTTGTCTGAATCAGAAGCAGAGTGAACTGGAGTATAGATTTTTTTTCTCTGAAGAGGCTGTTTTGAGCACCAGACTAGAGGTTCACTGTTCTGTGAATCCTAAGATTTGTTTCTTTTAATGACTGGAACTGTTTCAAACAAAAAAGACTGATAGAAACCCTTCTCAACACTGCTTAGCAGCAGAATAGGCAGGAGTTACACCTAAAATGTCTTCTCTGAAAAAGGTGCCAGGCACAGGCCCCCCAAATTCCCTGCCTCTTAATTACTGGCCAAATGAGGAAGTTAAAGGTGTTGGTGAAGATTTTCTCTGAAGGTCATTGTGGTTTGGATCTTTTAAAAAGCTAGTCATTTATGTGTTTGTTTTGGTTTGATGCAAGTTCTTTATAATTCAATTTAAAATACAACATATAAACATGGTGTGAAGTTTATTTTCCATTTCAATAAGAAGATGAAAATATTTAATTCTTAGTCAAATAAACATAAATATTTTTATATTCATCTGACCATCAAACAAACAAACAGAAAAGCCAATTTTCTGTTTTTGAGCCAAGATTTCCATGCTTTCCTTTTTTTCCTCCGTTGTTCTTTTTTTACATTTGCATTCTATCTGGTATCATGTAACAGACTTATCAGGTATGGAAGAACATTGAGAATGATTTCAGCTGCAATATTATGCATGCTTCTTATTCTCCTCAAAGCATTAAGAAAACTTGTGCCTGTATTTTCTTCCTTTTGCGAGGTCTGTGTACAGGCCCCCTTTTTCCTGCTGTTTCAACTGCAATTGTTGTCAGAGTTTGTGCCTGTGCGGGAAACACATCACTCCCAGGGATTCAAGGCTTTCTGTGGTGCCTGCTTTCCTCATATGTAGACATCCACTGCCTACCTCCTGAAGTTCTCATGGGGCTTATTCCTGGTGGTTTAATACTACCGCAATACTGGGATTTTTCCCAATGTTGGTACTATGAAGGACGGAGCAGGGTAAGTCCTGTTGCTGCTGGGCTGATGGAGGAATGGCAAACTGTGGGCCTTGTGTCTGAGGAGCTGAAGTAGGTGCCCAGCAGCTCAGGCTTATGAAGAGGTTGAATCGAGTGGTAGGAATCAAGGCAAGAAAGGGTTTCAACAACTCAGTGAAGTCTGTTTTATCACAAACATGCAGAACGGAAAATCAGCACACGACAGACAGAGATGAAGATGTAATTAGGGCAAACTGTCAGAATAACAAGTATGTGCTAATACTTGTATAGGTGGGAAACAGAGAGAGAAGTAACAATTAGCTCTGGCCAAGGATCAACAAGGATGAAAAATTTGTTTCAGGCTTGGAGGATCCTAATACTGACTGAAGCCCAAAAGCCCACCTGATGCATTCTGCTTGGCACATTAGACCCCTATAAAAATTCTATCAAATTTAGAAAAAAAACCCTAAAATCTTGGTATATCAGCCATGCTTTCTGTCAGCAGTCATACAGGACTGTTCCCTGAAATACATTTTATTTTACAGCAGACCTTAACCTCAAATGTGTCAAGAAGAAATCAGGAGACAAGTCCACAGCCTCATCTATATAAATGTCAGCAAACAGTCCCCTTTAGGTGGGAGCTGCATGTCCTCTGGAGGACAAATATACTTCTAAAGTAATTGCCTTACTCCTTGTCATGTTTCCTTCAAGCAGCCATCCACATAGATTGAAGTATCTTAATGTCCATAAACTACCTGGAGAAAAGACAGCCCAGTTCTTGCACTTCCTTTCCCACAAGGGAGTCTGGAGGCTGAATGAGGGCCAAGGGAAGGAAGGATCCTGGTTTGGCTGGGGAAATATTCATGTCAGCCCCTGGTGACTGGAGACATGAGCCAGGCTTCCTGGATTGGGATGTCTAAACAAAAGGTGGGGGAAAAAAGGCAATCTAAAAATAGGGGATTCTTCTTAATGAACTTCTGGATTTTAAGCACTCATAGGGTTTATAAAATTGTACTTTATCCGTGTGCAACTGGACTAAAAATGTCACTGTTTTTTAACCAAAGCTGAAATTCTCTATAATCAGTGACTTCAGGAACAGGATTTTAACATAATCACTACCTCAGCCTCACCTGGTTCAGTGCCATTTGTCACTGAGTCCATGTGATGATCTGCTGCACCTGCCTCTCGAGTCATGCCAGCTCAACTTACCAGTGCAGATGGGAGACGTCTTTGGAAACCTATGCATGAAGCTTGGGCAGTTTGCTGTTAAGGCATAAAACCAGAGGGACTTCAGAGAGAAGAAACAGTGGAAAGCTGTGAATGCAGAAATGGAAATCTTTCTGTCCCCCAAAACTGGCTTTTTTGATTGCACTGACTGACTTAACATTTGCAGAGTTTTCTGATAATGGGTAATGATTTGTCCCTTCTTGTTTACCTTCACAGAGGTAAACAGTAGTTTGGTGATGTGGATGGGTTTGTGACATTTTTTTTCCATACTGACCATTGTGATCAGTTCTAAGCAGTCATTGGTCAGTTCTTCCAAGTCTCCAGAAACTCTTTAAACATAACAGTTCAGGCACAACCCAGCAGTTATAAGTGCTGCTGAAGGCTCATGTAAACATATCCTTTGTTTAAAAAAAAAAAGCATCTCTCTTTTGAAAGCTGATACTGTTTTCAGGGATAGTATGTCAAATACTCCCACAGTTTTCATTAACTTTTTCATCATTTCAGAAACCATTTCCATAACAGTTCTGAAGAATTCATGTGCCTTATTTAAAAGATAATAAACTTTCAACAAGCGTATCTTATCATTAGCAGACAATTTGAAATGTTTTAGATAAATCTTTTCATATTGATCTGCTAGAAGACACATATTTGCATCCCATTGAAGTGAAAACACTTAAATTGTCCCTGCTCTGTGTGTGTAGAGACACATATTTTAAGACTATTTTCAAATTCAACAAAATGCCTGAAGAACCAGGTATCTCCTAAGCTGGTGACTGCAGGCTACTTGCTTGCTAGGAATGGAGTAAGCCCTCAGACCAAAGCCTTCCAGCTTGCCTAAAGGCGAGTGGGACATGCTGAAGCCCTGTGCTTCCTACAGCTAAAAAAACCCTGAAAGCACTGCAAATTAGTTAGCTCATTCAGCCCTTGACCAGGATTTGGTGGTGCTTCCCCCTCTGCATCACAAGATCATGGAGTTATGTTGTCAGTTGTTCCTGAACCGTGAGCAGATACAGTGTGGAAAGGGAAGTGATGGGATAAAGCCCAGTCGTATGAACAAAATCAGTTAACAGATTACAGCCGAAGTGGCTGTGGATGGTATTCTTTACTTAGAAAGGTATATTAGCTCTTGCCACAATAAGGGTCTTTTTCACTTGAGAAAAATGCCCTTCTACAGTATTGTAATTGTGGAAAAACCGCCTATTCAGGGAGAATCCGTAGAGATCTCAAAAATCTGTGCAGGAGCTTCAGCTGTAGTTGGTATCAATTTTACGCAGTACTCCCAGATATATGAAAAGGCTTTTGTTGCAGCCAGTATCTGGCCAAGTAACAAAACAAGTGTATTTGTCATTTGTCATGTCACCAAGATAAGCACAACTTGATAAGGAAGGAGACAAAGGCAGTCAAATACTAGAAGAGAGAGGATGAGAGATGTGAAAAAGAAGACTAGGGAGGGAAAAGAAGAGAAGGAATTTGAGAAGGGGGGACAAAAGAGGAAGAAGGAAAATAAGACTAATTTAGAGAAGAAGGAAGCTTGAGAGTAAAAGGAGGGGAAAGGAGACATAAAGAGCTCAGATGCTTTTTGGGAGAAAAACAGAAAGCCTGGAAGCTTGGAAACTACTGGTCCACAATGCCCTCTTGTAGCAGTGCTGTGGTCTTTCCTAAAACCTGAGACTTATAACATCTCAGCCTAGTCTAGCGTTACTTCTTTTGGGAACTGGCAGGACAGCAACAGCTAATAGTAAGTGTTTAATATTTGTAATGCTGTCTAAAGCACTGTGATTAATACGTAATCCAATATTTGAGCCCTGTCCAAACACAAAGAAACTGTGCCGATGTGAAAATAACACCCATGAGCTTTCTTCAGATCATGCATTACTGTATTCTGTGCACTGTTTCATGCTGATGTGGAGCTGCCTTTTAGAATGAATTCCAGAAGGAATATGGTAATACACCACAGCCATGAATTTCGTTAAAGATTTGTTGGAAACCACATGAAGAGGCAATGTCAGCTGGCAAATCAACTCTGCAGTGTTCTCAGGCTTAACCTTTATCCTGTAAACCATATGCTTCTCCATGTGCTTAGTTTTATCAGCTAATGTTTCAGACACTGCCTGATATAAGATCCATGGTCTACTAATTTTCAGTGGCACGCTAAGTTGTTGTTTTTTTCAGAACTGCTATGGCCCCTTAAATACTTTCAGGGGCTGAATCATGGCTTAGATGTACTACAAGCTCCAAAAGCAAAGTTTTGCTTCTTATTAGCTTCCACTTAACACCATGCAATGAAAAAGTCCTCATTTTTTTCTAGGAATACCAGAAAAAAAGAGTGTCCATGCTGAAGGATAAAAGTCAACATTGGATGGTTATAGAAAGAATGTTTAAAGAAGTTCTAAGTACAGTCCCAACACTGGTTAACCATAAAATCTTTGACATCTCAACTCTTGTAAATTGGATGGCTTTGTAAATTCATCTTATTCATGACAAGTAGACAACTGGATACTTAATCTTGGTTAATATGGACCAAATTCAAATTTAAATTCAGATTGCAGAATATCAGAAATAACTCGCAGGAATTTTTTCACTGGAGAACAGGTTACCTTTTTTTCAGGCTTTTTTTTTTTTTTTTAATGGCAAATAAACATCTGATCTTACATCCTTTGGGGTTCCAGGAATTTAAGAGTGAATTGTTTATTACATGGATAGACTGGGTTACTTTGGTCCCAAATGCATTCTGGCCAACAAATTGACAGTGAAAACAGCAGCACTGTTTTGAAATGGCCATGACAGCAATAGCAACAAAATTCAGCTGTTCCCTCACCCTGGACTATGAAGTCAGTGCAAGAGTCATTCCCAGACAGTGAGGGTGACCTTATGGGCTCCTATTAAAAAATGAAGAGAAAAGAAAGGGGTGAAAGGAAAATTGCATGAATTTCACTAAGTCCTTTTCTGCTTTAACAATATCTAGAACACTGCTAAAAGAGACTAATTTTGAGGGCTGAATTTCAGTGACAAACAGGGGGGAAAGCTGAGAAGAAAGGACTCAGTAGCTCTTGTATCAAACCCCTCTACCCACAGTATTGTTTTTTGGCTCAACCTTAACACAACGGCATATTTATTTCAAAACATAATCTAGTTAAGGAAAAAAAATGTTGTTCTGGATCATGCATTCCCTCTCCACATCTACACATCTTCTTGCCAGAATCCCACAGTGGTAGGGTTGTTCTTTGTGTCAATAGCACATGATTGAGTGATACGTCTGCTCGTTTCAGTATGTTGTTTTCCAATTAAATATATATGTAGCACACAAAAGAAACATACTGCATACACATAAGACACATAGGGTAGAGGAAGAAGCACAAGAGTGAATAAAATATATTATGAAATGAAGACTTTCATGAAACTGGTTTTAGTTAGACAAAAATGAAGCTTTTAACCATAATCAATGCTTCAAGCTATTCCGGAAATAATCCAAGAGAAATGAAATGAGAATAAGGTACATGAATGCTTCTGGGTTTGCAATAGTAACAGCTGTGTCTAGAGAACCTGGGCAAGGGGGTTTGTTATTCAAATATGTCTGGTTTATAAGGTATTTTCAATTTATGTATACATCTCTGTCCATTAAAACAAAGAAAAAATCCAGGGCAGAGCACACAGGACAAACGCCATATGATCTTCAATAAACAGCCTTATAATCAAACACCATGTAATTAGTGCAAGAATTGAATGCCAAAAAATATGTTGTGATTCCATGAAATGTACCCTTAAGGATTTGTGAAAAAGAATAGATATTCTAGGACCTGTGCCCATTTATCCCATTCTGTTCCACATGAAAGAAATTATATTAAATCAACTGAATATCTGGAAAGAATTAAATCATCATCTCTCATTGGCAAGCCTAAAGGAAAAATTCACAAGAAAGCACAGTTTTATATAATAAAAGTTCTCATGTTTCATGGAGTAAAAGGAAAAAAATAACTGCCAAAGGGAAAGTTTTTGTTGCCTTTGGTTATTCTTCTTCTAGACAATATATTATGGAGTTTTCCTCTGCTCCCTTTTATTATCTTTATTCAATGATCTAATGTTGCAGACACAGTACCCAGAGTTATTTAAATGAAACCATTTCAAACTCTATCGCAGAAAGTCCTACAGGAACAAACTTTTCTTTCTAGCAGCTGATACAGTGACAGTCATTGGCACTATACAGTAGCAACCAAAACAGACCAGTCCCCTCAGCAGGATTCTTTTTAATGATAGAACTGTCTGGCTTTTTTACTGCCCTCGAGTTCTGTTTAAAGTAGCATATGGGCCAAAATCTGCCTTTGTTAATGGTGTTTCAGAGGTGTAAATGAAAGCTAGGACTTTCTCCAGCAGACCAAGCTCACCACCAAATGATTTACCTCAGAGATGGCTTTAGTTCAGTAATGAAGTTTTACAAGTCACTGTGCACTGTTCTTTAATTTATATTTAGTTTTGGCGTATCGTGCTTGTGTATTAGCTATCATTAAACTACCATAAAATTTTCAGGGCTCAACTTTCATTTAATCTGCACTCTGATGTGAAAATCTGATGATTTTCACCAGATGAGGCTGCATCCCTCAGACCTCATTAAGGAGAAGACATAATCTGTGAATACTAGAGATTACAAATGAGATGCACACTTACATGTCTGCATAACAGAGATACACTGATATTTCTATTTTCCTTCCAAAAAACGATCATGTGAGCAACTGGTGGCTCAGCATCTTATTTATGGATTTAGCAGCAACATCCATTCCTGGGTGTCCCTCTTACAGCTCAGGTCATTCGTCAGTAGGTCTTAGTCCTTCCCTCACTCTATTCCATGCCCTGCTGATCTCCCACTGCTCATTTTCCTTAGACAAGTTGATTTATTCACACTACTTGATCTTTAACATCTGTGGTGAGCACTCCCCAATCTTGTGCTGCAGGCTATGTTAAAGAAACTAGAATTTGGAATGGGAAAACACGGAGCTTACTCTTTTTCTTCTGTAATTCTCCACTATTCTATGTGTCTTCCTTGCTGCTATTAATTTCTCCCCCACTCTTCTTTTGGACCCCTCCTTCTTCCTGCTGTGGTCTGAATTTTGTCACTACATGCTATACTGTTTCCTATGCCTGAACTATTATTCCTATGCATGGCTTTTGTCAGTATTTTTATAAAGCTCAGTTATTAGAATCTCTTACTTCTGGTCTCCAGTTCAGCAATTCCTATTTTTTTCCTTTTTTCTCCTCACATGTGATCATTCAGACACACTTCATACATTAAAAATGTACAGTTTCAAATCGTCTTCCATGCCTATCATTTTGACCACATCAGGCTATAGCTGAACATTTCCACTTACTCCCTTTCCCCAGCTGATGAAAATCAAGCTTGTGATCTTCATGTAGGACTTGTTCATTTGGAGCAAAAATCTCAGTTGCTTGTTATCACACAATCCAGTTCATACATTTCTGTGATTTCACACCAAAACTACCAAAGGATTTTCACCATCATTGCTCCAGAATCTATTGCTCTTACAGTTAGAAAACTTTCAAGTTCCCACCCAAATCTATATGTGGCTGATGTAGGCCCTTTTGCCATGGTGCCAGCAGATATTTTTTTTTCTGGTTTCTTACAGTGGACCAACTGACTACCAAAAGGAATCAGCAAAATAACTGTGGGCATCTGGGCAAACAGCACTATAATCACCACATTGCTCATCAAAGGACAGAAACAGAAAAAAGCACCATTTATACAATGAAATTTAACACTGTTGCTCTTGTGCTTGGATGGAGAATTTTCCTCTGCACCAGAGCTGGAGTAATTCCCTCAGTATAAAACTGGATGAATCTGGATTAATTTGGGTTTCCTGACTTCATGAAACTTGCATAAGCTGAAACTTCCCCTTGAATGATTCCCTCACACATTCACCGGCACAGCTTTGTGTGAAAATGGGACATTAGCAAACTTGAAGTAGCACTGAGACACATTACAACTGCAGTTACTTTGAATCCTACAACTTTACTTTTCCTTTCCATGTCTCATCCAGTCCTTGTGTATTTTCCCAACACTTGCTTAGATCTGGTGCTTAAGTTTTAGTTTATCTCTTCTGGATGACATACAGTAGTGAATTTTCACTCAACAAAGAATTTTACCTGTATTTTTGCTATATAGGCTGTGCTAGATAAAAGGTCTTTCATCAGCTAACTCTGAACCTATTTCTGTTAATGGCAACACAGAGATGACATGAGCAAATGCTGATTGCAGTTTAATTTTAAGCAGCAAGAGTGACAGGTTGTGCAGGCAAGGAAGCAAAACAAACCAACCACCCTAAAAGACTGTCCTGCAAATTGGATGTTTTAAAGGCCATTTGCTTACACTACCTTGAAGTTCTGTGAAGCTACCAGGATCTGTCTGTGTCTCTGTGTGTGTGTGTATGTGTGTGTGCACAAATTAGAAAAACACTATTGGAAAACACCACATACATTTCAAATAGAAACTGAAAAGCAACATTTTAATACTTCAGTTCAACCAAAAATAATCACAAAGTATTAATTTAGGTATTTTTCTTGGATACTTGCCTTTAAAAATATGGCTAATGTCTGACCTGTAAAATGGTAGAGAAATTCACATATTGCTCTTCAACCAGTAATAGTTTCCTTTATTGTCATGCTGCACTTTTGCTGAACTGCTATCTGGATTGACATTTTCTACAAGCTAATATTTTTTTAAAGATGTTTCCAAATATTTAACTGATAGAAATGGAGATCTGGCTAACATTGTATTTCACTCCTGTTTACAGTCACATTATTTTATAGATAACAGATAAAACAACATAGTAATTCTAACAGCTAAAGAAAATTAGTATTTTTCCTTAAAGCCTGTGAGAAAAATCTAGATTCTCACATTCTTTGTGCATTAGTGTCTCAAAGGACATGTTCCTAAGTCTACTCACAAAAGAAACAGTTTAAAGCAGAAATTCAAAACAAATAAACAGAAATATTGGCTGAAGGGTGGTGTGTCTCTTATTTACAGTGTCAGAGGTCCTGGAGTCAGGCTGTGGTTAGCCATGGCACAGACCAGCTCCGTCCGTCTTGCTCCATGCGACCAGTTCTGTCACTTCTGCCCCGCGTTCCCCAAGTGCAGCATCCACCTCCCACCCTCCCTGCCGAGTGCCACGGTTCCCCCTGTACCTCTCAGCTGGGCCAGTCGGAGCTGACTGGCTGCTGTCAACTGGAACCAGGCACCCAAAGGCAGGAGAAAGCCTGAAAAGCTCTGTTGTAGTTGGGGTTGGATCATCTAACGGGACCTACACGCTCTCAGAAGCTCTACTGGGAAATATATCTTTTTAGCCCGGTTTTAGCCTTGTCACCCCCCATCAGATGACCTAGTGCTGGTGTGGATATAGCCATTGTATCACTCAAGCTACCTGCATGCATCTGTGAAGCAGGATGGTCTTTCCTCTGGCACATGAACTAAGCTGTGAATGCTGTCTTTTGCTAGGAGGAGTAGTAAGGAGGGCTAGTAAAGTTGGTGTACCTTCTCCCTTCCCCCTCTTCCCGCTCCCTGCTACCATGAGTCATCCGGTGGGCCACCGTGGTGAAGCTGCTCTCCTCCTCTACAGCTTATCTAAAACTCTTGGTGCTGTTCCTGCCACTGCAAAGCAAGTATGGACCATGGCCTTTTTTTTTTCTTTTTATATCAAATACTTCAAAGAAACTGCTAGTTAACAGAAAAGAAAACTTCCATAGAGTGGAGAGTGTTACGGGGGGAAAAAAAAAAGACTTTTGTTAAAAATCCTCCAACAACTGACTCTATGAAAACATATGTAATTTAAAAAAATTATTTCCATGTTATTAGAGTAATGGCAAGAAAACAAAATGTAGACAGTCAGTAGGACTGGCAATAGCAATCAGGCTGAAGTTCAGCTCAGCTCTGGATATAGAAACACATCTATTTTGCTACAATCACTTTCAGCTATCACCTGCAGCTCTATTTTACAGTGTATGTATTTAATTAAATTAATTAGAAAAAGAATCTGCTTTGCAGACCTGCATATTTTGAAAATCCTAAATGTAAGGTTACAAGTTTTATATTTTATAAAATCCTATGAAATATATTCCAATACTATATACATTTTATTTCTGTTTTTTGCAATGAGATAACGATACTTTAAAAAAAAATATTAAAATAACTTTTAAGATTAAACCCAATTTTTTTGTTTCAAAACACCTGTAAAAATAGTTGGGGAAAAAAAGGGAACTATTTTACCATTCATATCCCAGCTTTATAAAGAACATTTTTCTAGTTTTTTTTCTTTCAGGGGAAGACAGTCACATTCAATCCTTGATTCCATAAGAGATTAAGGGAATGAATATATTTCCCAAACAACAGACCAGAGCAACGTAGGTTAATGACAGGAGATCTTCTCTTGAGATCAATGCCCTCAGAGTCACTAACTTGCTAGAAGAAACAATCAAAAGGAGACAATGCATAAATGCCACTGAAAGATGGCCCTTGCCAGAGAACATGAATGCCAACTGCATGTCTGACACACTGGTGCCTAAGCAAAGTATGATAGTGACTGGTTTATACACTGCACTAATAATTCCCAGATTATGTTCTGCAGGTTGGAATAATTATAACTTCTTTGGATCACTGTAGGTGAGAGTTATTTTCTAGTGAGTTGTACTGACATTGTAAAATTTAAGATACTACAAGTAATTAATATTCATGCATTTTGAAACAAATTCAAGAAAAATGGGTCGTTTTTATGTTACAACTGTAGGATTAAATGAAGGCATTCAAATGCAAACAATCATGCTATCTTCTTTATAAGCATTTTTTGAACATTTTAGAAGAACATTCAGAGGGCATAAAACACTGTAATATATGCAGTACAAAATGTACACCTAAGAACACACATACAATTTCATATTCAAACATCATAGGAAACTGGGTAAAATTTATGCCAATGAGAAAACCAACTTTAATTCATGACCTCAATTTCAAATTTACTCAGGATGTTCAGGACATTATGGCCCTCATTATGCCACATATAATCTTTTACAGTCTCTATCCGTGAAATAAATATAGAGTAACAGTCTTCACTATTTCTTTTGAATAAATGGGTATGTCAACATACAATATATGATACAAAGCCTGTGCTCTAGTGAATTCCAAATCCTTGTCTTATTGGACCTTGTTTCTGGTTTATTTTTCCATCCCAAGCAAAACATCATAGATCTTTTAGTGATAAATATGATAACCCAGCTCTGAACTGTACTTGTTTAGCTAAGCAAAAACCCTCTGAAGTTTTCCATCTCTGGGGCCAGGAACTGCTTTTTCCTGAAAGGGTCTAACACCACCAGTCCACAGGCTGGGCTGGAACAGCAGACAATAGCTCTGGATGTTAATAAAAACCATTCTGTGACACCACATGCTTGCATACTCAGCAGTGCTATCTTATGTTCAACTATGATTAAAGAAAGAACAGAGATTTCTTTCCCAACTCCTTCTCAAAACTGATGCAAATTATACCTCTTAAACAGCAAACTGTAAATTTGGTTTTAGAAGAATGGCAGTCTGTCTAATGTGAGTGGAATATAACCCAAGTATGTGAGTCTGAAGCTCTGACTCCTGTTTTCGGCCTCAGTGGGAATTCCTGAGACTGCCTTCATTAACGAGCTACAGTATAACCTGCATATATCTGTCTGCATGCACATAGCTGATAGACCGGTGAAGCACAAAATACACATTTGTTGTCACCCAATTAATTTCAGAAGTTTGAAAGCATTAGTAACAAGGCAGAAAAAACCTGACCCGTTATGATTTCTTCAGCAAAATCTTCACAAAATACATCTCTCCATGTCTCCTATGCATGTTTACATGGAATAAGGAAAAATGTTACCTTAAGCACCAACCTCAATTTAGATTATAATTCAGTATTACCTGCCAGTTGTGTCCAAACCAAAATTACTAAATATCCTGAGAAAAATACATTCTCTTGAGACTTTTGAATCAAATAAAAAGAAGTGGTGCAAGGAATATCATTTATTATAAAGCTATTTCAGACCTGTTTTAGCAGAGTTTGAATAATTAGAGTTCTCTGATTTTCCAAGTGCTTTTCTCAGCTAACGATATAGTTTATTTGTATATAATATAAAGTAATAATCTGACAAGCTTTTCATCTGCTTGAAAATTTATAACATACAGAAAGAGTGAACAGCATGCTGTGATGGATTTAACTTATGGGCTGATTATACAAACAAATGTTAGAGAGGTAAAATTGGAAATGTATTTAAGGAGAATCTTTGAATTTTACAGGACAGTCATGCCAGCAAGCCTGGCTAAAGATGATTAAAAGTAATAGTTTTTGGATCATGCTCATAGTTTGAAACAAAGTTTAATGATTTCAGAAGCAGATACTACAGGTTCTAAATCATCCTTTCCAAAAGAAAAGTGGGAACCATCCATTCCTGCTGTTGTAAATATGGATTTGTTGCTTGATTTTACTGTAAATATGCATGGTCCTTGTTAAAGTTAATGCTTTATTTATAACAACTAAGAAATTCCAGGTGTACTGAATGCAATGATGAATCAGAGTCTAAATAGATATGGGCTTTATATATGCAAGAAAACAATACTCTGGGTGCTCATTTAGAAAAGCATCGTTGTTTGGTAGACCAGACTGCACTAAAATATTCTGAGATTACACTGTTAGTAATCAATATTAACTAGATCCAGCATACATCTGACAAATTTTAAATAGGCATGTTATTTTTTTTTCTTGAAGATTAAAAAAAAAAAAAAAAGGCAGCTGGACAGGCAGTACAAAAAAGCAAAAATTTGTATTTGAATGACAGGAAAAAAGTCTTACACTACAAGGTCTGACAGTTTACATCAACCATGGAAGTAAGAGGTGACAATAAAAGTAACTTTAAAGGAAAAGAATAATAGTATCTAAGGGTATGTGAATTGAAAGGGAATTCGCCATCAAGAACCAAAAACCAGGCAAGAAATAAGGCACTTGAGTTGATCCATATGTAATGGTTTTTTAGTTACTTCTGTGACTCATTAAAAAGCTTTTTTTCCTCCTTGCATTCACTGTTTACACAGAAATAATTAAACGTAAACAAGACTTTACTAGTAAAAACCATTGTAGCTATCTCGCATTTTCTGTTTCACTCTCTTTTTCCTCCTGTTTATGGCGATTTGCACAAGGGATGGAACAGTTGGAGCACTCTAAATCCTTCTTTTGTACTTTGTTTAACTTTGATGAGCAAAATGGAAATGCTAATCCCTTCTGCAGACACATGATTTCCTTCCTTTCTCCTTCTCTCTGAGACATTTGTTTTTCTGTTCTCCAGCCTTTGTTCCCTAGTCCCAGCGAGGTTCATATGATGCACTCCTTTTCCCAAGGTCTTAGGGTGAACGAGGGTCCACAATCCAGCAATTCATGAAATGCAAGTGATACTGAGACAGTCAAGGGATCTATCAAAGCAGCTTCCTACCTCTCTACCCTCTCACTATGCCTTTAGAACAAACAAACAAACAGAAAGAAGTCGGCGTGTTCAGTATCTCAGAAGGAAACACTCTAAAATACTGGCCTGAATTTTAGCCCTGAAATTGATTGTAGCTAACTTCAGTGATTCCAGGATTTCCCATCATGGCTTCTCTTTGATCAATATAATTCTGACCACATATTTAAAATTGGAAAATAAATAAAAATGATTCAGTAAATAATAATGTCACATACCAAGAACAAGCTGAGAAAAACATTTGATTTGACATGAAGCAGACTCTCTGGTACAGTATATAACATTCATGAAAATGTTGGAGGATTCTAGCGTTAAAGGCCTGACGGAAGTAGGATGTCAAAGAAAATGGATCCAGGTGCAAAAAGGGAAAGCTCTTTGCTATGTGCCTTAGTAAATTTCTTCATGAACATTCAGTGGAAATAGTTTATTATTTTTTTCTTTTATTTAGAAAGCTAAAGACTATCCAATTGGATTAGATTGAGGTACATATATGCAGGTTAGAGGGTACTGGTTGAAAGATCATATTTTAAATTCTAAAATAAAACTTTTACAAGTTCACAATAATAGGTGTCTTTCCAAATAGTTTAGAATGTCTGTAGATGGAGTTACATCTACTTTGCAGTCTATTCTCTGCAGTAAAGTCAAAGAAAACAAGCATTCATTGTGGGCATTTTATTAATAAAGGGTACATGTGTGTCACCAAATAATCTGAAACCTGACCTAAATATATAACAGCTTACAGTCATTTAAAAAGGACCAAAAATTTCAAAAATTGAATAATATATATAAATCTGTAATGAAAGTGACACAATGTATGACATTTTAGTACTTCAACTATGAATTCTCTCCTACCATTTGAAAAATAAACTACAATAAACTACATACAGGGCTTTTAGGGCAACAACACAAACTTGCTTTTTCTAGAAATAATCCTTCATAGGTTTAAATACACAAGGGATCTGCCAAAAATATCAGTTTTGAAGTTTAAGACCAATGTTTTCTATACCCACTGAGGTGACATACCAACTTTATTTGGAAGAGGTGGCTCTTGCCCCTGCTTTGTGAGCCAATCCTACAGTCTTTGGCTTACACCCAGCGCTTTATACCAGTTAAACCTATTTTTTGCCACCTTCTTTTGTAAGTGCCCCATACTCACTTCCTTATACTAACATTATTGTTAACAAGTTAATGCTAACATTAACATGTTAATGTTACCTGTGTTTTGGTTGTGAGACATAGCATATCTTGAGAAATGAATACTTATTGGACCCCCCACATACGACCAAAACACAATTGTCCCCATCACATAATGCAAGTAACCCCATGTTATTCATGCGGTGGATGCACTTCTGGTCACAGAATGTGGAAAAGAGTTGAGGGAAACCCAATGCGTCTTTTTAGGAAACTGTGTTGCCCAAGCAGCTGAACTTACTGTCACCAGTACTGGAACACTCATGTATTTCCTCTCCTTTATGTAGACTGGTCACTGGCCCAGGAGAAGGTGATCTTTCACTTTGTTACTATTGTTTTATATGAAAATACATCAATATCTTCATTTATTGGTCTTACTCTATAGTTTTAGACTGGAAGCATCTTTTAGCCAGGTGCCAAGTAGAAACAACCAAATGAATGACTCATTTGGGGACTCCCCTGTCACTCCTTCCAAAGCTGGATATTACCTTGCCCTCCTCGTTAAAAATCAGCACCAGAACTTTCCAGAGCTGATGCAGTACGCTAAAGACCTGTATTTCTATTCAGGCTGGCAGACCGAGAAGGTGCCAAGAGGGAAACTTTGTACCACACACAAACTCTTTCTGAGGGTCAGACAGGATTTTTCATTTTATGGCAAAGCTAGTATTTCTCCCACATGCTCTTTCTTATCACAAGTTCCTGGGGATGAATCTGTGAAGCCCAAAAGAAAACAAAGCAAAGAAAAAATTATATTTATATCAAGTGGATGCTGACAGTCTGAATCAAAGGCTCAGTGCTTTATAATCAAGGTTTTGGAAAAACAAGAATAGGACAACCCTGAGGCTTTGGCACTGAGTTCAAGAGCACAGTTAGAAGTCATTGCACCTCCAAGAACTGGGAGAACTGAAATGGAAACAAAGCCCTCTCAAAAACCAAGGGAATAAATTAATTCATTTAGCACTGCCAGCAATTATACAATGGGAATGCATTTTAGCTAGGAACGTGTTAGGCAATGCCCACAGCTGGATATGCTTCCAGCTGAAGTCATGTTCCAAAAACCACTGGATGCAATGGAACTCTCCATTAACTTTAGTGAGCTTTTAATCAAACCCAAGTTAGTAAGTCAGACAGCAAGATTTAGAGACAACTGAAGAAGTTTGCAAGACAGTAACTTAAACTGCACAAGGCCAGAGCATCTGGAAAAAAAACAAGTGTCAGTGAAGGGACTAATTAGAGGACATGAAAAGCTCACTCCCAAATGTCCTTTAGTCAGACTCAGGAATTTCATTATCTTCTGTGATAACAGGATTCAGAAAGAAAAAGGCACTGATCTGAATCAGTTCCTAGCTCAAGCACAGATTTTCTGTGAGCTTTTTTAAATGCTTATCTTTCTGGTCAGCAGCACCACAAGAGCTATAAGTAGTCTTTCTTTTCCTTTGCTTATAATGCCATAATATTTTTGAACTGCTTAAATGTTGGTTCTCTTGGGTTTCTAGCTAGTCTAGGGTTGCTAGCTTCAGAACTTCTAACATCCAAGCTCGAACAAAATGCCAAACATTAATTCCAGCATCAACTAAGGCGTGTTCCCTACAGATATACCACTCCATCTCCAAGTTCTGGTTCTTTAAAGCATAAATTGCGACAAACAAAACTGTTTTCTTTGACCCTTATTGGCAAAATTTGTGTGCCATATGAAACATCATGATCATAAGCTTGTAAAGTGCTTTGTATAAAATGTATCTTCTTTCAGATAAGTTTCCATAGGTCTAACAAAAAAAAGAAGCAATTTCAATGCTTGTAAGTTAACATTTGCCTTCAATTAATTTTACTTGCTTAGTGTTTCTGGAAAACAAGACCAGCAAAACATATTGTAGTCTGACAGGAATACAGAAAGCCACTAAAAACAAGACTAAGTTAAGATCCAGAGCCAGAGCGATTTGAACTTCACTGGTGTTAATAAAACAAAAAAGCAAACCTACAGACCAAAATATACAAAAGTTTCAGGCCCTAGGTCACAGTATGTCTAAATCAACTTAGTTGTGCAAGAATGAAGAAAAAATGCTAATATAGACATGAAGAATTTGTTGTAGATTAGAATTTTCCTTTAGTAAAGAATACAAGATTGGGGTCTTTTGTACAAGTGAAATCAATGAATGCTAGGCCTGTCTAGAAAG
The DNA here is from genome assembly GCF_947461875.1 of Haliaeetus albicilla. NCBI lineage: Eukaryota > Metazoa > Chordata > Aves > Accipitriformes > Accipitridae > Haliaeetus > Haliaeetus albicilla. The sequence goes on from NC_091510.1 coordinate 5,673,909, forward strand.
AATATGCTTTGTACATGAAGAAGACATATTAGGAGTAAGGATTTAGTAGAGTAAATCTTAAATGACCAAGAACAGCAGAAAATAAAATAGTTAAAAGTGAAATAATGTTAATTACTCCCACATGTGGAGCAGCATAAAAATTACCAGTAGCAGTAAGAAGGTGAAATGATGCATTTTACTGCAGAAGATACAGCTATTTGCTTTGTTGCCAGGAAGGAGCATACACAGGCACTAAAAGCAACTAAACTACTAACTTAAGGAGTAAACTGAGGCCAAAGCTACTGACCTGAAGAAAAAGAATAGCAACAGGACACAATAGAGTAGCACTTCCACTGTACTTATTGCCCCCATTCTTCATGGAAGAAGCTGCTTTTACATGGCAAGGGACTGTGAATGAGGAAATTAAAAATATCTGATTTAATGATTCAAGACCCCCATTTTCATAAAAGCAAATCATGCTGAACCTTCCTTACGAAGTCTGTTGTCCAGGAGCAGTCATGGTACTGTAAGGCACTGCAGACTTTACTCGATTGCCAAAATAGCACAATAGATACCTAGTGCCATTTGATATGTCCTACAACATCCTACCTTCTACCTATCTGCTAACAGAGCTGTTCCTTTTCAACCCTTTGACCTATCTATCTGCCAAACCCATTCAAATGTCTTAGAATCCCTAGGCTAGCACTAGAATTCTGATGTTGGACATTCAAATTATTGAGAGCTGGTTTAAAAATCTTAACATGCTTTCAGTGCCTCATACAAATTTGGCCTTCTAGGATGGTCTTCTTACTGGAAAAATTTTGATGTGGAAATTATATAAAGCAAAGGGAATCAGGTTTGCTTAGCACATTGGAATCTTCTACGTGAATCTTATATTCCTCCATAGATAAGGAATGTGTTATGCCTTTTCCTCACTGTTAATATAGGACATTGACAGTGTTAAGAGGTATATTTCATTGAAGAATTGGAGGAATGATGAAAAAGTTCAGAGCAATGGTTATATGTCATACAAAATACTGGTAATATAAAAGTAAGCACAGAATTATGGAGGATAATAAAGAAAATACCATCAATAAGGAAAAGAGATAGCTTGATTTCTGCTAACATTGTAAAACCTATTTCTGGTTTAATAAACTGCATGATACTACAGTGTACGCCTACCATTATTTGCAGCATATTATAGCAGTTCATATGTATTAAGGAAGTGGTACTTCCCCTTCAGAAGGAAAACATACTGGCAAGAGTAGATCCTATAAGTATTGCCACATAAGTACTCACAGAAAAGTAAAGAAAAAAAAAATACCTCTAAATACATACCAGATAATAGCCACAGCACATGGAAATTCATTAAACATTATCACATCCAATGAGCCCCAAAATAGAAATGTTACCTATAGGAAAAAATATTCATATGTAATCCAATTTGCTTAAGCCTTGATTTTGGATGTTGGAAAATATGCATTTCGGGATTATCAGGACACCCAAAAGATTCTTTCCAGAATGCATTTGAGAATGTTATTGGTATATTGGTAGAAGCAGTAACAAATTTGAGGGGAAGGGGTAAAAAGCTGTGAAGTGAAATAAATGCCATTTGCTTAGAACAAACCTTTGTTTGACCTTGCTAAAATTCAGTTCAGCAAAATCAAATATAAAGGTGTTTGAAGTCGGAGAAACTGCCTGGGCTGAGGTCTCCAGTTGAGGGTAGAAGCTGTACCACCTCCCACAGCCCCAGAATGCCACTGCCATTGGTCGGGGTCTAATACCACTGGCTCTGCATTCTGAGTAACGCCATCCCATTTGAGAGATTGGAAGCTAAAGGTAAGTTTTGGTACTTCTCTCTTAGAACAGTTAATTGGATTTTTAGCACTGGAAATATTTTTATAGTATTTGTTTTATTTTATCATGCATAATACTGATTCAAAGGCTGCAGATTGAGGAGACTATTTATTATTCCCTGGATATGTCTCAGTTCCTTCCTGTGAGAGGAACATAATCTTCATCAAAATATTTGATCTTACAGCTACTGCAGATGCCAATATCATTACAGTGTGTTCCAATATATTACACATAAGGAAAGTACAGAGACATGCAAACTCTGAAAGTTAGTGAGGATACTATAGTAATAGGTAAATAATATTTTTTTTCACAGAGATTCTCATTATATTTGCTGGTTTTGCCTCTATATATACAAAACAAAATACTTATCAAGCCCTGTACCCTTTAAAAACCTTTTATTTCTAGGCAATGTGAAATGAAAACAATTTTGAATAATGAGTAATTAGGAATTGTTTGTTCACAGGAAAAATTACACCAGGTATGTTAGTATTATATTTTGGGTTAATAAAGAACACCCTTTATAGCTGAATCATTTGGGATAAATGACATGCAGAAGAAAAGCAAGACCAAAAACTATCCTGTCAAAAATAGGAAGCAGAAAATATAAAGACAGAAAAACCCCAAGCTCCAGTATACTTCAGTTTATTTCAGAGATCGGTTGCATTTTTATTTTATTTTTTTCACTTCATTTTTTTGTAATGAAGCAGAATACGTTTAGTAATATTGGGAGCTAATACTGAAAGGTGCAATTGAACTAAGTCTTCTCAAAGACAAGCCCAAGTGACTCTAGCTTCTTCCAGCAGCAGCTGAAAAGTCTTTTTGAATAAAGCAAATGAGGGAAAAATGAATGCCTTGTGTTGCTGACCATCCCCAGAGGAATTTCATATCCTCTTGCCTAAACCAGCTTCATAAAGACCTCTTTTCATGAAGCTAAAATTCAGCTTGTTGCTTAGCACACACATTCAAAAAAAGTCTCATGCATTTCTTGTACTTAGTCTATTTTAAGTAGCTACAGTTTAAAAATGAAATATTTAAGTGTGTGTATTATGGCATCACATCAGGAGTACAATTTACTAGACTCATGCACTACTCATTATCACTGTCTATGCTTTTGGTGAAATTAGTGGGAGCTGTAGCTAAATCAAGGTGTAAGTAAAAAATGCTGAATAAACCTTTTGTCAGGCATCTTATATGTTAATAGTGAATACATCACTTACAAGGAATAGGGAATGCATAAACACTAATAGTCAAGCCTAGGGTGAATTTTCTACTATTCTACTAAAATATGGAACTGTCAAATGGGTGATAATTCAATTTTACAATTCTATTCTCCAAGCAGAACAGGTGACTGTACTACGCTACCATTTCTCACTACTTTAAAAATGGTGTTGATTGAATAATGAAGGAATACAGAGTACTGTCACTTAAAGGGCTATGGAGGGGACAGACTACTTTTTATTTTCCCCAGACCTTTGCAGAACTGATGGTCCAAATATGCCACACCATTCAAGAAACTAAAATTATATTCTGGAAAAATAACGACCAGGTGAAATATGTTTTGATTATGCTCATTCAGAGGCAACAAAGAAAGAGGTCCTAATGTTTTCTAAGGTTTTGGGTTTTTTTTTATGGTAGAGGAGAAAGACAAAATTACATTGTTGTACATTCCAAAATGTACTTTATTTATTGCAATAGACACAAATAATATAATAATTTAGCTTTTGGCTAGTTTCTCAAAAGTTCTTCTCTAATGGTGCAGTGGAAATAGGTGAAGTTAGATGAAAGGGGAAAAAGATGAATATATATCCTCTTTTCACCTTTTCAGGTACTTTCTCACCGAGGCCAGTTTATTTTTATACCAATAAAACACAATAGGTCTTTCCAAAATTATCTCAATGTTAGTATGACCAAAGCAGTCTGCGGAAATTCTCAGATCCAGGGACTCTTCATGAAGCAAACCAGAATAAACCATCGAGTCATCATGAATAAATATGAGTTATTGAATAGAAATATTGTTGCATACATATAAATACTGTATTTGTGACATTAAATTTTCATAGATTCCTTGCAAATACCAGACTACCCACATTTTGTCCATTTTCTTCTCTTTCAGAAAAGAAAGCAGAATGCAGACCTTTGTAAATATTTTTCTGGGATTTTTTATCTTTGAGTCTATTGGAGCTGCGCCTATCACTGATACTATAATTTATGATTCTGAGTTCTATGACATACCGCTTGGAGAGCTGCCTCACTCATTCATCTATGATGAAAATGAGCAGTCTGACCAATTAGAGGTAATCAGAACTTTATTTATTCTATCTTTCCAAAGTGCACAAATGCAGTGGCTACTGATGAGTTTTTGTTGGCCATGACAACATTTATGAGACAAATCTACTCATGTGGTTGCTATTGCCTTTGGCTGATGCATAGTTTTCTGTGCTAGTAACACACCGTAGTTCATTCACATTTTCCCTAATCTACAAATGTGGCCAAAATATTTCCTGATTTTTTTTTTTTTTTTTTGAGAGCAGGTAAAAACTACCATGCTTCCCTCAGGTCTCCTTGCATTGCCACAAATTCTGTTGGAGATTGTCCTTGTGATCTATCCATCTGGATGAGGCACAGAGGCAGCTGAGATAGGACATCCAGCATTCTCAATCAAATGAGGTTATAAAATTCTGTTTCCTGAGGTTCTTTCTTATAGTAATAGATATGTTCAATGCAAGTATTTCAGGCTATAAATGCTAGTGGTTTCTATTTCTGTTAGGGAAGTGGGCAGAAGGAATTAAAAAAAGAAAGGGAAGTCACTTGAATTGAAAAATACAAAAGTAAGATTACTGAAGAAAAACTGTTAAAAGTCTGTTATAGCATGAGATAGTAATATGTGTTGCCTATACAAGCAGGGGACTCCATTTGTTGACTTAAATGCCTCCTTCCCCTCCTACATTCCTGTATTTCTCTACATTACTACAAGGCTACATTAATTTAACCTCACTCTGCTGCTTAGATATGGACACAACTTCCCTGAAGGTGATATATGCGCTGTATGATTCAGGATTGAGTGCGATAGAAGTTGATGGAATATTTAACATTTAAATAATAATATGTGGGTTTTGCTATTACACAGAATATTTTAGTACTTTTTCAGTACATAATTCATGAAAATGTGTTCCTTTGAGTGATCCATGATTGCAGCAGGAAGGACAGGAACTAGTCTTTCGTCAAGGTGAGATCAAAATTGGAGAGCAGCCTTGAAATCAAAGGACAGAGACAATTTAAGAATAAATATATCCCCAAACCAGAGAACTGAAGAGATAAAAATCACCTCAAAGTTTGCACTAAGATCAAAACCTTACAGTTTGGAGGAAAGAAATTTTCTCATCTAAGAAGGATCAAGAAGATCTTTGCTCTAAAGAAATTACTTTGCATTTGGCCTGTTTCCCTGCACCATGCAGAATCAAAGCTCTTTAAATACCTATGCGCTTGAGCTTTCTTCCCTGATAAAGTCACCCCCACTTTTATTCACCTGATACTTATGCTCTCTCTATTTCACATTGACTAATAAGTCACAGTTCCTGTCTGTCTTTGCTTTTAAAAATGAAGCCTTTATCAGTCCTACAGAAACCGCTTCCTTCCCAGAAATGGGAGAGGTTATTTTGTATGTGCCTCACCCCAGAGATTTTCTCATTCAGACAACAGATTTCTTAGTAATGCATGAATGGTAGGTGGGACTCCCCTGTGCTGTGCTCTCTCTGTGAGGTCCTTTGACACTGAAGCATGAGGTGGCCCCTTTCCAAGTTTCTGAGTAAAGGATAGAGACAAGGCAAGGCTCCTGTGGTTCTTTTCCAGCTGAAAGAAATTCAGGATGATCAATATTGCACCCAACAAGAAAAGATACAACAGGTCCTATCACAGGCTGCTTTCTTTAGGGAAGCATGGAATAGGCAGAGTCCAAAAAGTCTTTTCATTTTGTCTTGTAAACTTCTTTTCCAGAGCAGTATTGTCTCCCATTACTGAGCTCTTCAGGCAGCCTTCTTAAAATTCATCAAGTGAAGGTCATCCATCATAGCAGTTGGAAGGAATGTTACTTTGCATATGGATGAACCTCCCTGTGAGAGCCTTTTTTTCCTAGATGTTTAGCCAAAATCTTTTTTTGCTTACATTCCTTTTACCATGTACCACCCAAAAGAAACCTAAGCATTCACAATTCCCCTAAACCCAGGAGAGCTCAGAGTGGTCAGTGCTGTAGAAATCAAGCAGCTTTTATAGACATGCATGTCAGTCTTGCAAGTTATCTTTTAGACACTGAGTATTATTGATGTCACTCAAGTTTTAAACAGAATACATTTGTTTTCTTGATTGCGGTTATGACTTTCCTCCCTACAATCCTGTTATGGTAAAGACGTGAACCACACAAGTGGCTTTATGTGTAAAACCCAGGATTTATGCAAGGTCACAGGTTAGATTTTATTATGCATAGCTTAAATGATGAGCAATACCACAGAGACCCAGACAAACAGCAGGCCTTCGTCAGATCTAGCCTGTGTACAGTAACTCTTTAGGGCCTGATTTAAGGCTTGCATTTCCTTTTAGAGACTCTGAATCATGTCTTTAGTCTTCTAGTGGAGAAAAAAACGAAATAGCATTTTCTGTTGTTGCTGTCTTCAATTTAAGATTTTAAAATTCAGTTGTGTGCAAATAGAGATCATTCTGTTTAACACATTTTTAGACTTATTGGAGAAATGCAAACTCTTCCAAGGTTGTGCGTCCAACTGATTTTCAGCAGGTCCTGGAGACTGACTGGTTCTAGGACTTCAGATGTGTTTGGTGTGTTGCTCCTGTTGGTTTCAACGGGAATTAGGCACCTGTGCACCTTAAGGAATTAAACTAAAGCATCTGTGTCAATATGTCCTTTCCAGAATGTTACCCATTGGGTACTGTAATCATTCATTCAGTGTGTAACCACCAAAATGAGGGACGACCTAGAAGTAATTAGGGAGGGATTCCTCCCACTCATTCTACCTAGCTAAAATTGGGCATTGCATCCCAAGACCATCCTCCAAGACCAGTGTGAATCATTCTCTTGGGATATCTATTGTGGTGGGTTGACCTTGTCTGGCTGCCAGGTGCCCATTAAACCACCTTCTCACTCCCCCTCCTCAGGGGGAGAAATTAAGATCAAAAACTTGTGAGCCAACATAAAGGAAGTTTAATGAAGAAAAGCAAAGGTTGCACACAGAAGCAAAGCAAAGCAAAAAGATTCATTCTTTACCTCCCATCAGCAGGTGATGTCCACACACTGCCTGGGAAGTAGGGCCCCAGTACGTGTAGCAATTGCTTCAGAAGACAAACACCTTAATAATGAAGCCTGCACCACCACCACCACCACCACCACCACTCTCCCCCTGCTTCCCCCGCCTCCTTTCTCTTAGCTTTTGTTTCTGAGCATGATGGGATATGGTATGGAACATCCCTTCGGTCAGTTTGGATCAGTTGTCCTAGGCATCTCCTCTCCCAAATTCTAGACCACCCCCAGCCTACCAGCCTTGGGGTAGGGAGGGCGGTTGGAGAGACAGCCTCGATGCTGTGTGAGAACTGCTCAGCAGTAGACAAAATATTGGTGTGTTATCAACACCATTCTAGCTACCAATACAAAGCACAGCACTATGAGGGCTGCTATGGGGAAAGTTAACTCCATCCCATCCAGACCCAATACACCTATCTTCCTCAAATAACTTTAGGTGGACCCTAGGCACCTGCCTCAGGCTTAGCACCAAAATTTCAGCTTAATAAAGTTAATCAAGGGTCCATGTTCATGACTTCTTTCCTACTTTTCATACTCTGGAAGTATTTTTCCTTGTGAAGTATGTATACCAAAAATGAAGTGTATGTGTGTATATACACACACACACTTCATTGGCTTGTAAACATTTTTCTGACAGCAATTTATCTAGATAACAGCTGTTGATATTTTTCCACTTGAAATCTGTCTATTTTGCTCACAGATTTTAGAGTAACTTTAAGGTCTGGAAAGGTTACTTAACAATGGAAATCAGAGGTTATCCAGCATTGCATGCTAACATCATCAGATCTGTTTCATTTCTTGCATTCTTTTCATTGTATTCAATATGTGTACATGGAACACATTTTTTAATGCAAAGATTTAGCATGGTGAAAATACTCATAGCTGTGAATTACTTGGGAGAATTGTATCGAACCCTCAATCAAAGCTGTGCATTGTCGTGTCTTAGATGGGTCAAATCTGGGCTCTAAAATCTGTGGTTTCCAAGTTTCCAGGTCAGTGAGACATGGAAGACCTAGCTAAAGCTTTGCATCCAAAGGGAAATGTTACTAAAAAAACCTTAAGTAATATATTACTCAGAAATAAAATGTGTACAGACACTTTAGAGAGAACAGTATCAACTCTTTCACAGATAATGGTAAAAAACACAATGTAAAAGAAAATGTATTACCAAGGAAGAAATTCCAAGGTCCTAAAGCAGAAAGAAACTGCAAAGGAATGCCATTGTAAGGTAGTGTACAAAGTTTGTGTTGGATTTTTCTTTGGAAACTGACAGTTACAACAGTATAAACTTGAGCTGCTGTATCGCTCCTTTTCTTCACAGTAAGTTTCATTATTATTTTCAATGAATATTTATATCATTATAGGGTCCAGAGGCCCCAGTCAAGACTGGGTCTTCACTGCCCCAACTGCTCTGCAAACATATACAAAGATAGATTTCCTTCTTTAAAATGGATACAATCAAACCAGACTGCCAAACGCATTCCTGTGTAAGTTTCTTGCTGGTAAAACAGAAAGCTCAGAGTTTTTCCGTTTTTGAAACTAAAACTTGGTTTGGATAGTGTGTGAGAAAAACAAATTCTGGAGAGAAATTCCCATGTACATAAGCTACTAATGTCTAATAAAATCATATTGCAAACTTGTGATTACATTGCCTGTTAAACATAACCAGTCTATTATCCTTCAGGTAGGAAAAGCTAGGTTAGAAAAATAAGAAGTGAAAATATAGGGGCATCAAAAAAATATTTTCATCAATCAGAGAGGCTATCAGTGAGGCTGAGAAACAAGGGAGCTATCCTAGCACTGAATAAGCAGCAAAACAAGGGAGTTGAATACAGGTTGGTCCAGGTACACAGAAGAGGTGAGCTGGAAAGTATGATCCACAAAATGATCAGAAACAAGCACTGTGAAAGCCTAATATTTGATCCTGCATTAGCTTGTTGAATTTGAATCAAACTGATAATAGGATATTCAGGTGCCTGCACAAAGCTCAGAACTTGAGTCATACACACACATTCATTTGTATGTATGTATGTATGCATACACACAAAGCATCTCTGCTGTTGCCATAACACACATGAAGATGGTTACTTGTGCAAGAACTCCCTCTTGCCGTTCTGCAGAGTTAAGAGACGTTTACCCTGCTGTTTCCATCTTTGTGGCAGGTATCTGATTAAATAAGAGACTTCAAGGTGGATATGCAATGACTTTTCACAACATGTCATATACACTTAAAAAACCTTATGAGTTGGTACGAGTATAAGTCAGATAACTACATAGTTGAAAAGAGAATAAATTTACCATTTGAAGCTTTATCCCCAAATAGGAATTCTTCTACTTTTTCAGAAAGGTTTTGACTGCAGCTGTTACATTCACTTGGCTGTTCATAACTGATTCCATATGCTTTGGTACAGATATCTTCACAAAAGGTGAACATTTCTGTGGATTAAAAAGTAATAATGAAATATCTGAGTGATGTTTCAACTATTTTGTCATATAGCAAAGGCAAATACCACAAGATTAAAAGGAAAGATTTGAAATAGCATGTTAGTCCCTAACTTCTAGTACAACAATCCAAGAAGAGCTCCTCTCACCACTTAGCTATCTGAAATGTTATAAAGACTAAGTGTACTGGCTAAGACACCGAAAACTCTGATACTGGGCATGCCATTAGTTACAACTGCGTTAGCTGAACCAAGTACCTACATCCTTTCTCTTGCCTCAGACTGGGTGAGATTCTCTAAGTAGTTGTCCTGATCTGAAAACACCTAAATTGGTCCATCTAGGGCTCATTGCTTGACAGTAACTATCACAATGCTTGAAATTCCCGTGAGGGGTCATAGCTGAAACTCCACAGTGAGATTACATAGACCTTTTACAGTAGATGCTGATACCTTGATTTCCCTGGTCACTTAAACTTTTTTTTTCCCCCAGACTTCCACTTTCATGGCTTCTTCCAGAAAGAAGTAATGTGCATCATCCCTACTGATGTGGTGTATGAAACAAGGATACAGATATTTTAGAAAATTACCCCAGATTTCTAAATTGTACCCATGGCTATATATTTTTTCTGAACACTGTCAAGTTAAATAACATGTGCATTTCTATCGCATTTAAAAATCATTTAAGATAAGAATAATTTTAGAGCCAATCAAAACAGAATCCAGAGCATGGTTTGGTACACAGCTCAGAGAGGGGAGTGTTGTGGTTCTGCTCTGAGTCTGCTCTGAGACATTTCTATCTTTGTTCATGTTTAGTGATTATCTAATGCATCGGACATTAATAATCCTTTGAAGAAGGTCCCAGGTCTCAGTTCCTTTCATATTAGACTAATCAAGTTTCCTTTAGCTTGTTCTCCTCCTCCTGCCATGAGGTTTGCCTCTTTGGATGTATTCTGGCTTTGTTTTAACATCTCATCCAAACTCTCCTCTAGCCCACATTTGATGATTAGGATTTCTTTTGGAACAGAGGTTTTTGGGGTGCCAGCCTCCTCACTTTAGCAACTTACACCTCAGCTCTCTTGCTTGGATGAATGGAGAACCAGCACCTTTGTTCTCATCTTAACTGAAATGGAGTAAAATAGTTGTGCGTATTTAGCAGATGGGTTCGTTGAATTACTTAGGTGCAGGAATGCCTCATTCCCTACACAAATAGGCTTAAGTGTGAGACAGATAGCTCAATAAATTCTGAAGTTGTGCTTCAGAACGTGCACAACTGTAAAGCCCTAATGAAGTTTCTGCCTGAATCCTTAGCTGCACAATATGTATCAGACACCTGAGTTAGCTAAGTAAAACTTCACTGAATTTCTTTCCTTAGATTCCTCAATGCAACCTAATATTTTGTTAGATGCTTAAAGACTTGGTGGACTGTCCACCAGTATCAACAAAGCTATTGTTTTTAATGAACTGTACCCTTTTTTTGTTTTGTTTAAAGAAAAAAAAAGTATAGAAATGGTACTGAAGGAATTGCATATATTTCATAGCAGCACAATCCCTATTGTGACATTACAGAAATCCAGGGATTGAATATTTACTTTGAATGTTATTTCTCAAGAGTGGTTTTGGCTCTGGCTTTCTTTATGAGAGATCTAAGCCTGAACCAGCTTCTAATTTCTGCTTTTCAACTTCCACTGCCAACTTAGCTCTTATTAGTAGAAGGGGAAATAGTAGCAGTGGATAAAATAGCTGCAGCTATCGATCCTGGACATAAAGTTCAGATCACAAGTTCAAGAAAAAGTAGAAAGTACAAAAAACTAATGTGCAGGAAAAAAAAAAAATCTCTTATTATTATTCCTTTTTTGATACTGGCGTTCCTTACTTTTACAGTTGTGTAGCAATGCCTATTGTTATGATGCAGAATGTCCCTCCCAGTGGCAGGAAATGCATCACACCTGTGCCCTTGTCCTCAGCACTTTCTTCCATGCACCATATTCATATCCTGGACCTGTCACTAAATGATTGTTAACTGATCTTACACTGACAGGGCATTTCTATATAGCATAACAGTCCACACTGTGAAGATAAACCTAAACTATTAGAAACTTCCCTAGTTCTGGAGATAGAGCAGCTTGTGAGCACTATGTCTGTATCACTGCAGGCTACATGTGTGTAGTGGATTGGATCAAATCAGATGAAATGTCTTTGCACTATAAGCTGTAGAAATGAGAGGAAGAGCAGATCTGACATCAGACTTCGGCCCTGATGTCTGGTAAAAAATATGGTTGCTTTTATATGGTCTCCTTTACAGCCAAACAAAGGTGGACCAGCACCTCAGGGAGTTGATTCACAACATATGTATGCTGAACCTCCCTCAGGAGATGATTCTTCCTCCACTGCCTGCACCAGAAATGCAAGGAGACTAAGCTACTAAATAGGACACTTAAATTCAATGTCTGAAGTTAAGTGGACTGAATCTGGTCCTTTTTGTTTGTATTTCTAACGCTGTTTGAGGCAGCTCCTTACCACAGGTCTGAGGGTTGACAATGTTTCTGGTAGATACCCTGGTCATCTGAGTGATCTCCAGCTTCATTTGTCTGGCTGTGTATGTCTACTCTGTGGCTTGGATCAGCAGGAGGTCCTGTGGAAATCTTCATTAAATAGCTGGGACTGGGTTTCAGTCCTTTTGTCCATTATAATAGTGCAAACAGTCCTGTTCTGATTTCTAAAACTGGCATATTTCTCTTTGAAACTTTATGTCTTGCAAAACTTCAGCACTGTTGCAAAGAAAAGCATCTGCTGTAGGCTAACTTAGATATTACATAGCCCTCAAAGCAGAGTGTTAGAAATAAAATCTGTAATTTCAAAGTGTTGGAATGAGACTCTGACTTCCTTGGTACTCATGGAAATCCAGATTACCTCACTTTGTACTGAATTTCTTCATTCTCAGACAACAGAATTAGTAAGTAAAATCTCTGTAGCAATGCTGCGTAGCATAAATCTTTTTACTCAGTTAAAATCAGCCATGACATAGATACACCTGCTTTTGAGACAAGCTTTAGTATATTCTGTGGTCAAGGTGCTAAAAAGACTACTTCTCTTTCTAAGACCAATTAAAAGAACCTCAGAGTCTACTTATATTTTCCAAGGCAGAAGCCACAGACATTAATTTCTAGAGAACTGGGTTACCACTCTAGAGCTCTGTAACTTTAATATTAAGGTTGGTCTGTCTGAAGTATGAATGGAAATTTAGGCATGTATGTGTTCGTAAGACCCAGCAGAAACAACAAAATAACTTCCAAAAATTAGAAGGCTTAAAGGGTTAAAAGAATGGCCTGCATTGATAATGAAGGACACTGTACCCGTCTGCACCACTTCCAGAACATTCTTCCCAGCAGCAAAACTGAGGAATGTGTTTTTTATGCCAAAATCAAAGGTCCTGCACCCTGATAATGTCACAACACAGATGACTTCTCAGTGAAGACCCTTCATCCTGCCACCAACAGACAGGAAATAAGGTTGCAGAATATAATATATACAATTCCTTTCCATGTTAGCCATCATGAAATCACACTGCCAGTGAGGAAAAGGAGGCAATGGGCAGCAATCTGGTGTAAGATTCAAGTATGCTGGAGTATCCAAGACTCTGAGGAAAAAGACTGCCCCATAACAGCTGGTAAATTCTAAAGGAGATAAAAACCTGCCCAAAGGTTAGTTTTCAATGCTTGTCAAGAACTCCAGAGGCACGAAAAGGACTCAGTAGCTTCTGTCCCTTGTCTTCTGTATTGAACACAGGCGATCCTGGCCAGACCACTCGGGCATACACATTTAGGTATGTGGGAGTATGTGGGTGTAAATGTGCAAGTGATTAAAATCTGAGAGAATGAGTGTGAGTAGGTAAAATCAGTTTACTAAGAACTTTTGTAAACAAATATCGCCTTTACTTTCCCCAAGATCTCACTGGGGTTTAATACACTAATTTCTCCACACAGCTTATTTCCGTGGCTCTGTAGAAGAAAATGACAATTTATCTGACCTGCACAATTTGCAGTCTAAGTAGTTAGTGCATGAACATGCAATGGCTCACAGATCTATTTATTTTTAAGATAGAACAATAGGAGAAAAGGAGCCCTTAAATGCAAAATTCAAGAAGAAACATGTATGAGCCACTTTTGGAAAGGAAAACAAACCAAAAACCTCTACCATAATTAGACATTTTCTTGTAAGCCTTTGGTAGTTTCAGAACAGCTGTGGGGGAAACTAGTTCCTTTTGATGGGTCAGTATGTGGTACAACTGTCCCTTCAAGTTTATAATGTCTCTTTTTAACTTCTGAACTTCTGTTTGCATTTTTAAGTATATTTTTTTGCAGTAAAAGAAGCACTGGAACAGGACATGCTTCAGATTCTCCTCTGGATTTAAACTTATTATATGTAAGATATCAACTTTGATCCTAAAAGATGTAGACATAGAACAATAGACAAAACATCTGCCACTGGAATTACACCACCTCAGAAGAAAAATGTGGCAACTGATGGCTTCCAGCCTTACCGTTTACCTCTTTAAACCTATTTATTTTCTGTATTTTATTACTTTGCATAGATTATGTGGGTCCATAATCCTCAAATAGGTTACTCTTATCTACATTTCTATTCTGTTCCACGCCTACTGACCTCTAGCCCACACTCTTTCATCTTTCTTTTTTCCACAGCTCAGCCTCCTGAGCCATTTCTAATCTTAAAACCCTTTTCATTTGTCTCACCTACTTTTCAGCCAATGGTGAAAGACAGACACCTAAAGAGCCCATCCTAAAAGAAACATCTGTGGTCAGGGGCTGGAGCTGCTTTTCAGTTTTGTCTTCTTCTCTGCTGACTGTGAAAGGATGCTAGCATAGACTAAATGCCTAGCCTATTGATGACTGAAGTTACTAGCTGATACAGATTTCTGTGCTCTCGACTTTTGCAATTTCCTGGTCTGAAAGTGCCTCTAAATTGGCCATCCACATTAAGCAGTTTCGTTTGTAAATGTAGTCACACTGGATAAATATAGGAGGCGGGGGGGAAATAGATACTGCATGCAGTGTTAGGAAAATATTGATCTCCTTCGGCATGCTCTGTGGCTAATATTCTGCACTGGTATTCTCTAACTATTTTGATTGATTCCAAAGACAGAGTAGGGTAACTATCAGCAACATAGTTAGATGACTTAAGGTAGGTGATGTGATTCCCTTTCAGTGTTTTCTTATGCCATGTATTAAATCTGGCTTGGAAGGCTGATTATGATTTGAAGACTTGCAACTATTGGCAAAGAGAAACATGTTGTATTGTATTTCTCTGCAATATTCTTCCTGCTTTGTGATTTTTCATAAAGAATATTACTTAGAGTAGCAAAGGAAATACAACCCTACCCCCCCCCCCCCCAAAAAAACCTATGGAGAATAATACCATTAAGTGATACAGAATCACTTCTGTTTCAATTTTTTAGTTAAGTGCATGTTGCCAAAAATAAACAAACATCTGGAAGATGAAGGATCAATCTGTACAGTATATAGTCCAAGAAACATCTTTGTCTTGTTACAGTCTTGCGTGATTTATCAAATATGTAAAAGACAGAAAGCTGCATGGATCAGATGACCAATAATGGGAAACAGACTTTTACCTTTAGGTTACTGGTTCAAGTCCAGCCTATGTACAGCAAGCAAATACTGCTCATGCTCTGAGTCTGGTATGTAATACACATGTATCAGCGAACTCCTACTTCATTACCCGTGTAAAAATGGCAACATCATTAAATTCACTGTAATAACTGGTATTCTTATGACATTCACAACTGGTGCAAGAGACTGAATAGATAATGCTAGTTGCTTGTAAGAGTTTCTCTAGAACCCAGATTTAGCACGCTGACAAGGAAACTATGGGAGGCTTTCAACTGTGCACCTCCAAAACAAGATAACATCCTGTAATAAGAGAGAGAGAACAGTCTAGAAACAGAATTACTAGAAGTTAATACCTCTGCTTTGGTACCCAACAGCTACAGTGACTAATCAACTAAGAGCACCTGAGAAAGCATAAAGCAAATCACAAATCCCAAGCTAGTACGTTCCATAAAGTATACCCTCAAATATTCAGAGAAGTGGCAATCAGTGTAGATGACCCAAATCCCATGACGAGTGAAAGGAACATTATCTTAGTTCTGAAACCTATTTACAAACTATATCTTGAAAATGCTTTTCTCCAGAATATTATTTTCAGTAGAACTGCCACAAAAGATGCATAAAAAGCCATTAATAAGTCTCAAAATCCCCGGATTTTGTTCCAAAGTTCAGGACAGGGACTCTGATCTGATTTCCACAAAACTGGTGAAGAAGTAGACAGCATGTGCAAGCACTTTAGTGCAGTACTACCCTGGGTCAATAAAAGTGTGGAATGCATCTCTCCCTCTAGGCTTCCTCCATTCGGAGAACATCTGTCCCATTTCCTTTGTTCCCAAAGTCTTTTGATTTGTCCCCAAGTCCATTCCTGGTTAAGCTGTCTTACTGTCGGTGCTACAGATGGGAACATTGTGTATTTGTCTGCACAAAGCAACAAGGTACATCCTTACTCTTACACCAACAGGTTACTCAGTCATGGTTCAGCTGAAGTTCATTTTGCTCACTTGATCACCCTGCATTTTGGAAAGTTATGATCCCAGTAACTGTATCAGGACATTTTTATCCATAAACCCTACTTAGTAATAGTATCTATGTCTTATTGGAATACAACTAAAAAATATACAGAGAACCTGAAGTGTGCTCAGTCAAAATCTGAGTCTGTGAGGTTCAGAGTCCTTCCTGGTTTATCATTGCTTCCATATTCTCTGTCTTCAGTGAAACCAATTGATGCAAAATATTTGAAACTATGGCCACTACATAACTTAAATCAAATCATTTCTATGCAAAAAGTAGATTTTAGATGGTTATTTAGATGTTCTCAGGCAGTCCAGGATCACGATGCTTAATACTGCTAGTAAAGATATATAGCTACACTGCAAGATCCAGCGAGTCTATTACGAAGTGTAAAGTGTTTTCTTCCAAAATTGCTGTAAATATATATACACATATGAATACATATATATACACATATGTATAGTCTACATAGAAAGCCTAATTTAAAATATCCTAGCCACTTGTCCAGTCTGGATGCAAGCTACTTTTACCTGTCTTTTACAACTAGAATTACAAGCACTAGTGCGAGTGATTTCAACAACCGGTTCTCCACGGAGACAGCAAAGCCAACAGTAGCTAGGGGATGATCACAAAAAAGGAGATGTTTGGTCAGGTAAAAAACTCAGGATGCAATAGTTTGATGATGGTGGTGTGCTAGAAGGCTGCAGTGGAAGAAAATCTTTATTAAAGCATAATTTTAGGCTTCAATACCTTTCCACTTGGTATAAAGATACTGTGACAATATTCCTAATTTTGGTCATGCCTTAGATACAGGCTAAGGAGTGTTAACTGCAGCACAGGGGTGCGGCACCCATAGGGGTGAATGTATTACCTAACTTTTAAACAGTACCTCAGATATGCAAAACCCTGTAAGGACACTAATTCATTGCCTGA
This sequence comes from Haliaeetus albicilla, assembly GCF_947461875.1. Taxonomy (NCBI): domain Eukaryota; kingdom Metazoa; phylum Chordata; class Aves; order Accipitriformes; family Accipitridae; genus Haliaeetus; species Haliaeetus albicilla. The sequence continues at coordinate 5,691,077 of NC_091510.1, forward strand.
GATTTAAAAAATAAAAAGTGCATTTTCAAAAGAGGCCCTGGTGCAGTCAAACAATATTATTATACATGGGGAAATCAAGGTACAGTGGTAAAGTAACTTGCAAAGATCACACAACCAGAGTGGATTCTCGGTGTCTGGGTGATTACAATAAACCAGTCTGCGTCTTTGCAAGTGTAGGCCCCTCCGCAACAAGCCCGGCAAGTCTGCAATACTCTTTTTATCAGGGGTGATATGATGCAAGAAAATTGCTACATCTTAATTTTTAGCCTGAAGTTGTCATACAGCAAAATCAACAGAATGCATCTTTAGAATTAAAGTTAACACAATAAAATTTGCTGGTTTGACTCATTACGTTGAGAGGAGAAGAAAAAATAAGGTTTCTAGTCCCATGAAAGGATCTGCCAAATTTTATAGGATTGTTCCAAATCAAGATTTTATCTAACATTTTTTATTTATATTCTTAGTTTTTCATACTACATAATGCAGCCACTGATGAATGAAGCTAATCAGAGCCTTCTGGTATTCAGATTCAGAAAAAAAAAATGACAAAAATACTGTCAACATATTATTAGCATGTAGGATGTGAACTTAGACTTCAGAATTCTTAGATAAGATTTTTAAAGCATGTTAGTGTTCTTAAAACAAAGCCTGCATAGCTACATTGGATTTGGATTTATGCTGGTACAATTTACAATTTTATGGTCAAATGACTTGCATCTTTTTGATGCTTCACAGCAAATTTTAATTTGTCATACAGAATAAATCAATTTTTATCACAAATCTAATTTAACTTTAATGTGGAAAAAAACATTTTGTTAGTACATGTTCTCACTAATGAAGTATATGCATGTGTGCATAGAACAAAACATTTAAAACACTGAGATAAAAAGTAAATGAGTATGTTGGAGTTTCATGAATTGTTTACACATCATCAAGAATTCATTTTAGCTGCCAGATAAAATGCAGCTCAAGCACTAAACCTCAGAACTTATGTGACCTCTAGTGGGAGAATATGAATAACTGGAAGAGAAACAGCTGTCAGTGGAAGTAAACAGTAACATTTCCTTTTCCCTCTTAATTTTCCCCAGACAGAGATTGGGACAGCACTACCTTCCATAATTCAAGAGAGTTATTCTTCCGCACCACTGACAGAAGAACCTGAGGAGGAAGCATCAACACCAAAATTAATTGATGGCTCTTCAGCACAGGGGTCTGGGGTTCTTGGACCCCAGACTCACGACGGTTAGTAGGAAAGAGAAATGAGTTTTGCGTGTGCAGCTTTGCTTTTCAGTGAGCCCACTTTGGTTGCTTATGAATGTCTACCTCCCTTAATGAAAAGGAGGTATAGTTTCTGTACCTCTCTTACTGAAAAGGGGTATAACATGCCTATCTTGAATGCTCTGAAGTCAGACAGGTACCTAGTCAAAATGTTTCCATACTATTTCACTATGAAAGTAACTGTATGTCAATGAAGATTTTTTCCAAATAAAATTTTGCTTAACACTTAAACACTTAAAACTTAAAAATTTGCTAATGCTTGGAAAGTGCTACCAGTACTTTTTCTGTTGACTTAGATTTCAATATCATTACCAACTACCTTTATTTTATAATGATTTTTTACATGATTTTTATAAATATGTTCATACACAATATAATTAAAAAGTTGAAGAATTTTTGACCATGAAAACTAGAAGCTGTGAAACTTAATGAAAGGGAGCTGTTTAGAAATTTTAGGTGAAGCTGATATTCTGTTCATCTGACTACCTATAGTGAAATAAGAACTTTCTACATCTCACAGGGGAATTAAAATTGTAAAACACAATCTGTCCCTCTCCCACACAGACATTGTGATGCTAATAATTGGCATTTGTTAGCAGCTACTCTAAACTCTTGTAGTTAAAGCTCAGTAGAGTTACCCACTGCTCTGATGGGTCTTTGTGCTGTAAGGTGATTAACATACAACAACAGGAAAATCCTAGTTTTCACTATGCCTAACACTGTAAATGAGTGCCATAGAAGACAAATGAAATGGGGAAGGAAAAAAAAAAAAAGAGTTCATGTTTCCAAAGTTGTGTGTTCAGTAACATTAATCATTCCTAGTCTTGTTTTTATACATATTACTAATGAGCCCTGACCTGGCAAAAAAAAATACACTGATGTCAAAACAACTAAAAATGGAAATGAGAATTTCCTAGGACAGCTCTGAAAAAAACACAAAGTTGTCTTCAATTTTGAAAGCTGCAGGTTGTTACAAAACATTTCACATAAATACGACTTATTATGAATTCTGTATCTGTCAATATTTTTGAGCACTGAATGCAAATCAACTAGTGCATCAACTAATGATATGCATGGGAGGCTCAAGGCTGTAACATACCAAATCAGGGTTTTTTTGTGTCTTTATTTTTTTTAGCACCATATTTTCCTGTTGGATGTTGCTGTTGTTCTTGGCTTGGTACTGGATAGAAGAATACAAGGCTCAGGAACATCAAGCCAAGTTCATTTTTCTTATTGATATCTTCTTGAATCCTTCCCATACCTCTGTCCTTTTTCAGTCTACACCAGCCAGAGGTGACAAATACCACTCCTCCAAGATCAAAAATAGGACAGAACGGGAAACTCTCTTCCTGTACTATGTTGCAATATTTTGAAAAGATGTTAGCCATCCTAAACTCTACATTCATTTAGGCCTAGATTGGCTTGAATGGTTCAAGGTGTGACAATTTATTTTTTCCCTGTGTCAGGCTTGCTCCCTGTAGCTAATTTAAACTGTCCTGTGGAGGAAGTTAGAGAAAGTATTAAAAGAGTCTTATCTCTCCAGAAATGTTATTCCTGCATGCCCAAGTAGAGATTCTCAAATAAGAGAGTACTCTGGTCAATGATTCTTTAATCTTGCCTGAAAAGACAACACATATATAGCCTGCCTTTCAGTTAGTTACTGCTGCCTGTTAGTAATTGACACAGATTAAGGCAGCAAATCTTCCATCTAGCCACAACTGATTTGGAGAAAAAACTCATCTGCAAAAAAATGCCATTTTAATACTCATTAATTATCCTACTATTCAGTAAAGTGACCAGAACAAACAACAGTCATCTGCTACAAGGAGGAGGAAAACATGAAACAGATAAGTATTTCTATGGGATTAAAAGCTGAGAAACAGATATGCTGATTTATACCCATAATCAAAGAAAATATGTATCAAAAATTCAACACATATAGCAACTTTTCCTACTGAAAATGACATTCAGACAAACCAGTCAGTGTCACAATTCTCACCAAATTTGAACAGTACAATCAAAAGAAACTTCAGAATTCACAGTATTCATCCAGCTTTATTAATGAGATGAAATGGCTTAATTTTTCATTTTCATGAAATTCTGGTGCTAAGCAAATATTTTGTTAACATGGTGTCCAAGTTACCTTAACTCGGACTGATAGAGAAATTTTTCATTATGTTAGATTTCTGAATCAGAAAATTAAACATGCAAAAGAAATTGAGGTTCTTCTCCATAACTTTGTAGGAAAATATTAATTTCCTTACAAATTACTCAGAAGTACTATTTACAGAACTAAACTTGGAAAGCTCTAACAAGTTTCAGCCATCAGCTGTTATTTCTGCATCTAGATGGAAGTGCACCCTTGCCAGCTTAGGGGGAAACTGACCTTTGGTTGGCTGCTGCCACCTAATAGTCTGTTACAGTCTGAGAAACACTGTATTAGAACAAGTTAAATAACCTTCTAATAGGCATAGCCAGAAAAAAACTTTGGTTTTAAGCAGAATTTAATCACTTTCTTGTTGCAATTATATGGTGCGGTGATCAAAACAGAATGGCAGCGAACATCAACAAAATCTTATTATGTGCTTAGGTGAGCATTTCATTGTAGTGATTTACATGTAATTTCTGTTGGTTTTTTGTTTTGTTTTTTTTTTTTTGTAACCAACTGTTTTCTTTTAAATTGTTTGATAGGTCTTCCCACTTGCCTTTTGTGTACATGCCTAGGGACTACAGTCTACTGTGATGATCATGAGCTTGATGCTATTCCACCATTGCCTAAGAAAACCATGTATTTCTATTCACGCTACAACAGAATCAGGAAGATCAACAGAAATGACTTTGCTAACTTAAGTATGGATAGTAGTATTGTTGCAATTAGCTTTAGTTTCTATTATTTCTGGCACATACTAATCTAAGACACGGTGACTCA